>NC_135413.1:29913361-30219111 GCF_051991245.1 Festucalex cinctus
TCCAGGGGATGTGATTATAGACCTGCCCCGCTCGTTGACCAACCTAGAACTGGCTTCCGAAAGCTGATGACTAGTCCTGTGCACGGAAAACAGCAAACATATATGATAACATTATTTGGGTTTCAACAATTCCGTGCTTCCTGACCTGTTTAGATCAGCAGAAAGGGACTTGCGCAGCTTCTGCTCCTCTCTGTACAGTTCCTTGAACCGCTCCAGCTCCGTGTGCGTGGACTCTCTTTGGCTGAGGGAGTTGTGTTGGAAGGCTCGGGCTCGGTTCAGTTCGTTTTCCAGTTCTTGGATCTTCAAGCGCAGGCTGGCCTCATTGGCCGCTTTGATCTGGTCTTGTGCCTCCTGGGTTGCTGCTTGGGACTGGGACACATAACTAACATTGAATATATAATTATGGTGCTTAAATAGAGAAGCGTATTGCATTCACTTGAAAGAAAAAAAAAACAAACTCAATATTTTGGGGGGGGAGCTTTGTTTTTTTGAGTAATTTGTTTTCTGTTATTCTGAATATTTTTTTCTGTTTTACTGAATATTTTTTTCTGTCATAAAAAAAATATTCAGAAAAACAGGGGCGACATATTATTCAGAAAAACAGAAAATAAAAAAAATATTCCAAAAGACAGAAAAAAAAATTATTCCAAAAAACGGAGCACCAACTTCTGTTTTTCAGACTCTGAACTCCAAGTGACCTTTTAAAGACCACTGACCTGTATATATGACCGATAGCCCATACATGCCAGTGCAAGCTCTGAATAATATTTTCCCCCCGGTTTTTCTGTGTAATTTTTTTCTGTTTTTCTGAATATTTTTTTCCGTGTTTTTCTGAATATTTTTTTTAATGACAAAAAATTATTCAGTAAAACAGAAAAAAAAAAAATAGGAAAAAAATTACTCAAAAAAAAATAAAATAAATAAAGCTTCCCCCCAAAAATAGCCAGAAAAACAAGAGTTTTTTTTTTTTTCTTCAAGTGAATGCAATACGCTTCTGTACTTAAAGATGATGCGGATGTGTAGAACTGTACTGCATCATATTGACATCCACTTCTAATAAATTGACCTTTAATTTAGCGACAGGAGAGGGGAAAATGGCTCACAGTATAATGCAATGCAGTTCTTAGCCAACTGCAATCTACGACCACGAAAATTGTTAAAAAATCAAGTTGGATTTCCCAGCCCACTCCTTATTTTACGCTCTACCTGCAGGAAGATGTTGACTTCCTGTAGTTTGTGATGTATTTCCTGTCGGGCCCTCTCCTCCACCTCTCTCCGGTACTGCTCCATCTGCCTCTGCTCCACCTCGGAGGCCTCCACTCTGCGTTTGAGGTTGAGCACCTCCTCTTCCAACAGCCTCCTCTCCGACAGGCTACCTTGGAACGCTCGCGTCTCCAGTTCTCCCTGCAGGTCTCGCACCTGGGATTGGAAGACATAACAAAACGGTTCTTGACGTACAGTACTTGCGATGTAGTTTAAAATGACAGTGCTGCATCAGATGGACAAACTTTTTCTCGTCTTGCGTCAATAGCTCCATCAGCCCGGCTGTGTCTTCCCACGTCCATCTTTAGACTGCTCAGCGGAGAGGCAATGTCACCTCCTCCGCCACCACCTGTGCCCTGATCCCGCAGCCTCCTCTTTGCAGTTTTAAGTAGAGTCCGTAGCCTTAAATTCATTTTGAAAAGAGAAAAAAAAAAACTAGGGCTGTCAAAATTAGTGGGTTAAATTTGAGATAATTTAAAGTTCCTTTAACGCCACTATTTATTTATTTTTTTAACGCGTGGGAGAATTCCAGTTGCAACACAGCAGACACGTCCATGTCAAAATTTAGCAGTAATAAATTTGATAATAATGCATATCTTTGTGGAGACTGGGGTCAAGTTATATTTTTAAATTTTAACTCATTCACTGCCAATGACAACTATAGACGTCAAAAATCCAAGCAAACAGCCAGTGTTAATTTTGAAAAAATAAAAATAAAAAAAATAATTAAATTAAATTAAAATTTTAATTAAAAAAAAGAAATTTCAATTTAGTTTTAGTTATAGTCTTCTGACTGAATATAATTAAAGCCTTAGTCATAACTTAGTCACCTGATTGTATTTGCGTTTTAATCCAACTTTAGTCGACAAAAATAAGGAGCAATTTTAGTCGACTAAATTGACTTCTGGAGGTCGAGACCCAGTTTGTGGTCTCAGTAAGACCAAGACCGACCACTATGCACGATGGTAGCACTGAGCAATGAAATTGTTGTCATTGTTATTATTAATAACAATGGGGATTAATACATATGAATGAAAACAATGAATAACTAAAACTAAATTCAAATTTCTTGTCAAAATTTGCACTGGCTGTTTGCTTGGACTTGTGACGTCTATAGTCGTCATTGGCAGTGAATGAGTTAAAAATGTGCAGAATTTTACAAATAACTTCATGTTAAAGATAAGATACCTTTTAATTTGAAAAGAAAAATGCACTGAGCTGTCACCAAGGTTATACAAATTACATTATGCCATCTAGTGGCAGAAAGATTACCTCAACACAAATCAATATCACACTTGTTTTTTACAGTATTGTACATCTTTTTAATTTTAACTCAATTTAATTAATTATTATGAAATGAATATCAGTGACTAAATGATACAGCCATTTTTCGCTCTCCTATGGGGTGCTAAATGCTAAAAGGTAGGAAGCGTTTCAGTCCCAGCTGAGACAAATGAAAGTTAGCACTACGGAATCACCTGTACATTTCCTTTTGAAGCTCTGTGTTTCTGTCCATTTCTTGCTCCAGACGACAATCGACAGCCTTCTTCTGCTCTGCTACTTTCTTGGCTTTCTTCTTCTCTATTTCCACCTTAACATCCAAGAAAAAAGAAAGAAAGTGATTGCTATTTTGTTGGTCTTGAACAACATTGGTTCAAGTCGCAATTAAGCTCACCTGGCTGCTAAGTTCGCCTTTTTCCTTCTCGAGCTCTGCCAGTCGAAGTCCTAACTTGGAGCGGCTCTTTAGCTCCTCCTCCCACATTGCCTGAGAGTCGTGGGCGCTGTTAGACAACACGCTTTGCTTCTGCACCTTGAGCATATAGAAAGAAACAGCAAAATATATAAGCCTGACATTAGCATGAAAAGGAAAAAACAAAACAAAAAAACATTAAATCTGTTTCTACAATGAATCTAAAATAGTTAATTGCTGTTAGCTAATTTTAGCTTACAAAAATGTGGAGGATGCTTACACTGAAATCACTATGCTTGATCTGATTATTAGTTCTTGATGAGTTATTAAAAAAAAAATAAAAAATTATAATTGCAGTACTTGTTTGTATGTCCATCTGGCACCTATCGTAAAGATCTTACATTTGAGTTAGTTGTCTGAGAAAAAGACACTCGTTAATTTTTTTTTTCTTTTTGAGGTATACTGCCATGAATTTGCCGTCATATTTACTCTATTTTGATGATTTGATATTCATGGGCTAAAAAGTGTTTTTCATACAAATAGTGACTGCAATTCTGACTTTACTAGTGCATTATCTCAGGTTAGTGATAGATTATGGCACATTCCATGTTACATTAGAAGTATTCTGTACTTCTATTTAATTAAATAGTATCTAGAGTGTGAGTACTTTTCCAACTGTGCTTTTGTCGAATGCAACTCCAACTATGACGGCCACATTAAATTTAACGCTTACCTCTTTATTGAGTTGGTCTTCTAATGTCATCTTACTGCTTTGCAGGTCGGTCACCATGTCTTCCAAATGAGCTCTGACCTACATATACAAGAAAAACAAATGTCAGACTTTAAAGTGCGTATTATTATTATTATTATTATTTTTTGTTTGAAAATAGAGAGGGACATGGCTGATTTGAATACCGTAATTTCCAGACGATATAGCGCACCTGATTATAAGCCGCACCCAGTACATTTCTAAAGGAAAAAGGGATGTAGGGATACGATATCACGATATGAAGTTCACAATACGATAATTATCACGATATTGTGGAGAGGTTGGCGATATTTTTAATAAAAGATCACAATATTGTAAAAAAATGAGCTCATACTAAAAAAATTTTAAAAAAAAAGTATAATATTGTGCTTACGTAGAGGGGCCAAAACATCACAAATTAAAATCAAAATTAAACCACAAAAAAAATAAAAAAAATAAATAAATAAATAAAAATAGCCACCAGAGGGTGCTAGAACTGCACAAATGGAAATCAACTTGATTTTTTATTATTATTATTTTTTTTACCAGACGTGTAGCTTTTAAATATCGTGAACATGACGACGACGATATTGTGGCAGTTTTAATGTCATGATATCACGATATTGCCGTTACAGTTACATCCCTATACGTTAGTAACACAGCACTAACAGGGCTGGTTAAAAATAATGTACCGGTAAAAGTCACTGAGACTGAGACTTCTTGTATTTTCCATGATCAGGGTCTGTTCATGCTATTTTTATTCATGCACAAAGCACGAAGTTACATTAAACTTGTGTCTTCCTCGACACATATATTCCACCTGTCTCACTCTACCTCTGTTCAAGCGCCCCTGGCGACCGTTACAAAAAATGTATCATTGCATCATTGTATAAGCCGCAGGGTTGAAAGCGTGTGAAAAAAGTCAGGGCTAATAGTCCGCAAATTACGGTACTTAAAGCGGTCAGTGTTCGGGTTGAAAAAGAGGAGTAGAAGACCCCAGACACAACAATCAGGGAAAAGTGAGGTCAAGTGAAGTGAGGAATCAGTGAGATCACTGAGAAAAAACTCCCCCAAAGAACCAAATTTCATGATTGTTTGCATTCAAAGACACCAAAGAAACACCCCTTGAATTTCATTTATAAAACGTCAAAAGTTGCACACAGACACACTAAATCTAAACCCAAAACACCAACCATCACTCCATTTGCATTGTCAGGCAGCTGGGAACAAAACACAATCCCTAAATATGTCAATAAGGAGAGTACAAGTAGTGTATTATAAAATGGTACATGCAATTAAGTGGCGCTCACCCTTGCCTCCTCCTGAGAGCCTTTCTGAAGTGCTTCAAGTTTGTTCGACTGTTGCTTTGCAGCAGCCTCCAGCTTTACATTCTCAATCTCCAGCCTGACGCAGCATCAGACAGCAAGTTGATTACATGCTGAAAACCGTGCGCTCTGTTGTGTCCAGTTTACCTTTGCACAGCCTCTTCCAGCTGTTTGACGACAGCGTCGGAGGAAGCCGCGGCGGACAGCGCCTCCTGCTGCTTCTGCGTGGCGTTGCTGAGTTCTCTCTCTCTTTCATCCAGACGACATCTGAGATCGTTCACATGTTTCTCAACTTGAAGGCACTGGGATTCTCTTTCCTCCACCTGCATGACAGAAAGGAGGCCTCAGCAATTTAAAAAACAAACAAACAAACATGAATTTATCATCAGTAACGACACACTCTACAAATGAGGCTAAGAAGAGCAAAAAAATAAAAAATAAAAAAATAAAACAGTCGGTACTGTTCTCTGTCATTACCTTTCCTTTAAGGCCGTCCATGTCTTTGAGGAGCCGAGTCTTCTCTTCCTCCAAATCATTACGATAACGGGTATTGATTTCCAAAGAGGCTTCGCACATCGACAGCTTCTTTAATGAGTCTGCTAGCTCCTGCTGCAGCTCCCTCTGACTTGCCTATGCCAGGAAAACAAAAACAGAAATATGTAGTTACATAGTGGTGGTATGGTGGTATTTAGATGCGTTTCTTAAAAGTGTGGTACGCGTACCACTTCTGGTGCACGGACAAGTGAAGAATTACCGAATGTCATTTACAAACTGTGCATACTGTTACAGTTTTAAAATTTTAGAACAGTTTCAGACACACTTGGATTCATTTATTTATTTATTTATTTTAATTACGTGCGATACATTTTTCTCATTATCTTTTACTGTTTTAAAACACAGTATTTATGTTCAAAGTAAACTGTACATAATGTTCCAGTGGCTAAGTTATAACTAAATAATTAAATTTGAGCTGTTAAATAATTATTATTTTTTAATCAGATTAAACACATCTTAGAATTTTGGTTAATCACAATTAATCACTTAATTAAAAAGGCTTTTTATCAACATTTTTTGCCCGCCAAATTTGAAGAGCATCTGTTATATGTTAATTCTTTCGACATTTAATGTTATGCGGACGGACGTCTTCAACATTTTTTATTTTTTTTTGATCCGCTGCACTCTCATCCTCCTCTTTTTCTAATCTGTTAATTACTTGCATAATTTAAAAATGGAAAAAAAAAATGACCCTAGTAGTTTGACATGAACAAATATTCTGAATGTCATACGCAAACATTTACTTTAATGCATGTAGTTATGTTTATTGCTCCAACACAACCTGTGCTCCCTTTAACGTAACCATCCGCTGTCAAGCTAAAGGATAATCTGCGGTCAAAATTAATAGTGCGATTATTCTGCGTTAATACATGATCAATGCGATAATTTTTTTGTGATTAATCAATGAGTTAACACTTTACCAGCACTAAATTAAATATACTTTTCAGGACTAAAGCATCACCTTCACCTTTGATGGACTGTACTTTAATGTTGGCGTTACTTGTAGAGCCAAGTATTTATTATTTGAGGTGGTACTTGGTGAGAAATGTTTGGCAACCACAGCATTCGGACGTGCTCTCACCTCTCTCTCATTTTTCTCCTCCTGCAATTGGTGGATACGTTCTCGAAGTTCAGCAGCTTTTGTGGCCAGTTCCTGATTCCGATCCTGCACTAGTTGTACCCTGTCCTCACAGTCGGCGCGGAGCTTGGACAAAATGTCACTGAAAGACTTTTGGGCGTCTGTCACGGCATTCTCCTTTGCAACGCCCTTGTTTTGAGCCTCCTCCAGCTGTTGCCGTAGCAACATGCCGTCACTCTGCGCTTGGGCTAAGCGCTCCTGCGTGGCCTCTTGGCGAGCCCCGGCCCGAGTGACCAGCTCCTTCTCGGCCTGCAGGGCGGCCTCAAGCTCTTTAACGCGGGCGGCTTTCTGGTCGCTGTCGCGCTGCACGGTGTTCAGCAGGAGGTTCTTCTCAGTCACCTGCAGCATGACCCGGTGGGCCTCGTTTTCCATGCTGTTTGCGTGCGATTCCGCCTTGGACAACTTCTGGGAAAGGCTGCTGACTGCTTCGTGCTGACTGGATGCGTCACCTGCACAGATAAGTGGGAGTCGGTTTGCATGGAGCGAATATTACAAACTAAACATTTTGTCACTAATAGGGATGTAACGATATACAAGCATCACAATACAATACTGTCACGATATGGTAATTATTAGGGGTGTGAATTGCCTAGTACCTGACGATTCGATTCGTATCACGATTCACAGGTCACGATTCGATTCGATACCGATTAATCCCGATACGAATGGTCACGATTCGATACCGATTAATCCCGATACGAATTTATAAGTCGATTGTTGCGATTTTTTTCCATTCAAATTTAGAAAATACTATCAGTAAATTTGTACATGTACACTGTAAGATTTGTATGAATATATTTATCTAAAACTTGAGGCTTATAACCGTGAGCCACTGTACACAAACAGTTTGCAATCTGTTTCACATCTGAACAGCATTAAAATAAAAATATTAAGGCTTAATGTGCCGTTCATATAACATTCTTCCATGCTCAAGGTGTGAATCCTAAAAAAAAAAAAAAAAAAAAAAAAAATCGATTCTGCCGATTATTGAATCGATTCGAGAATCGCGCGATGTAGTATCGCGATATATCGCCGAATCGATTTTTTTTAAACACCCCTAGTAATTATCAAATTGAGGGGTGTTTGGCGATCTAAAAAAAGATCGCAATATTGTAAAAAAAAAAAAAAAAAAAAAAAAAAAACAGAAGGGCCAAAACATGCCTTGTGAAAATTAAACTGCAGTAAAAAACAAACAAACAAACTAGCCACCAGAGGGTGCTAGAACTGCACAAATGGATTTTTTTTTTAACAGATGTGCTGCTTTTAATATCGTGACATGATGCCGACATTGTGGCAGTTTTAATATCGCAATATCACGATATTGCCGTTATCGTTACATCCCTAATCACTAAAAACATAAGATACAATTTATGGACCTTCTTTGTTATAGATTGATTTTTTATGATCGTTAACCATTTTGTTGATGATGTGTAGTATGATCAAGCTAACATTGCTATCACTGTGGTTTTGTTGCAAATAATTCTTTATTCGAATCTACATTCAGTAAAACCTTACTAACTTGAGAGTCTGTCTCTCAGACGACGGTGTTCCTCCTTCTCCTGCAGCAGAGCTTTCTCTGCGTCCGACCGGGCCGCCATGCAGCGCTCGGCCTCCTGCAGCGCCGCATTCAGGCGAGCGCGGGCCGACTCCAACTCCGCCGCCACCGTCTCTCGGGTCTGACGCTCGTTCTCCAGGCGGGCCGCCGTGACGGTCAACTCCGACTTCATGGTGGCCGTCTGGTTGTTGAAGTCCAAGACGGTTTGGTTCAGGGAGTCCCCGTTGGCTTTGAGAGCTCGCCGGGCCTCTTCGAGTTGTTCCTTGAGGGCTTTGTTCTCCTCCTGGAGGTCTCTCTGCTTGATGCTGCTGTTGGCCTGGGAATTCTCGAGGTCTGTTCTGAGGGTGCTGAGCTGCTCGTGAAATATGGAAATCTGCTGGAGCAGCTCCCGCTCCCTGTCGCTGGCCTCCGTGAGTTGTGACAAGGCCTGTGAATGTTTTGATGCATGAATGCAAGTAGTCACATTATGCAAAAAAAAAAGGAAGTATGCAGAGGCTTCAGGTGGCCTATAATGATGCTCTGCGAGTGCTTCTAAGAAGGCCACAATGGACTAGTGCAACTGAGATGTTTGTCTGTGCGAGTGAACACTTTGCAAGCTGTACTCAAAATTTTAATGTACAGTTTTATTGGTAGACTGGAAGAGTCTCAAAATGAAATTTTGGTGTCACTCACAAATATTGAATGAAGCGAATTTATTATTTTTTTTGTTAAATCTTTGTATTTTTTTGTTTTGTTTTGTTTGTTTTTAAGAGTGGACCCCGAGTCTGGAATAAAACTGAATTGAAATGTAATATGTCCACAGGTTAAAAATGAATTTAAAAATACCTATTTTTTAATAGTGCTGGGTTTAAAAAACAAAAAAGAATAATCGATATCAAATCAATTCTCCTATTCAAGTCTTATATGGATTCATAAAACCATAAATCGATTATTTTAGTATCTATTTTTCTCATAAATTTATTAGAAAATAAAAATTATAAAGGCTGAGGTTTTTTTTCTTGTATTTTACTGTTTTCTTGACATTTAGTGTTGAATGAATTTAAACGTATTTTCTTACATTTATGAAAGACCTGACTTATTGTACTTTACGCCAATTCAGAATCTTTTTTTAATTTATATGTACAATTACTAAATTAGAATTGGGAAAATATTTTCATCTCATCCTTGCTGATGCCAATTCTGTGGACCACGAAATCATTTAACCAGTTACTTCCTCTGCACAATTTAATTTGGAATTTATTCGTGGAGTTTTTATCATGTCCTTGATATTTAAGAAAACAAAAAAAAAAATCAAAATCGAATCAAACTAAACTCTTATGACTCAAAATCAAATCGATTGAGGAAATTAGGATCGATACCCAGCCCTATTTTCTTACTAAGCAATATGTGACATCATACCTCATGACTTTTGCTTATGTTTCTTTTGTTCTCCTCTTCTATCGCTTGCTGCTTGCGTACATGACTGTTGAGCAGATTCTCCAGCACCGTGCGCGCGCTGCGCTCCTGAGCCAGCAGCGTTTGCGTCTGACTGTTGTCCTCCTCCAGCTGGGGATACAAAAATGTCATCTATGACTCGTAATATCTCATCAGGGAAAGCGTACGAATTGTACCTGCTTCTTGTTGTTTACTAAAATCCGCATCTCCAGCTCCAAGTTCCGAAGAGCCAGCTCCACTTTTTGTCTCTCCTGAACCTCAACCTGCCGCTGCTCCTCCGTCCTCCTCAGCTTATCTCCGGTGGTGTTGTACATCATGGTGGCATTGCGTCCATTTTCTTGCTCCTGTTTTAGCTGAAATCTGCGCCACAAGCACGAGACAGCTAATTATGTGAAGAACCAAAGACAATTTATGAAAACATGATACAGATAGAGAGCAAAAGGCGATTCTTACTTGAGGTTGGTGACTTCTGTTTGCAAGTCCAGCTGGCTGCGCTCCAAGGCCGATTTAACGTCTTTCACCTCATCCAGAGAGCTCCTTAGGTGCGCCTTCTCCGTTTCCAGGAGGCTCACTTTGTCTGCGAAGAAGCTGTGACGGCTTTTGGCCTTCTGAATGGACCGCTCGTATTTGTGGAAAATGTTCTGCAGCTTTACCATGCTCCTGGAGTCTGAGGAAGAAAGATAGATGAGACAGCTTAACTTGCAATCATTGTTTTACTTTGTAGTTAACTCATTCACTCGCAGCCATTTTCACAGAAGCAGTCCCGTTCGCTCCCGGCTGTTTTACTGGATTTTGACTGATTTTGCAAGGCCCACAGAATATTGTGTTCTATTGCTATAAAAGCATTAAAGCATTAAAGTCTCTTCTTTCATCAGGAAAAAAAAGTATGTTTCTATCTGTTTCCGTTTTGCAGCAATTAGCAATAGAAGAGAGCCAAGTTTCATCAGTTTTTACAAATCTATTCAAAATTGTAAGTAATTTAGCTTTTTTTTCTAGATGGCCCTGGTTGATCTCCTTTGCTCTGCTGCCACCTGCTGGCCGTTTGTGTAATAACTACCATTTCTGCAACCGTTCTTTGCAGTTGAGAGACTGCATCAAAGCCTTCTGTATGCTCTAGCATAAAAACAAAAAAACAAAAAAAACGTATAAATACGTCTTTCGGACACTTAGAACATAAAAAAAAACGTATTTACACGTTATTGGGAGCAAATGAGTTAATATAGACAAGTTAACCCATCTATTTTCTACGTTTGTCACAAGATGTTATCCATGTACACAAATGCAGCCATAACATTAAAATTAGCTGCTTGTTTCTGTATGCGGAGTATTTTACCTGTCACAAGCGAATCCAGGTTCTGAATGAAGAGAGAGCTACAACGATGGCCTGAAGCGCGAAAGTCGGAATCATCCGTGGTCACGTCGGATGACGAATTGAGCTCGTCAATATCTTCAGACATGTCCAGTTCTTGTGATTGCTAAATGGATGAAGAAAATGTGGTCTTAAGTCTACATACAATATTGAACTGAGTCTAATAAATAAAACAGGTCCAAAAATGACATTACCTGCTTTTTCCTCTGTTCTCCAGTTTTGCACCTGTCACCAGAAGAGAAAGAACAACTAATTGGCGTGGAAACAAATGGATGATTTAAAAATAAAAAATAAAGTATGGCATGATGCATAATACACACCTTCCTTCATCGTCCGACACGTCACTTAAAGTGCTGTCGTCAAACAATGAGAGCTCTCTGTTGTCCGTCTGAGGGGTTCTGGCTGTACGGGCCTTACTGCCTCCTGCAAGCTGTGAGGTCTCCTCTACGGGTTGTTCTTCGGGTTTTCTGACACTCTGATGTGATAGTTGGGATTCCACCTGTGACCTGTTCATGATATGGAGGGGGGAAAAAAAAAAAAAAACACTACTGTACAGTCTGGAGGGTCTAAAATGGATGACAGTATTTTGGACTTGGCATCAAAAGCAAGACAAATTTAAATTTAAATTGTGAATGTGATAACATACAAGTGATGAGATCATTAGAATGAAAAATCGAAACAAAAAACAAGTGCACTATGGTGCGTACCTGTCACAGGTTAAAGACTTCTGTGTTTGTTGGGAGGTTTCAGCTTGACTTGTCGTTTCTTTGCAGCTCGCTGACCCAACCTCACGTTTCTCAATGGAAAACCCCTCTAATGCGCTTCCACTTATGTCACTGAAAGCACTGGGATTGTTCACATTAACAGCAGCCTTGGGAGTCTCTTTGACAACCTGAAGACCACATCGATGGAAAAAAAAAAAAAAAAAAGGGTTGGCCCCGTGTTAAGATTAGTTTTGCATGTCTTGCATCATTCATAATTTAAAGTCTCTTGAGAGACCTTACACCCGACTACGGTAACTGGACTTGACAAAGAAGAGACGCACACTGAAGATTCTTTCAGGTATTGAATGACTACTACAACACATGCAAAGTCCATGCAAGATGCAAAATTAAAACATGATGTAAATCCACACAACTCAAGAGTGACAAAGCATACCATAATTTGAACACAAGATGGAGACAAAACGCTATAAGCGACACCAAACAGTTAAATAGATGAAAAGTACCACTTTATCCTTCAAGAGATCCGAGCAACATTGTAGGTATACCAGTCTTTTCTGACTTTATCGATTACACAGTGGATATATAAAAAGTCAGCACACCCCATGATAAAAGATTTCTTTTTTTTCCCACCATTAATGCAACATATAACCTCTCCAAATTATTTATTTTCTTTAATTTTGCTGAGAGGGAAAGTAATATAACTGAGGTAACGTGGTTGCATAAGTGTGCACACCTGCTTGTATTTGGGATGGCGCTGTGTTCAAAATCAACCATCCATCCATCCATCCAGGTGCTGGCGCCTATCTCAATCACATTCAAATCCATGTCAACATTTAAAAAAAATAAATAAATAAATAAACAGCACACCACTGCCACCATTTAAAGTGCTTGTGATAAACCTCAAATGAATTCCAGTTTTTCTAGTTGGCTTTTCGCGACAATTTCTTCTGCAAATAATTCCTTCCACTTTGTATAGTAGAAAAACAGCCAATGATAAAATTTTTTTTACCATAATTCTGCAAACTATGTTTGGCACATTTAACACTGCTCCTCCCCAAATTCAGTTGGAGTGTACAGGTTATAGGTCACATTGGTGGCAGGAAAAAGTTTTTAAATGGTTATCCTGGTCTAATTTGTTACAGTGCTTTGGAAAAGTATTCACCCCCCTTGAGTTTTTCAACATTTTGGCATGTTACGACCACAAACACAAATATATTTCATTGAAAATGTTGAAAAACTCAAGGGTGATGAATACCTTTTTAAAGCACTGTATATCACAAAAAATGTGTCATTCGAGCAGGGGTGTGTTGACGTTTTATATCCAATGAAGGTTCAATTTGTCAGAGAATATTCACTGAATATTAGAATTGATGTTGCGTAATATTTTTAGAGCACTTTTTTGGGAAGAAGAGAGACAAATGAGGGTGGGTTAAAGGACCTCTTATGGGTTAAATGAAGAAAAAAAAAATCAAAGAAGTCATGCTGTTTGACAAATATGGAGCAAATGTTTCTCATAAAATTACGATGAGAGCAAACTTTGAAATGACAAATGGGGTCAGACGGTCCTTCTTCTACCTCTTTCTGGACTCCCTGGTTCAACTTCCCCACGTCCTCTTGAAATTCTTCATGGGCAACAAGAGGAAAAGAAGGAGACTGTCTGTTTAGTCGGCAAGGCTGAGAAGTGGAAAGTTCTTGAGGGTTCTTCTCAGAGTTGGTGTGTTTCTTTTCAGGTTCTTCCAGTTGACGTTTGTGATGAAGCCCAGGTTTAATGTGGCCAGCAGAGTTAACCCTGCTCTCCTCCTTTGTCGTGTGGGCTTGTATTGCTTCACTATAGAGTGGTTCTTCTGCTTCTTTAAACATGATGTTCTCACTAGCAGGAACGCGACATTCTGGTATCTCCTCCTCGGGTGGGGAGTAGTCAGGAGAATCCGACGCGGAGTGCTCCGAAGCAGACTCCCTGTGTTCCGGGACAGAAAGCAAGACCAGCTTTCTTGCTCGAGCAACGGGCCGTAAAACGGCTTCTCCTTCCTCATCATCGCTTGACTGTTCTTCAGCAGAGGATAAGTTAACCTGCTTTTCATCTGTGACCTGTTCTTCAAATCCAAAGGTGGATTTTGCTTCTTTTTTCTCCACTTCTTCCCACAGCTTCTCAAACTGGGTCAGTGGTAGAACATCCTCATTGGGTCTTTGCTCAGGACTTTGTTGTTCTCGAACCACCTTGTCGCCCATCATGACAGACGTTTGTGGGTGACTTGAATCTATGTCACGTGACTCTAATGGATCATCTTTTGCCTTGGATGACGGTGGGAGAGAAAACACACAAAAACAGACAAAGACCAGAAAAAAAAAAATAACAAGGGATTTCGCAATTATTTTCATAATGTGAGTTTAGCAATATTATTTCTGGAATAATAATATGGTCATTGATCAGACGTGTGATCTGCGGAAAAGGAATGAAGAACAACTAACAGTTTTTTCTATATTCTGTAGATGTCATCCCAAGATGTGCCAATAATTAAGTCCATCAGTAAGATCTCATCATAATAAGAATTATGCCCATTTACAGGACAGGCCAAAAGTTTTTACACACACACACACACACACACATCTCATTCAATTTGTTTTATTCTCATGACTATTTACATTGTAGATTCTCACTGAAGGCATCAAAACTAAGAATGAACACGTGGAGTTATGTACTCAAAAAAAAAAAAAAAAAAAAAAAAAAAAAAAAAAAAAGGTGAAATAACTGAAACCATGTTTTAGATGCTAGTTTCCTCAAAATAGTCACCCTTTGCTCTGATTACTGTTTTGCACACGCTTGACATTCTCACTCTGGGAACTCCTTCTAATGTTGGAAAATCATTTCAGGTCACAATTTTTGAAGCTCATCAAGGGAATGCCAAGTGCGCAAAAAAAAAAAAAAAAAAATCATCAGAGCATATAGTGACTATTTTTGAAGAAACTAGAATATAAAACATGTTTTCAATTATTTCACCTTTTTTTTAAAAAAAGTCCTTAACTCCAGGTGTTAATTCATAGTTTTGATGCCTTCAAAAAGTAAACGGTCATGAAAATAAAGAAAATACATTGCATGAAAAGATGTGTGCAAACTTTTGGCTTGGCTTGGAGGTGAAAGCCAACTGCAGATTTAAAAGACAGAATTCAATAAAGACGCTTAAAGCCAAACAATCTTCAAACTTTGATCAGTCTTCCACTTGAAAAAATTGTCTCCATAAGTGTGGAGGAATGTGTGTTGTTGTGATGAATTAAATAAGGACTGCGAGCATGCTTATCTCATCAGCTTGTTATTTCTCACCTCTTCTTGCTGCTTGACATGTTGAACATGACTTTTTTGGTCTTCTGTCATTGTTGGGACTTGAGGGTAGCCTAAGGACAGGCGGAGTCTTTACACAGAGAACATGTGCGCACAAGTAGGACTACTAAGAAATGGTCAGTGGGACTTGTTACCTTCTGTGACCGCTTCCTGCAGCTGCTGATTGTCAGTATTAGCCTCAGTGCACGATGAAGCTGAATTGTCGTGGTCGCATGCAGATTCTGAAGGAGAAACACGTAAAAAAAAGAAAAAGATCATCGGAATGTCTTTTGAATGGCAGGTAGAAATGAGAAGTGAAGTGCAAAGTGCTTACTGTCACTCTCTTGAGGCAGCGTCTTCTTGGAACGAGGTTGGGGATGAGGAGCTGTGACCCGTTTCTCGTCTGCGCCGTTCCCCCTCGGAAGAACGTCGGGCGCTTTTGGAGAGTCATCGGACTCCTTCTCCTTACGGGAGGAATGTGGGGATTCTTCGGGAGCAGGAGAAGCCTCTATGCATCTAGGCAGGCTTTTCTTACTGACATTACTAGATGTATCCCAGTCTGATGCATCTGTAAAATGAGGAAAAAAAAAAAAAAAGGGAAGGGAAACTGAAATGTTCATCACATTTGGTGCAGAATATTCCTTAAAATTCAGCTGACCTTCAGCATAGTCAAACTCTCCCAAACCAAGTTCCTCCATTAAGTCTGTCAAAGAAGCAAAGAAAAAAAAATGTATGTTTTAAAACGCAATATAATAAATAAAAAATTATTGCCTCGGCTTTATCATCTTACTGACCTGTTTTTTCCTTGTTTTTTCCTTCGCATTTGCTCAAAAGTAATCCCCATTTGGTTTTCTCACTCTAGTGGTGGGGGGGAAAAAAAACACCCATTATTATTACGTATGCAAAAAAAAAAAAAAGTCATTCTGGTGTTAATCTTACCTCATTTTGAGTTGGATCCTCTTGCTGAACATCTCTGGTATCCATACTGTCTTTATTCTCAGTAACAGCTCCAACAGCACCGAGGCCTACAAAGTGAAATATTCATTTCAGATTCTAATTTGTACCATGTTGCATTTAGCCCAAGCAAGCTTGTGCAGGAATGTTGGAAGAAGCGGGTTTGTCCAGCTTGCCATTACGCAAAAATTATTATTATTATTATTATTATTATTATTTTAAGTCGGGCAGAAGCGGAACAGTTCGCCGACATTTAATCAGTCAGCTGTAAATTAGAATCCTAATGAGTCTTTATGTCAAGCTGATAAAATTGAGTGTATGAAATGTAAAGCATTTTCATGATCAGATCTGCTAAACAATTACACAGCTAGAAAAGACAAAATTTCCAACATAATGGATGACAACGATGTAAAAAAATAAAAAAAATAAAAATAAAAATAAACATGCAAATGAGGTCACAGTAAACGAGTAAATAAATACCTGGTTGTGAAACTAAAGCCATTTAGATCCCTTTTTTTTTTTTTTTATTTGTTGCCGACAAAAACTCAGCATCACAGGAACTTTTCAATTATTAGACACTTTAATTTCTACATAACAGCTAACAATTTTAAACTGCTCAACTCAGCCACCCCCCCCCCCAACGGTGTAATGGTTTGCAAAATGAGAACGTCATTCATTAAGCATGAATTCATGCCCCATGCATTGTGTGAAAAGCGTTAATGAGCAGACATTGTGCACAGATAACATGCTGCTGCCCAAAAATGAGCACGGTGGTGACCAGACCATTCACGATTCCTACCCACTCCCGGGCTGCCTCTACTCCACCAAGGCTCGGGCATCCACCCGCCTCCTGCCCCTCTTAAAAACGAGGGACTATATAACAAGTCTACGAGAAAAAAAATTCAACAGGTTGTTTTGACTACATGGAATGAACACAGCACTGAACGTGTTTTGGATAACCTATTTTTAAAACATAACATGGCAAAAGAAAATGACACAGCTTACCATCTTCCATGTTTTCTTCACCAGTATTCTGCACTTGGGCGCTTTGTTTATCTTCATTTGGCAATCTGTGGTCTTCTTCATGCTAGTGATTAACAAGCAATAAAATATCAGTATTTTTACACAATTATGTCAACATGTGTTCAATGTTCTTGTTTAATGTTCTCTACCTCAGAATCCCAAGACTGCTCCTCTTCCTCTTCCTTCTCAAGACCCAACTCTGAAGAAAGACCTGAGATTTTCAAAATGACTGAATTAATTACAGCCACAGGAAACGTCCTCTCAAATTTCTGCTCTTATTTCCAGCTATCTACAAGTCCTCCCTCAGCACATCCAAGCATCTCATTTTTGGTCTTTTTCTTTCCCTCCTACCTGGCATTTCCATTTCCAGCATCCTTCTATCGCTATATCCACTGCCACGCCTCTACTCCTGTCCAAAGCATCTCAATCTGGCCTCTCTAGTTTTTTTTTTCTCTCCAAACTTTCCAGTCAGCGCTGTGCCTCTGATGAGCTCGTCATTTGTCACTCCCAAAGAGAATCACAAAATATTGATCATTATCACGGCTTCGCATTGTTTTAAAATTGCCAGTTTTTGCAAATGTTTACATATATGGTATGATATATATATATATATATATATATATATATATATATATATATATATATATATATATATATAATATATATATTTAGATTTTTTTTTTTTTTTTTACAGGAATGGAACCGTTTAATATCCTTTCTATTCATTTCAATGTGAAAAGAAGATTTGAGGGGGTTTTGAGTTTATGGTAATTGCACCACCACTATATTTCAATTTACTATCTGGAAAAAAAAAGAGGTTATTTGAGGTGAGGTGTTAATTTTAAAGTGGGCACCTGGCTTTTAATAGAGGGATGGCATCTATTAGAGAAAGGTCACTGCTTAACTCATTCACTCCCAGGCGTTTTCACTGTTTTATTGTTTTTTGACTGATTTTGCAATGCCCAGAGGATATTGTCTTCTATTGCTATAAAAACATGGAACCTACCAAAAGAAAGATTAGTCTCTTCTTTCATCAGGACAAAAATGGTATATTTTTATCTGTTTCTGTTTTGCAGCAATTAGCATTAGAATATAGCAAAGTTTCATCATTATTCACAAACCTGTTGAGAACACTGGGAAAAAGAGCTTGTTGCAACATTGCCCGTGCTGCTCTCTTATACTCTGTTGCCACCTGCTGGCCGTTTTTTGTAATAACTACCATTGCTTTAAGCGAACGTTTCAGGTCTGAAGCTGCATCAAAGCCTTCTTTATGCTCTAGCATTTAAAAAAACAAAAAACAAAAAAAACAAAAAAACAAAAAAACATATAAATACGTTTTTGGGAGTGAATGAGTTAAGGAAATTTTTGCATTCATCGACCACATAATAAAGGACACCTGAGATTTTCTTACCGCTTTTAGAAACATCTCTTTTTTCCTGAACATCTGTCGTATCATCCGTGAGGTCTCTGTTTCCTTCAAGTTGATCATCTGAGATGTCCTCTTCATCCTCATCTTCTTCCACCTCTTCTTCTTCTTCCTCCTCCTCTTGGTCCTCATCATCGTCTTCATCATCACCATGTAGGTCCTCTTGACTACCATCACTCTCGTCAGCCTCTTTCTGTATAAAAATATTAGCAAGTGATATTTTATTCTGTGCGAACAAATTGTGAGAGAAACAAGTAGGGAAAGCGGTAAAAGCCACAACGGGCTGAAGATTGAAAAGCTACATTATTGATAAATATATTTTACATGTAGACACAAGACTACCTACTGTAAAAACTAATTGTGCCTGCGAGGTGACACCTTCACGGTGTCCTCTGAAGCTCCCTACCTCATCAGGCGAGTCCAAATCAACATCATCAATGTCGGTGTGAGGCAACGGTTCCGAAAACACGCTTGCATCCGAGTGACCACCAGCAGCGTCAACTTTGCCGGGTGGAATAGCGGACGTCTTCTCTTTGTTTAGTTCATTCGAGGCCTCTTCTGCGTGAGGATTGGTAGCCCCGTCTTGTGGGGACGTACCATCCGTGGTGAACTTTCTGGACGCATTTGCAAGTTTAGAGAAATCATCTTCTTCTACCATCTGGTCTGGCAAATTTCGAGCGTTGGGATGTTGCAAACTAGAGGCAGTGGAAGGATCCTTCCTCTTTTCTGACAGATCCAATTCATCATCAACTGGTTGGTCCTCCGAGTGTCTTGATGGTTGGACTTGGTTTCTTGCCGTGTTTTCATTTAAGGTTTCAGGGCGGCTGTCGTCATTAGATGCCAGACAGGCGTCAACCAACTTTTCCTCTGATGTCACGTGTGCATTTCTTCCAGCAACCGGTCCCTCGCCTTTTTCTGATGGAGAATCCCAATCGGATTCTGCTGTAGACGGTCTGTTCTTGGATCGGGGAGAGTATAGAGGAGGTTTTTCATGTTTATCATGGTTTGTCCCTTCTGGTGATGCAGCTTTGCCACCAAGACAGACAGTCTTGTTAGTGTCCTCTTCCTCACAGGCATCATTGTCTGCTTCCTCTGAGGAGGAGCCCCACGATGATCTACGTTTCTCATTTTTGGAAACAGCATCTTCAATGTCGGGTTCGATGTCTCTATTTTCGTCTTCTGCCAACATATTTCTTTGACTTGCTTTGGGATCATCCTTAAGGCTCGTTTGTTTGTCGTCATCATCATCATCATCATCATCATGCTCCTTTTCCGACTCTTCCATCTTAACCCCGTTTGCCGTTTTCGATCCGATTCCCGTGATGAGGTTCGAAACGATCGTTTGACCCGGCGCCAACATTAACTCATCATCCTCGTCGGAATATTTGGACTCCACTCGAATTGCTGACACGACAAAATCCTGGTCCACGTCCAACGACTGCAGCATCTGAGAACGCGTTGGTCCGGATGCTTGTGAAGAATTATCTGGCGGTGCGCCGTCGCGACTGGGAATGCGATGAGAAATTTGTTTGTTTTCAGATTTTCCACTTTCACGATCGACTTCCACAAGGGAGGGCTTTTGTGCATCTTCTGAAGAAGTGTTAGACTGAACAGAGGCCAAACAAGAGTCATCCTCACTCTCCTCCTCCTCCTCTTCTTCTTCTTCTTCTACCTCTTCACTTTCCTCATCATCTTCATCCTCCTCATCATCATCATCATCATCCTCTTCTTCTTCTTCCTCCTCCTCCTCCTCCTCCTCACAGCTATCACCTTCTGAGCTCTGGGCTTGAGATTCTGAACTTGACTGACTTCCTGACAGCTGCTCTACCGTACCCGGTTTGCCCTCAGCAGGTTCCGACGGACACTTGGCTTGTTTAAATATTTAGAAGGGGGGATAAAAAAAAGGAGAGGAACAAACAGCATCAAAGGAAAGCAACAGAAAAATCAACAAAAACATGTTACCTTTGAGTAGATAAGAAGAGGGGTAGAGGTCATCTGGGAGGCTTTGGGAAGGAAAGGAAGAGGTGAGGGTTCTACTGGGGGCTTCGAGGGTTTACTGGACACTCTCGGGACACTATTGTCACTGTCAGACTCAGAAGCACTCATGGATTTGTCAAGCACTGCAAAGGCTATAAACGTTATGAATACAATTACCATCCACACTAAATAAATGACTGGATGATTGCACAGAAAAAAAAAATCGTTGTCAAATACCTTTTCCTCTTTTAGATTCAAGCATTTTCCTCAGGTTCATTTTTGGTGGCGTCTAAAAAGAAAGGAGAAAAAAAAGCCTGCTCAAAAAAGTATATAGCAAGTTACATGCAAGCAAACAGTAATAAAAAACATCAATTAATACGCTCCAGTGTAGAGTTGATGCTGACTTGACCAACCTTTTCAACTGTAAGTGACTCACAGTCGTCCTCAGATGAAGCCCATTCATCTGTGCCGCCTTTTTTTGAGATCCTAAAATCATAGAAAAGAAAAGGTCACAAACGCGTGTAGATTTCGTGTATTGAAAAGAAATAAAAGCTTACCGGCTTAGTGACTCTGCTTGAGAATTATCCTCAAAATCTGAAACAATGCAAGGGAGCTTTAAAACTTTGGACTCAAGACAGATGGAAACTCATTTTACAAACACACTAAATCTATAGTATGGTCTCCAACAAGCATTACATTCTGTTTAGCGAACAATTTTTAAGCTGTCATTATTTCCATTTCTGAATGCTATAAAAATGTGTCTTATGTGAACAATTATAATTAATAAATAATTACATTCTAAAGCTTATATTGAAGCAACTTTAAAAATGTATGCATTATATTTAGTAGCTGATATTTTGTGCTGTTTTAACCATTGCTGCAAAATGTCAGTGAGTATTAAGAATACAACTGGACTGCTTGGTGATCGTATTTATGATCTTTTTTTTGCCTAAACTATTCACCATCTTTGTCAGTGGCCGGTCCTCCTACAGCGAAGCCAGTTTCAAGAGCTCGGGATGCGTTGCCCAACTCGGATTTCGACTTCTTCTTACTTGGACCTGGCTGAGACCGAGAGGCTGCCCGATTCCTTTGGGCACCGTGCTCAGTAATGAGGATGGCACAGCTGCAAAAGAATCAAAACACTAACATTGACGCCAAACTTCAACCTGTGATTTTACATAATCAGATGCTAACATTAGAGAATAAATCATTTGTCCTCCCAGCTCAGGTCAGTTGTTGACTTGCCCGCATAGAAACTTACGGATGATGGCCTTCAATCGCTGCATAATCCTCAGCTGAGTGTCCTTTGTTATCTTTCAGCGTAATATCGGCGTGAAACTGCAAGAGGGTTCGCGCCATGCTGATGTGTCCATTGCTGGCAGCCATCATTAATGACGACCTGCAGGTACAAACAAATCCGCATGAAGCGTCTTTAAAATGATTTAAATACTGTCAACTACCGGGTGTGTCATTGTTTGTAACTGACCTTCCATCTCCGTCCAAAATATTGACATCAGCGCCTTTCTTCAACAGAATCTCGGCCACTTCTAGGTGATCTGCTTGGACTGCCAAAATCAGGGGTGAAATGCCCTCCTAAAAATTTGAAATATATATTACAGTAAGTTGTCTAATTCCCTCGTAGCATAATTGCCTAAAATGTATAATGCTGTAGCATCCAGGGCGAAGATAACATGATGTGTGCTGACTTTTTTTTTTTCCTCGAAATGAATCCTCAAATACTCCAATACTGAAAGTTACCTTATTCTGGGCATTGATGTCAGCGTCGTGATCCACGAGGTTGTCGACGGTGGAGATCGATGGGATGCTTGAGGCTAAATGTAAAGCTGTGTTTCCCTCTGCGTCCACCAGATTGGGATCAGCGTGATTTTCCAACAGAATACTGGCACACGTATCATGCTGACCTTGTACCGCCTGATAAAATGAGAGAGAATTTGATCATGAAAATCACGGACGGTCATCAAAATGTCAACTTATCCAAGCGCCTCGAGGCTTACCTTCATTAAGGCAGACCTGCTTTGATTGTCACATAAATTGAGCTTGGCTCTTTTCTCCACGAGAAATCTCACCACCTCAGCATTTCCACAGGCACAAGCGAGGTGAAGCGCTGTTCTGTTAAGGGAAAAAAGTAGGGCTGTCAAAGTTAAAGCGTTAATAGATTAATTAATCAAAGAAAATTGTCGCATTAATTACGTATTAACGCAGATTAATCGCACTATTTTTTTGGACCGCACTTGAGCCTAGAACGTAACCGCGGATGGTTACATTGAAGGCTGCGCAGGTCAGCGATTAGGTCAATGCACAGCATTTCCTTGGCCTGTTGTTCCAAGACGAGCGGGGTGACTCCAGTTGATCTGCTCGGTGGTAAATGTCGCTTTAAAAAAACACCGGGACTTTAGATAAAACAAAAGTAATTTGCATTTAATTAATTATTAATTGCTGAATTGCACGCAATTGATATGATGCTGTTATGTTTTGAGCAATACACGCAATGCATGCAATTGCGTACAATGTTTGCAAATGACATTCAGATAATAAAATGCATTCATGTCAAAATATTACGGTATTTTGTATTTTATATTACGCAAGTAATTCAGCTGATTAATCGTGATTAATCAAAATTAAAAATTGTGATTAATCAAGATTAAAAATTTTAATCGTTTGACAGCACTAGAAAAAAAGACAAATCTTGAAAAGCAATAAGCATGATATGGATTTACATGCAATAATGGTTAGTACTGATGCAGCTATTTTCAAAGAGGATTGTGAAAATGTATATTTTTGGCTTATATACAAATAGTATACCTCTTATGCATGAAATGAGACATTGGCGTCATCTACTGGTGGTTGCACATTGTACAGTTATTTACAGGCTTGAAATTTACAATGGATAAAAATATGATGCTCCGCCATTCATCCCGGTTGAAAAAAATAAACGTAATTGACAAGTACACTATAATGTGCATGTGCAGACTTGAGGGGGTGGCAATTAGCGAAACAAACTTGTTGCTGCGTTGTGACTAAAATAAATCTTATTTGAGCGTAGAAGAGAAGGTGAGATGAAAACCTTCACTGACCTGTTGTGCTTGTCAACCTGATTGACGTCGTTGCTCTTGACGAGATGCTCCAGCTTGGCCACATCTCCCCGCCAGGCAGCCTTGTGAAACTTGCCCAGGTCTTTCTCTTTCACCTCGTAGCCGACACAGGGCGCGTTTCCTCGGTCGGGCGTACGCGACGGCGACTGTTTCTTCTTGGAGAAGCTGAATAATTTCTTCATGTTGACCGCTTCACCGCCACTGTCTGGCTGCGACTTAAATCCGAGTGAGGGGATCACCGCTGGCGCCTCTCATGACGGGCAAATAAGACGTCCAAAGCGGATTAACCTCGGAAAATGTCGCTGGACTACAACATAGTTTGACGCGCATATCCGAAATACAGTCACCTAAAGTCATTTTCCGCAACTTTACTGTGCACGGAGGGTCATAATTGTTTTTATTTGAATGGAACGCTCGAGCCGAGCCAAGGAGACCGCCACAAGCGGCGCCTCTGCGCTGGATACGATTTTGGCGCATGCGCAGGTTTCATGTTTCTTCTTCTACCGTTGTTTACTGACAGTTGTTCTCCAGCGTTTTGGTGAAATAGCGTCACCCTCAGATCCGGAATGAAATGATTCAATAAATGGTGTGGGTTTTTTTGTTTTGTTTTGTTTTGTTTTGTTTTGTTTTGCTTTGCTTTGCTTTGCTTTGCTTTGCTTTGCTTTGCTTTGCTTTGCTTTGCTTTGCTTTGCTTTGCTTTGCTTTGTTTTGTTTTTTGAATTGAGGCGTTTATTTATGCTCTCTTAGCTCTCCAAGTTGTTTTATTGTATTACAGTAAAGCCGATTTCCCAGACATTTGCTAAACCAAGCAAATTAAAAAAATAAAAATAATCTCACAGGACTGTGCCAGTGCCACCAAACAAAAATATATATATTAAATAAAATAGACACACAGGCTAATTGGCATGTATGGTAAATTTCAGAAAAACTAAAATAAATTAAATTATTACATTAAATTTAAAAAATAAAAAATCTCACAGGACTGTGCCAGTGCCACCAAACAACAATATATATATATATATATATATATATATATATATATATATATATATATATATATATATATATATATATATATATATATATATATATATATATATATATATATATATATATATATATATATATATATATAGGCACACATGCTAATTGGCATGTATGGAAAATATCAGAAAAATTAAATAAGACAATTTGTGAGGTGTAATTCTAAAAATTTAACAGACAAATTATACTCTTTATTATTTATTTACTTTATTTTGAAAGTTTGGTTGGGCACATGTTTTTTTTTTCTTGTTTTTTGTTTTTTCCTGGGTTGTAGTGGTGGGGCATTACAGGGAAAAAAAAATAGAGAAGTACTGACCGAAATACACATTAAAGATTAAATCCATACATTGTAGACTTAATAGCTAAATAAAACCACTGTTGCCCTTGCCGCTAGATTTGTTGTACTCGATCTGAGGATGTGACCTGTGGGCCATATAATGCCCATTTCTGCTCTAATCCCTCAAGGCTTACATTCTCTGAGGCCTTAAGAGCCATAATGGCCGTAGCGGATCATAAAGCGTAGTGAGGCTTTGTAATTAAGGAATAAATGAATGGCAGGAGTAGCCCGAGGCTTCCGGGGTCCTGCGTGGGAAACGTCTGATTGTCATGTTTGGCTACATGCAATAGAAAACAATTGGCTTCCTCCAACGACAACTTCATGAAATTAGTGAAAAGGGAACACATTTAGCACTCATTGTGTCGAAACAATGAATACACCTTTGATGCATTGTCAGCCTGCCTGGTCCACTGCACAGAACCCAAATCCCAGTTACACACAAAGAAACTTGAAAAAGACAACAGAGGAAAACTATTACAGTACGGTACATGCAAATAAAATAAACTCTTTTCATGACTAAAATTAGTTTGAATTGTTTTTGCAGGACATTTTATTTTTAAATCTCATACACCATTAAGTGCTTTCAAATGTGACTATTTGTCACATATTAAACGCATGCAAAAAATTAAAATTAATTAATTAATTAAATGAATGAAAGAATACAGGTAAATAAGTATCAATAAGCTCAAACAGTAAATATTTATTACAGTAAAGGAGTAAAATATATTCAATAAATAAAAATGTTCGTTTTGTCTATTATTAGAATCATCATGAAATATAATGTTTGTGGACGCATTAGTATTGCTTTAAAAGTATAATAAAATTATCTGAGATTTAACATATACATATTATAGCAAACACTTCAATGGATTAGAAAGGTGAAAAATATCACACCACGTGCATATTTCAAATAATTTTCAGACTGTAAACCTACTTAACTTCCAGGTTTTTTCTTTTTTCATTTATTGTATCCTGAGTCCTGCCTGCAATGACAAGGACCCAGTGCTCATTGTTTGCGCAAGACTTACAGACCCACTCATCTATAATTTGGCAGAGTGGGTCATTAACTGAGGAAACAGAAGCTAACTGATTGAGAGGAAAGCGCTTTTAGCTGGGTGCGTCCTGCTTAAAAGGCTGCATGTAGTTTTACCGGGATCAAATGACCATCCGTCCTCTGCCAAAAAAGGCCTTGTGGTGTCGCCCGCAGCCTTTTGACATCAAAAGGCACAGTTGGTTGTGGATGTGTGCGGAGGGGTGGGGGTGTTGTGTTGGGGATGATCGCAACATCGATTCAGAAACAGAAAAGGAGGCGCAAAAGCAACTTTACTGTCTTCCAACAACAGACGTGAAAAAACATCTGCTTCCAGGTCCAGTTGTTCCTTTTGTGTCTCATGTAGACGGAAGATGGTGGGGGGTGCAACATAATATGTCTAAACAGACACACACAAAAAAGAAGAAGAAGCACGGGCTTTTTGGGGTGTTTGTTTGAGACCTTATATACCTTCAAATGCCTATAATTAGTGCTTTGACCTTTAGCCTGTGTTAGTTTTAAGTACAAAGCGCAGGGGGAATGGGGCATCCGCCTCTTCCATCTGCACCTGTAGTTTTTTTATTATTATTTTTTTTTAGTGGGCAACATTTCTATGTCAACTGTGCTTCACATGCCACTGAGCGCAGTGTGTTTGTTTGAGGGGGTGAATGAAGCTTGTTGCAGATAGATAGATAGATAGATAGATAGATAGATAGATAGATAGATAGATAGATAGATAGATAGATAGATAGATAGATAGATAGATAGATAGATAGATAGATAGATAGATAGATAGATAGATAGGTAGCTAGTTAGGTAGCTAGGTAGGTAGAAAGAAAGAAAGAAAGAAAGAAAGAAAGAAAGAAAGAAAGAAAGAAAGAAAGAAAGAAAGAAAGAAAGAAAGAAAGAAAGGAAGAAAGAAATCTGGTGTCAAAGAAGAAGAAATCTGGTGTCAAAAAGTTTTCGAACTGGAATTAAGTGCTCTATTCTGCCACAAGGCGGAGCCATGGCACCACACATGAATCTCTTTAGCATTCGCAGCAGTATGGCAGCCAATCGTCTTTTTAAACGACCCTGTGCTGATTTTGCCAAAGAAAAATTAATAATTGATAAAATAAATAAACAAATAAAAATAAATAAATAAATAAATAGTACCTATTCATTTGGGGAAGTTTTTATTTTATTGTTTTTAACCACAGCTAATTGTAGTGAAATAACAAAAATCCAATCTGTTCTCGTTTTGAATGTTTCGGCACCCTGAATTTCTCTCTCTCTCTCTCTCTCTCTCTCTCTCTCTCTCTCTCTCTCCTCTCTCTCTCTCTCTCTCTCTCTCTCTCTCTCTCTCTCTCTCTCTCTCTCTCTCTCTCTCTCTCTCTCTCTCTCTCTCGCTAGCTAGCTAGCTAGCTAGCTATCGTTGTGTACAGACTGGATGGCCCATCTGGCTAACATGCACTCTATTGAGGCCTTTCATGTCCACTGAGCCATGTCGCGGCTTGAGCTCATTTGGCACACAAGCTCAGGGGGGATGTTTGATTTGGACCCCTGGTGGAATAATTTCACCTAAGCGGAGGTGATGCTGATGTGTTTACACTCCGCTCATTGGAAGGAAATGCTGACTGGATGCTTGACCGTAGGGGCGTTAAGTTGCATGTCACGCTCGGGGTCAAAGTTGTATTTCTCTGCGTCACGTTTATGACCCCCACAGTCATAAGCACACAATTTTGATGACATTACTTTTTTTTTTTTTAGCTTTATGTCATGCAGAATACACATAATTCACATTTGAATTGTGCGTTGTCAAATTCCAATGACATCACCTGAGGAAAAGTTGCACGTTGTGTGATTTTCCGTTGACAAACTTGTATTAAATATTGCAGTTCCGCTACCGATACGGTGGGGGCGATGTTGAGATTCAAAGTGGAATAACTTGCAGCTACCGATAAAATTGGACAATGGACGTGCCTCAGTCGGGGTGTTTAACGGCCTTGAGGGCATTTTGATTAAAATCCATCTACGTTCGTACACACTGTGAGCATAAATGAGCCTGAGTTTGTCTCATTAATTGACTTATTAGTGTGTGTGCAAGGTGGTGGACAATAGAATTACACGCACGCGCACTTTACACACACACATCTCCCTCCGTTTCCCGACTACTTCCCGCCCTCTGAATGTTTTAGAGGATTAGTCAGCGATAAGTGACATCAGGCTGAAAATGTGGACCTTGACCCCGTGTGTACACGCATACGCACACACGCACTGTGACCTGCGGAGTCACGCCTCTGTAGCATTGCTGCATCGGAAAAGACAATGACATCATCGTAAAGGGCATGCGTGAAGTCTTTTGTCTGTCGGGTGCTCAGGCATCTGGGTGCGAGTGTGATTCACTCCGGTGACTCACCGTCTGTCTGCCAGAGGTGGCTTTGCAAGTCTTCCTCTGGTTTCCCGCCAAAAATACCCCCCCCCCCCCCCCCTAACTGTTTGTTCCATCCGAGAGCGCCCCACACCCTCCCTTTTCTCCTTGGCCTTCTTTTCCATCTACTCTGACCTTTGACCCCCTGCCCCTGTTGACTCAAGAGGCCGGCACAGGCCACTCAGAGCTCCTTGAGCTTTTTGGCGGCAATCACTGCATGTGTGTTTGTGCGTATGTGATTGCGATGTAGTTGGCATGTTACTATATTACTTGTATGATGTGTCATTTTTAATTTTTTTTACATATTTACTTAAATCAGGCGAAAGGAGAGTGGCCAATAATTTTACTTGAGTTCAGTTACATTAGAATATTTAAATGTAAGAATTAGGGATGTTCGATACCACTTTTTTTCAGACCGATACCGATACCAACTGCCGATACCAGTTGTACATTTTGACAAATTAAAAAAAATCACTAAAAGATATTTTTAAACAAATATATTGTCTTTAATTTTGACAAAAAAAAAACAGCACAGTCACTCTTCAATAGTCTTAACGCTCAAAATAAAACACAAAAATGCTCTTTTAGTTAAAGATTCACAATTTTGGAGTATTTCCAAACCGGTGAAGTTTTGGTCAAAAACTGCTGCAAGCTTGCGCTAGTTACAGGCAAGGAGGACTCACTTTTTTTTTTTTTTTTTAAATTTAATTTAATTTAATTTATTTTATTTACACATTTACTTAAATCAGGCGAAAGGAGAGTGGCCAATAATTTTACTTGAGTTCAGTTACATTAGAATATTTAAATGTAAGAATTAGGGATGTTCGATACCACTTTTTTCAGACCGATACCAAAACCGATACTCAGACCCTCAGTACTCACCGATACCGATACCAACTGCCGATACCAGTAGTACATTTTGACAAATAAAAAAAATCACTAAAAGATATTTTTAAACAAATATATTGTCTTTAATTTTGACAAAAAAAAAAAAAAACAGCACAGTCACTCTTCAATAGTCTTAACGCTCAAAATAAAACACAAAAATGCTCTTTTAGTTTAAGATTCACAATTTTGGAGTATTTCCAAACCGGTGAAGTTTTGGTGAAAAACTGCTGCAAGCTAGCGCCACTTACAGGCAAGGAGGACTCACTTAACGTCTTCCCCCTCTGCCATCGGTCGCTTGTACTCGTCTGCGTCACGAGTACTCGAGTACTTGAAAAAAGGCTGGTATCGGCCCGATACCGATACCTGGTATCGGTACTCACCCATCCCTAGTAAGAATAGTCCTCCTAATTACTTGAGTAATAGTCACTAAATATTTAGTTTAAAAAAAAACATTCAAAGTATCTGAAGAGTAACTTGCGATTATTTTTTATTTATTTTTTATTTTTTTAATAATCAGAGTTGTTGTTGGCTTAGTTTAATTTATTAACCGCTTGCTCCTCACAAGGGTCGTGGGGGTGCTGGAGCCTATCCCAGGGCACACAGAGACGAACAACCATCCACGCTCACAAGCACACCTAGGGACAATTTGGAGCGCCCAATTAACCTGCCATGCATGTCTTTGGAATGTGGAAGGAGACCGGAGTACCCGGAGAAGACCCGCGCAGGCACGGGGAGAACATGCAAACTCCACCCAGGAAGGCCCGGACTCGATCTTGCATTTTCAGTACTGGAGGAGGCGGACGTGCTTAACCACTCGGTCACCGTGAATTTCAGAATTTCATACAGAAGTGGGGAACCTATCACCTCTAGATCATTCGATCTGCCCTGCAATGCAAAACAAAGCTACAAAACAAATGTCAATTCAACTTTATTTATATAGTGCGTTTCATACACAAACCCACTCGACGCGCTTCATTGTCATTCATTGTACTCACTCAGTGTGAAATCCGGGCTTGTTGAGTTAATCACAGGATATTTTGGTTTGGGAATCACTGGCACATATACGCTACAATATCGAGCGACCACACAAGAGGCGCATCCCAAAACAAACACTCGCCACTGTCCTATAGCATAGCATCAATTCGCTCTCAGTTGACGTGAAATCCGCTGAATAGTCTTGACCCCGCTGGGTTACAAAAGACGCCGTACAGTCCATCATGTGATGTCATGGGGGGGGGGGGTCAAAGTGGAAGCGGCCAAGCCAACGCTACCAGACTGCCTTTGGCCTTCGGAACAAACCCGACTCTATCGGACTCCGTTGACCTGCTGCTCATGTTACAGAACACAAGAGAAACAGAGACGCTGCAGTCAGAAGTGAACCATCGATCATTTTCTCAAGTGATGAACGAGTGAAGGCTTGGAAAGCGAGCAGTGATTGTGTATGATTTATAATTTTATAATCACTATTATGGTGCACAGTACATTGCCCAGGTTTGCCATTGGTTGCTAAGTGACCAAACAGGAAGTAGTCGTTCTTGCTGGTTTGGACGTATAAGTATAGCCGAGCTCCCTCAAACTCTGTGCTTTTCTTTCTTTCTTTCTTTCTTTCTTTCTTTCTTTCTTTCTTTCTTTCTTTCTTTCTTTCTTTCTTTCTTTCTTTCTTTCTTTCTTTCTTTCTTTCTTTCTCACTGTTAAACGCCACCAAAATGTTCTGATGTCGCTCTGAAATGACTCGGCTGACATCTCTCCTATTGCTGCCGTGTCATCACAGTGCGTTGCCACGGTGACAGGTGAACACCTTATTCTACCTCGCTGACACGTTCCTGCAAATATTGCAAAATCTATTTCACTTTGTTTTCAATTTTCATAGGCTTTTGTTCTAAAAATTATTAGAATTGTTCAAATTATTGGAATTATTGCAGAACACAGAAACTAGGGATGTAACAATATCGAAATATCACGGTACCGATAAATATCACAATATGACCCTCATGATACAATATTGTGGGGAGGTTGGCAATACACACACACACATATATATATATATATGTATATATATATATATATATATATATAATAAAAAAGCTCACGATAATGTGTAAAAACTCATTAATGTTGTAAAAATAAAATAATAATTAAATGAAATATATATTTTAAAAAAGCTCATATTGGGTAGAAAAAAATCACAATTTGATATCATGGCGGAGAAATAGGCACCGCCATTCCTCAGCGGCGCAAAGCATCATGGTCTGTGTAGTTCACAATGGTCTGTTTGGCTGAAGCGGGCCAAAAGCAATGTATTATTTATTTATTTTTGACAAAGATGTTGAAAAATATTTGCCGGTACGACTGATTTATGGACGTGATAACGGCCGCAGTGGGCCAAAACATTCCTAATTAAAATGAAATTGTAACCACCAGAGGGTGGCAGGACTTCACAAATGGAACGTAACCTCGCCTTTTAACGAATGTGCTGCTTTTAATATCGTGACATGACGACGACGATATTGAGGCGGTTTTAATATCGCGATATTGCCATAATCGTTACATCCTTAACAGAAAAGCACTTGAATTGTGCTCTTCGTAGTTCTGCAGTCGATGCCCCTAATGAGAGTTGAAACTAATGTAGACGGAGTGACGTGAATAAAAGGGCGGAGAGGAAAAACCCAAACAAGTGAGAGCTGTGGAGAAATGCGATGGCGATGCAGATAAGAGGTAGAGATACAGAAGGAGGCGGGTGCGTCCTCTCTCCTCACACAAAGTGTCATTGTCCGCTGAGCTCCGCACACGTCAACAATGGCTTGGAGTGACAGGAGGCTCCCAAATATCCTCGGGGTGCGCAATGGCGCCTTTGTTTCCTCGCCTCGTATTGCGGCAGACAAAAGGGTGCGTTGCGGCCGGCAGTGTGCGGGGGGGGGGGGGGGAGAGGCCACTTTCAAAGTGTGCTTTTACAAGTAACCACTTTACGCACTAGTCGGTCAACAGAGGGTGGAAAATGGGAAAAAGTTACACTGATTAGGTTGTTTCCATGACACACTGAAAACCGCAACATGCTATGTCACGCGTGTAGATAAGGAGATGTCTAATAATGTTTGCAGCCAGTGCTTTTTGAGACTTTTTTTATTTTTTATTTTTTATTTTTTTATAGCAAAATCCAGCCATTTTGATCCATCTCAGGAGACGGCCATTTTGCTACTTGCTGCCGACTGAAGATGACATCACAGTTGCTCTGGGTGAGCCTTGACCAATCATAGCTCACCTGTTCTCTGAAGCTGAGCTGTGATTGGTTGTTACCTAAGACCTTGTAATACACGGAGGCTGAGTTCCATGTTTAAAATCTATGCTAGTTGTCAGATGAAGGGGAATCTAACTTGCTTGTGAAGCGATCCATGTGTGCTTGCATTAGCGAGTAAGTGCCTCAATGTTGTTATTAGAGATTGTAGGTGGTTTATATGCATTGCTGTTATGTACAAAAGCACAATTTTGTGTTTTTTTTTTGTTTTTTTTTGTTTTTTAGTAGGAGCTTTTTTTTTTTTTTTTTTACAATATTGTGATCTTTTTTAAATATCGCCAACGCCCCCACAATATCGTGATAATTATCGTATCATGACCTTCATATCGTGTTAATATCGTTGTAAATGCTGCCATCTTCATTTCCTTTTTTCAGTATGATGCTTTTATTTTGACATGTTAAACCGGAAGTTGCGGGCGTACAGCGTTTCCGCCAATTGACACAGCCACAAGCATTGGACGAAACGTCTTTTCCTTTCTTTCGAGGCTGGTTGTTTTTTGTCATCATTCTTCGTTGGAAAAGTTGAGCAAATGGATAAAGTTGATTTAAGAAGCTGCTAAATCATTCATGACTGTGATGATCACTTGTGGAAGAAGACTGCCGTTGATTGAGCAGGCCAAAGTGGTCAGTAGCATTTTCAATTATCTATCGTTAGCTTAGATGCTAACACAATGCCATGTTTGTAGTAAATATGTTTGTTTTGTATGTCTAAACTTTTAGTTCTACGGTGTATTGCTGAGCATCTGTGAAAGGCACTGGAGACTCGCATGCAATCAATGGGCGGTAAATCGTATCGTGATGTTTGGATATCATTACATCCCTAGTGAATATGCCACACTACGCCATCAGTCAAGGTACCACGACAATGCCGGTCGAGAAAGACCCCTCGCAGCAATGGTTACGGGACCTTTGAGGGAACAAATTGTAGCATGCCATCTGTTGGTTCACATCGTGTCAAAGCAACCCCCCTCCCCGTTTTCACCGTGACACTACCTGGCCGAGCAAACGGACGCGACTCAAGACAAGGTCAGCCTGTCCCTTTTGCGAGCGCTCGCCAATCCATGACACGGCCACAAAGCCCAATTCCAAGTTCCCCTTCCTGCTCTCCTCCTCTGATCCCGAAGACCCCGGCCCGGGCCGAGTCCCCGCCCGTCAGATGTGGCCCAGCCAAGTGTGGCGGAGTCTGCCTGGTTTTATCGCGGCGGGGGGCCCGGCGGAGGCCATTGTGCGGGGTCTTGCAGCGCAGCGGGTCGCCGGCAGAAGCCGCCTGGCGGGAGTCTTTGAAGACGGGCCAGCGGGGTCCAAGTTTATGGGGATAGTTGGGATGTAGAGAGGAGAAAAGAAGGATGCGGGGGGGGGGGGGGGGGGGTTAAGAGGGAACCCCTCGGAGCAGCACTTTAATAAAGATATTTAATACCACAGAGGGGCCCTGCTTTGACTCTTTGAAGGGACATGGACTTCAAGAAAGGAGGCCAGACAGCTGATTGTAGAGACAGAGTCCAGAAAAGGAGAGGGAGGGGAAGGAGGATGGCACATGAGGAAGACAATAATGAGGGGACAGGAGACACATAAAAGCAGAGCAACTGGTACAAAATAATTGCTAATCTTTCTTAATTAAAAGCCCCTTTTGAAGAGATAATTGGCAAGGAATCTTGTCAGCCTAAACATCGGGTCACTTTATATCTAAGTTGGAAAGCTGTTGAAATTCCAGTTGGAATGCATTAACTAACATTAGTTTTGTTCAACTTTTGGGGTGAACTTGAGTCAGTTTTCGAGCAGTGCAACCTCAGGAGTGTTTGACTTTTGCGGAAGAGGATTAGGACCAGTGAATTTGCCAGGATTCTCACTTTTATTCTCAGAATTCTGACGTTAGAGTGAGAATTCTGACTTTAATCTCGGAATTCTCCCTTTATTCTTGCGACTTTATTCGATAATTCCCACTTTAAAATCAGAATTCTCACTTTCAAGTCAGCATTCGTAGAATAAAGTCAGAATTTGCCTTCTGTATGCTGTAACATAAAAAACAACAACAACAAAAAACGTAGAAATACGTCTTTGGGACATAGAACATTAAAAAAAAACGTTATTGGGAGTGAATGAGTTAATCTCAATTCTGACTTTAATCTCAGAATTCTGACTTTAATTTGACAATTTTCACTTTAAAGTGAGAATTATCACTTTATTCTTCTGACTTTAATGTATAATTCTCACTTTAAAGTCAGCATTCTGAGAGTATAGTCTGAATTCTCACTTTAAAGCAGAGTTTCTCAATTCCGGTCCTCCGGCCCCCCTTAGCCAGCCTGTTTTCCATGTCTCCCAATTGCAACGCAGGTGAGGATTGTTATCAGGCTTCTCCAGAGCTGGCTGATTAGCTGTCATTGGAATCAGCTGCATTGGGAATTGGGAGACATAGAAAACAGGGTGGCTAGGGGTGGGGGCCCTGAGGACCGGAATTGAGAAACTCTGCTTTAAAGTGAGAATTGTGAAATTAAAGTCAGAATTCTCACTTTAAAGCCAGAATTCTGACATTAAAGTCAGAATTCTGATTTAGATTCTGAGATTAAAGTCAGAATTCTGACTTTCAAGTCTGTAAATAAAGTCCGAATCCTGCCAAGCTTTGTTTTCCCCCTCTCCATTGGCCCTAATCGTCTTCCATAGACGTTTGAGGTTCCACTGTCCAACACAGATTCACCAAAATCGTGCTGACAAAGCAGCTCTGGTTTGTGCTGTGGGCTGCCCTTAAAAGGGCTGAAAGGGGCTTGTTGTCCCGTCTGGTCACCGTGGGCAGAATTTCAGGCCACTCACCAGCTCTCCTCCATATTCATCCAAGCAGGGTGGAATCTAATAAAACGTCGGGCTCAGGGCCATCAATTGTTGTCCGGCGTCACACGGCAACAATATCTCGGCTATGCAGGCCACGCAGAGACGATCCCAAATAAATCGGCTATTGAGATCGTAAATTTGAGGGCGGAGATAAGCATGTGGGCAGTGGCGCCGCCCTATCACGCATACATTGCTTAACAAATGTGGTTTTATGCGATAGCATCCCGATTGTTAACTGCACTGGTACGCCAAAAGCTTTCGAACTAAAATTATATTTGAAGTTAAATTACAATTTCTATTGAATCCATTAATTTTATAGTGTGCAGCTTTACAAAAAAAAAAAAACTAACAATTTTTATTTTATTTTTTATTTTTTATGAAGTCTGTAAGATTTAGGTAATTGTTTTGCGTGAATAATCAAATAAATGAAAATAAATAATATACAAATATGATTTATAAATAAAATATAAATAAATAAAATTACATATAAAATATAAATAAAATTGTGTAAAATATAAATAAAATTATATAAATAATAAATAAAAATAAATTTGTTGAGTACTTTAGCATAGACCATCAAGGCAAAGTAGAAATAAATAAATCAAATAAAAATGATCAAATAAAAAAATTAAAATATATACATAAAAATAAAAAATAAAATAAACCAATCAAATAAATTTGTGGAGCACTTTACATGACGGGAACAATTTCAGTTTTTTATTTTTTTATTTTTTATTTTTATTTTTTATTTTTATTTATTTTTTAAATTGATCTTATTGTCTAAGAACCCCAATCAGTCTGAGGTCATATTTGTGGATGTTGTTGTTGATAAAATATTACAGGCTTCTTGGGCTCAAACTAATTTCTGTCGATTAAATGAAAAAACTTCAATAGCACTCAACAAAGTGTAGACCTCCACCAACTCCAAGTAGTATCATATTTATCTGAAGACTTTCATTAAAATCCAGACATTATTCAGACAAAGGATGGAAAAAAAAACAAAAAACCTTGGACCTTGATGTAGATCTACACAAAACTAACAGGCAAAGTTGCCTAAGAGTCCGTTAGGTCGTTCCACCAAACTGCAATTAAAACATAACCGTGTTTGGTTGAGGTTCAGCAACAATCATTATTTTATACCGTGACGGGAAATTCCAGACCTGTCACTCCAGGAAGTATCACGTCTAATCTATATGACTCACAAACTGGCTTGTTTCCTTCTTGGTTTGTTCTTCCGCCTTCGCCAGCTCACTCGTTTTGGCTCACTCGGTCAAAAGACGTTGTGACATTCGTGCGTGTCTGCTTGTGCAAGCGTACACTGACAGCTGTGAACCGCTTGACTGTCTTGACCCATTTCTCCACTTTCACACCTTGCATCGTGTGTTCAGTTCCTCTACGGTAAATGATGAACATAATGGCTTATAGTTGACTTCATGTTATGCTAAAACACAAGTACTGGGATAATTTCTTTTTCACGCCTGGAAGAAGCCCTGTCCACTTGCGAGCTGTCACACTTGCAGCTGACAACGAAGCGCTCTAAAGTGGCCATACCTACCAAGTTAACTGTCCAAAAGAAAGTATTTTCACTAGCTTACTGCATGTCGGAAATGCACCAGATAACGGTTGATGCGAACAACGGTGCTCCAGTTCTTATATCCTCCTGACTACCAGCAATTTAAATTTGTCCACTGTAGTGGACTTTTTTTTTAAACCTGAATATCTCCCACCCAGTGCATACGATTGAATTAACGCCTTTTGTGCTCTATAGAGTTTTCCAATGATACCAAATGTGTAGGGGTGGGGCTTTGCTACCTTTGATTGCATCATAAAAGAAAATGGCTTCCCTTAGTGCAAGCACTTTTTAGGGAAGAGGAAAAGTAAGTGTATAACATATTTAGGGTTTCAACGTTGTTAGCATGTTTTCTATAAGACTCTTAAGAACACATTAAAGTATTGTTTGAATTATTTTAACTGTATTTGAGCCTAGCATTTAAGTCCTCTGTAGTGGACACATAGCTTAAAAATAAAAACTTCTTTTTTAAAATTTTTTTTTATTTTGCAGTATTTCAGTTACTTCACAAAGATTGGGCAATGTCAAAATAAACATGATTGGACAATATTTTTTTTTCCTGATAGTCAGGAGGATATACGACTCATGACTTGGGCCCCATTTTAGCCACGTCCATAAAAATCCTGAAAACGGAAATGGTCAAAAAAAAAAAATTAATGCTGCATGTCCACCAAGTCCTTTCACAAACGTTCAGTAATTATCTTCAAATGTGCTAAAAAAATCGCAGATCTTAAATGGATTACACCACGGTATTTTACGACCTTTCAAAAGTTGTAGTTATACTATAGGCGTATAATGATTAAATCTTACCTTTGACACCATGGTGATGTACTTTTTTATGCAATATTAGGTGTTTTGCTGGTTATTTTTGTAGCGCGGAAGTAAAACGCCCGGTTCAGTAAAACCCCGCCTCTCCCCAGGTGATTGCCGCGCCCCCGGCGAGCCAACTGCAGTCTGCTGTTGGAGTTCTGTGTTTGAGCCCTCCTCTGAATGGCCACGCAACTTGACGCAAGCCAATTCTTCAAGAAACATTTGAAACAAAACAGCCACTTGCCGCAAGAAATTGTGGAGGAGGAGGAGGGAAGGAGAGAGAAGAGGTAAGAAGGAGAGAAAAAAAATGAAATAAACTGGGCTGGTTTTGAACCAGGGACTTGCTGCTTACACAGCAAAACACACTAACCATGATACTATTCGCTCAGTTAGGTTCTAATGTTTTACTTGTAGTTTACACAAGTGTCAGCCAGAACTTTTGTAGGATTTTAAAACAGCCAGTTGTCATTGCAAATGTGAAGGATAATTGATTGCTCTGAACACATTTGGACAGAATGTTTGATAAAGGCTACTTTTGTCACTATCCCATGGAGGTCTCAGAGAAAGTGGGCGTGCGTTTAGTCCTCAGAGGCGGCGCCGGGGTGGGTCCGCACTTTATGATGTCATAAAGTGAGCACTCACTTGTTTTCTCAGGTTGGGAGGGGCTGGTGTTTGGAGAACAGAATAGCCTAGAATTTCTCATAGAGGGGCAAATGAAGGAAAACACCACTTCCTTCATGTTTTTGGTGAGGAATTAGCATTTTAACACGGCTAAAAGTTGATTTTTCATGTTGCTGTCCCTTTAAAGTCTTAGTCGAGTCAAGTCACGTGACTCGAGTCCCTCATCTCTGCTGTGTTGTGTTACTACTGCAATGATACACCATCTCTATATGCAAGAGCCTGTTCGTTGACCTCCTGCGCCCTCTCGTTGCATTTCGGATTGTACTTTTGTATCAGATCTCACTGGAATGCGTGCTTGTATCCACCCAATGAGTATGATAGCATTTTTTTTTCTTCTGAAAATTCCAAAAAAAGATTCTCGATAACCTTGAAGGGACACGGTTCCAAACACGAAATAGTTCTCTCTAATTGAGGAAGGATATCAATCTGAACGGTCCCGTGTCCATTGTGGTTGTGGCGGGCTGTTGACTTGGTTCATTGTGACACTTAATGGAGCAAGAGATAAGAGTATAGTGGCGCTGTTTGACGCGGCAGTCGCCATGGCTCCAATGCTTGCGGCCGGCGCAGTGGTCCGTCTCTCCGTCTGGCTGCAGGCTGGGAGGTGTCGGGTTACTCCACTTGAAGAACAATGGGGCCACAGCCTGAGTCAGCACTATCTGGCCGCTGCGCCCGCCCCGCTACTCGCAGGCTTTTTTTTTTTTTTTTTCCCTCCAACAAATCTGGCCAGCCAATGGCGGCCCGGTTTCGCGGAGGGAAAATGCACATGCACGTACACACCAAAAGTGCAAGCAGGAGGAAGTCAAGTGGGGGTTGGGAGATTTGTGATGGGGGGGGAATGCAGTGCAGGCTTTTACTATCTGTGCAGATGTGTGACATCGCTGAAATCGACCAGCAATTCTGTTCTTAGCTGTTCAATGGAAATGAATTATTTTTCATTGAAAACACAAGCTACATCTACTATAGTGATGAAATGTTATAACAAATTGATTGATTTTGAATCATAATAAATCATTGCTTCACAAATATTTATTGTTACTCCCTCCCAGGAAAAAAAAAAAAAAAAATGCACCCCCCCCTGTTGTTTTGAACAACATTCCGCCATAATTCATTCAACCGGAATTAAAAAGAGCTCCAAAGCACGATACACCAATTGGAAAAAAAAAAAAAATTGAAAACCTTTTAATTATGTAAGTTCCCTTTGGACCAAACAGAATTTATCATATATATTTAATAATAATATATATTTATAGATTTATGTTGGCAAAAACTTGAACTTGAGCTTCTATGCAGTAGGATGATCTTTTTTTTTTTTTTTTGGTACAAAACAAGCAAATATTTAAATATAAAACAAAAAAACAAACAAAAAATAAATAATAAATATTAAGACAGATAAAATGATTTGAAATGCTATAATTATGTTCCTTTTGGATGAAACTTAAAAAAAAATATTATATTAGTTATTTTAAAATTTAAAAAGGTGCAAATGTATAAATTAAAAAAAACCTTAAAAAATTATAATTCACAATCTGTTTGTTTTTTATAATCATGCTGATTTTGTAATTATGGAATGTAATAATTGAAACTGTAATTGTATTTTTCGATTAATTGCACAGCCCTAGTCCGTTATAAGAGGGTGTGCACACTTGTGCAACCACATGATTGCAGTTGTTTGGCTTTGCTTCCCCTCTCAAGCGTTACATTTTTGTTTTTCAATGAAGTTGTGACAGGTTATCACATGAATGGTGGCAAAAGTTAAGAAATAACAAAAACTGGCATTTTTGAATAGGGGTGTGCAGACTTTTTTTTTTTTTTTTTTTTTTTTAATCCAATGTATATTATGTGATTTGAAGTTGAGTTGAGTATCTCATTCAAGATTCTTGATTCTTCATAGTCCATAGATGGTACAAATCCAAGATCCATAATTGACCTTGTGGTTGATGTCACTATAGGATGTTGCATTGAAATCCTCGCCGCCATGTCGGTGGTCAATGGCGTGAAGAGATTTTTGGAAACAGAATCCATGCCTTCGCGTGGATTTGCAGGATGCGGTTACAAGTACAAAGGCGTCTTTTCCCAACTCCGTGCACGCCATCTGCTGTCCCATGTAAGTTAAACCTCCTTTATTTATACAATAACCTACAGAAAAGACAAAGCCACACAATAACCGCCGTAAAAGAAGACGTGTGGTGTTTTTATGTATTTAATCCTTATACGTGGCGTGTAATGTAATACCCTTCGGTGGGTGCCGTGCTGATTGTGGCCCAACAAAAGGAGTCGTCCGCCTGACGAGGAGACGCTTTGGTGTTGATGCCGCCCAGCGTATTGTGTCCGGCCATCGTTTGACAAACTCCAGGAAGTTATCTTAGCGAGAGCGAAAGATTGCGGGCCGACGCCCATCTCCGGCCCTTGTTTTTGCTGGAGGTGTCAAATGATGCTGTGCGGCAGATGTGTCTTTCACTTACAGGCGCTTCAGGCCATACGTTTACATGGCGGCAACATTTCGATAGGCAGAGTGTGAACAGTATAAGATAGCAAAACAGTAATTCCTTGTTGGAGTTAATAATTGATCAATCTTTCACTCCCAGCCATTTTGACAGAAGCAATCCCGTTCGCTCCCGGCCGTTTTACTGGATTTTGATCTGCTGCCACCCGATGGCCGTTTGTGTAATAACTACCATTTCTGCAACCCTTCTTTGCTCTAGCATAAAAAACAAACAAAAAAAACAAAAAAACGTATAAATACGTCTTTGGGACACCTAAAACATTTAAAAAAAACGTATTTACACGTTATTGGGAGCAAATGAGTTAATTATGCCACATGAAACATAACTATTATAGTTTGGGATTTTTAAAAAATTATTATTAGGGATGGGCGGGTACTGGTACCAGGTATTGGTATTGGGCCCTTACCTGGCCTTATTTCAATGTACTTGTGATGATTCTTTCTTGCCGTTTTGCAATCTGGAACTAGAAATTAGAAGAACATAAAATTGTCATTTATTTCATGAAATTTTAAGAAAAAATTCTATTTTGAGATATATATATGCCTTTCTTTAAAATTCAAGTACTTGGTATCGGTGACTATTCAAGAGTTGAGTACTCGTAACGTAATATTGTCGGTCTGAAATAAAGTGGTATCAAACATCCGTATTCATTGTAGGTAGTTTTGATATCATTTAGGAGTTTGCGTTTCAAATTCAGTTACTTTTAGTTAGATTTTAGAGCGTGTTGGTTGTGTTTTAATTTTCTGAAAATGTTTTGTTTTATTTGAGCTTATAGTTTTAGTATTAGTTTTAGTTTTTTATATATGAAGTATTTGCCAAGTACAAGATAAAAAAAAAAAAAAGAGGTCAGAAATAGCATTTTTTAGTAAAATTAACTACAATTGCCAAATGACTATAATAATAAATAAATAAATACTTTTGAAATCGACCTTGCCAGCTCATGCATGAAGATGAACATTTTCAATATAAATATATTTAGTTTAATAAACATAAAATGTTGAGTTTTTTTTTAAGTCTCTTATTTTACAATTTTAATTTTAGCTATTTCAATCATTTTCGGCAACCATAATAACACTATTATTAAAGCAAATAAATAAATACATAAATAAATAATGGAATTGTAATACTGCACCATGCACCATTATTATGATTTCCACCCATTTCATACCTTTATATGACTATGGGCCACAGTTGAAATTGTGTTGAACCCTACTTAAAAAAATAAATAAATAAATTAAACAAAATAAATTCTTTCTTCTTCTGTTTAAATACATGTTTTATTTTGTAGAATTCATATTTTCTGTCTGGCTTTTGGCACCGTGCAATGTAGATTTAAGGCTGGGCAGGGCAGGGAGGGGAAACGACTTTTGAAATGGGACGCTTTAATTAAGCTCATTTCAACAAGATGAACTGACGAAGAAACACGAGTCTTTCAAAACTAACACAACTAAACTCGCAGGTACATGCTTTTCCACTAGACAGTGACGAGGTACCCGCGACTTCACACCCCCGCACACGCTTCCTTCTGACGCCAAAATCATACACGTCCTCTTTCCTGGAACTCGGGATGGTTTCCTGCACCGTAACCCGCCCGCCCTGCACATGCACACTGCACACTGCACATTCAAACAGATGTGCCCTGCTGAGTGCGTAACAAATTGACAGCCATTTTTTCTCCCTTCCTTTCAGTGGATTGAGAGGCGTGTCGTATTTGAGTGTGCGGGGGCAACTGACCCTTTCAGGACTAATTATGAACACCTCCTCCTTGTTAAAGGATACTACTGGCTTGTATTGATGTAGTGACTGCATTTCTGCATATATTCTGGGGCACATATTATACATATTTAGCTAGCATGCTATGTGGTTTATTACAGAAACATTTGACGCCACAAGGTTATATGTAGAAAAAACACTTGCAGGCGGTTTAGGAGTTCCTGGTCAACTTTTGTATTCACGAGTCTGCGACGACATGCCACAGGGAATTCATGTATTGCCTTGAGCCGACAGAGGGCGCGCTCTCCCCTCTCTCCTCTCCGGAAAAGCCGGAAGACGTTCTCCTGGTCAAAGCCCCGCCCCCAAACCTTGCGCCTGCCCCTCCACGTTAAAACACTGCCAATAAGTTGAAACTGAAAAAAAAAAAGAGAAGTGAAACTGAAACCCAGCGAGTTGAAACTGAAAAACTGTGAAACTCGAGAGAGAGAGAAAAAAAAAAGAGAGCGTAAAAAAAAATCTGCAGATTGGCATTAAAAAAGACATGATAATACAAAAAATATGGTGAAAGAAAAGTGTTTTTTTTTCAATGTTGTATTTTATTTTTCAATACAACCTTTTCCAATGCCAATTCTGGTTTTTCAATGCCAATACAGCTTTTTTTTTTTCCCAATACCAAATCTTATTGGCAGTGTTTTGGCTCCATTGGCTCCATAATGTTCGACTTCACTTATTGGCCACAAAATTAGGTACACTTGTTGAGTACTTGTCGATATCGAGCACAAATATGTGATAATGCCTTTGCATGTCTTAGTTGAATCAAAGTTTGTTCAAAAGCAAAAAACAACAACAACAAAAAACTTTGCAAATAACGTTTAAACATCCAACTACATATTTTTTTCCAACCACACATTTTACCCTGTAATAGAAGGTCTTTCAGTAATGTCTCTGTCCAAACACTAGAGGGCACTATAAAAAGGAGTACACAGCATACAGTAGATAACATGTGAAGAAGAAGAATGTCAGTTGTGATGGATTTACAGGTAGGATGCTAGGTTACTTTTGTGTTAACTACCAAAATAAAGTAAAAAGAATTACAAAACTGCTTCTTTAGAATATCACAAGTAAAAAAAAAAAAAGGGTTACTTTTGTGTTAACTACAAAAATAAAGTAAAAAGAATTACAAAATTCCTTCTTCACAAAAAAAAAATATATATATATATAGAGTACGAAAATCAGCTGCTTAAATGTTCATTATTTTATCTACATTGTGACTATTTCTTGCATTTTAATCAATATTTATAGTGTACAGTTTTTATATTAAATTTAATAAAAAAAATAAAATTAAATATAAAAGAAGTCACAAGAAAATGGTTTCTGTGATATAGCGGGAATTTCTACATCAGACGTATACATTTGAAATTGGAGTTGACTTTTAAAATACCCCCCACCCCAAATTCCCCTGCATTGAGGTGGGGGAACTTGTTTTTTTAGAAATGCATGTGGCGTTTCCTTGTGTCCGTCTGTCTTTAGCACTCATTATTAGTTGATGGTTAGCTCGCTGTGGAGCCGGCTGGATTCCAGGACTGGCCTATCCTTTATTATTTGTAACTTTAAATCTCTCTCCCCCTTTACACTCGGTTTGTCGGCAGCCTCCTATATGAGCTCCATAAAACACAGAGAGGGGGCCGGCTCCAGATCCCCCACCCCACACCCCACACCCCCGAGGGCTGCGGTTGCCTCACCCCGACTAAGAATGCTCTGTTCAAACGTTGGACATTTATGGTAGGTGATATGGAGGCTAAAGTTCAGAAGCCAGGCAAGGAAGTGGTCAAGTAGATACACTGAGATGGACGTGCGGTTTTTTTTTATCCAAAAAAAGCATCCTTCATTCTACAGCATAGCTCACAAAAATGTTATTATTTTTAAATAATATGTATCATCATCATCAGTATCATTATCATCATTATCATACTGTGGTGTGTTGCCCGTGTCAGCACCGCACCCATAATAGGAAACCAACCCGGTTTGTGGTTTCGAGGAATCCAGCTGTTTCTTTTTTTTTTTTTATGAAGCTGTGTTTGTAACAATGGGAGGAGACGCGGGCCATGAAGGATATGAAAGTTAACTTCCAGGAATTTTAAATGAAGTAAACTTGTGTACACACACACACACGCGGTGGCATTTTGGCAGAAGAGACAGAATATAACACGAAAACGCCGCAGAGAAATCAATGTATTAGGCTCCTTTAGCGAGTGGCAACATAAGATGGCCGCCGTGGATACAAGTACTTCATACCAAGATTCCTTCCAAATAGAGTAGAGGTGTCCAAACTATGGCCCGGGGTCCATTTGCGGCCCGTCATCCATTTTTCAGTGCATTTGACTCAGTTCAAATAAAATAAACAAAAATGTTTGGAGATGGTCAAAGTAAGAAGGGAGGGTATCGAAAAACAGGTGCCATTAAATGTTAATTTAGTTAACTAAAACTAATGAAAAAAACTAACTGAAATTCAAATTAATAAATTTCTTCCCGTCATGTGTGTCTGCCATTGCGTCCGTCTCCCCTCTTCCACTCGCTCCACAAAACCTGACAGCAATATGACAGGATAGGTAATGCAATCATATATTTAATAACTTGATCACTTGAACTTTAAAAACTTTGTTTTTAATAATATTTATTTTGCACGGATGCCTTCTTTAACCCAAACAAAACGTTTGTTACAATGTGCTTACTGTTTCTAAATTTCCCCATCTCTCCTTTGCGTTACGTTTTAAAAATTCACTAAACATTTTGGAGGTTCACCTCAAATGTTTCTCCCTTTTCGCGAGCCTAATTCTGTGAAAGCGTGTGCGTGGGCGCACCTGTGCGTCGTGGACGGATGCCGGTTTGATGTTGAGTGAGACGTTGGGTTCACTTTGGTTTTTCAAGGCCGCGTCGTTCTTCAGACGTTTGCTTTGCGCCGTGTCAACAGTGAGGTGATGGATGTGTGTTGGTGTGCATGTGTGAGGGTGTGTTAAAGGCACACCCCCGCCCCCCCATCCACACCACCTCTTTCATTACACTCCTTTCAGCATGGCCAGCTGTGTGGATACAAATTAGGAGAAACGTGAGTAAAGCGTGACTCTGGACGATAGTTGGTGGATGACATTTGCATGGCTCTCCATCCATCCGTCTGTCCATCCATCTATCTGTCTATCCATCCATCCGACCATCCGTCCGTCTGACCATCCACCCATCTGTCCATCCATCCGACCATCCGTCCGTCCATCCATCCATCTGTCTATCCATCCGTCCGTCTGTCCATCCATCCATCTGTCCATCCATCCATCTGTCTATCCATCCGTCCGTCTGTCCATCCATCCATCTGTCCATCCATCTGACCATCCATCCATCCGACCATCCGTCCGTCCATCCATCCATCTGTCTCTCCATCCATCCGACCATTCATCCGTCCGTCTGTCCATCCATCCATCCATCTTTCCATCCATCCGACCATCCATCCATCCGTCCATCCATCAATCTGTCTATCCATCCATCCGACCATCCGTCCATCTGTCCATCCGTCCGTCCGTCCGTCCATCCATCCACCCATCCATCCATCCATCCATCCATCCATCCATCCATCCATCCATCCATCCATCCATCCATCCATCCATTTTCTACCACTTATCCAGGTTCAGGTTTGTGCGGTTCTGAAATAAAATAATGAATTGATCAACTTTGACTTGACTTTCACCACATTAATCGGGAATAGAAAATTTGTACTTCACCCCTAATGTGTGATGTGTGTGTGTGTGTGTTTTTGTTGTTTTTTTTTTAAAAAGCAGAGCATATTGTCACCCTCTTAAAAAGTCTTTTTTTTCCTTTTTTTTTTGTGCCAATCGGTCGGCAAAAAAGTTGGACAAAAAGTTATACCACCTGCGCCACAACTTAGACCTGTTGTTTGAATCTGTTGCATTTTTTGCTCTGATGCCAATAGTCTGAAGAAATAAATCGAGAAACACATCTGTGGATGTGACAAGTACTAGTTGATACATTGTGTATGAATACAATGTGGTGTGTGTGTTGTATCTTGTAAACGCACGCAGTCACACTGCCCGAGTTGCTCAGCAGCGCGTGTGTTTATGTGGGTGCAAGTCCGCAGTAAATGTGTGTCAGAGGAAGTGGGTGGGTTTGCACAGGTGCGTGTAGCTGGTGACTCGAGGTGCATTTGAGGTCTTTTGGCCCAATCGTTGTTATGGAACTCCCAACATCACTCACATCTCAACCAACCTTTGAACACATCAGTGCACCCGGAGCCATGTTGAATAACGTTACGCACTTCAAATGCTTCGACTATCTTAACATGTCGGTATCAATGATTTCTTTTTTTTTTTTTTTGATGTTCTTGAACTCATTCCAAGTTTCTGTTGTTGTTTTTTTTGACAGAGTTTCTGTTCTTACTGATGTTTACACGCACGGCGGAAAGTAACTAATAACAAACACTTATCTCAGGTTTCAAGTAAGATGAGCTGGGATAATCTGTTGTCGAAAGGATTTAGGCACAGCACTGATACAAATTTTCAAGAGCGTTGCTGAACACATCATCTAACGAAAGGCGGTCCTTTACAAAGGCAACGCTCTGTTTTTATTAGATTTAGCTATACTGTATATTTATGTTAGTCGAAACTAGTAAGTAAGCAAATGTATTTTACATGTTAGTTACTTTGTTAATTATTTATTTAGCACTTTTTCCACAGAAATGATTCACAAAGTGCTTCAAGTTCAAAGAATAGAGAAGGTGCTCTGTTAATGTCACCGATGGGGCCAGGCTTGTGTGAGTGAGTGAGTGAGTGAGTGAGTGAGTGAGTGAGTGAGTGAGTGAGTGAGTGAAAAAAATCCGTGCGTGCTGTCAAGTTGCCGCGGGAGTGACGTCCTGCAGCTGACAAATTCGCCCAGCCCAGTCTGCAGACAGTGAGTGACACCCGACCCCCCCCCCCCCCCCCCCCCCCGCTCTGCGATTGGTTGGAGGGGTGCACAACTGTCTGTCCAAAGAAACGTCACGCTGTTGACAAAACAAACACAAAATGGCAAAATACAGGCTGGGTCAAGTGGGGAGGTTTTAGGAAAAAATCACCACCACACATTAACAGAAGCCCAGAGGTGTAGATTGAGAAGGACTTCATGGGTATACATCCTGTATTTGTATAGTGCATTTTTCTGAGTGAAACCGGAAGACCCCGCCTTCAAATAAACCTTTGTTGGGTTTATTAGAATAAAATTGATTAAAATCTAATGCAAAAAAATTCGATTTTATTTTTTTGGCCACATTGCCCAGCCCTAATTAGTTTTATTTATTTATTTATTATATGGATTATTAGAGTGCAATTTCCCCCCACCCCCCAAAAAAAGGTGTGACCGTCCTTGTTTTGTAGCGCCGAATGTACAGCAATACCAAAATGAATACATTAAAAATGAGCCCTGAAACATCCTGTAGGAAATTGACAAAGACGAAAACAAAGGACATTTTCGCTATAATTACAGTTAATTTGAGTGAATTTTATAAACGTAAGATGTAGTTTTGTGAACAATGCTTTTTCTTTAGTTTTAGTGATCTCATTAGTTTTTGTTAACTCTAATTACCGTGGCAATTAGTCGACTTCAAGCTTCAAATTAATCCGAAGTTGTATAGTCAACTCAAACAGTCAGGATACATTTCGGGTCTACTGTTATGACTCCGCTGATTTATGTAAATAAACGTCAATAGAAGGGCGGCATTAAGCGGGAATATAATTCATCTCGTTATACTCAAGCCTGCTATTCTCCAGCCATCCGTCATGTTGCACGTTAACGGCGGCAGCGCTTCCAATCCTAGACATGATTGTTATCCTTGCAGCATAAATGGGAGGACTGAAGTGGATAGATAACACACAGCACAATGCTGGACCACAGGCCACGCACACACACGCACGCACGCACAGATGCCACCTCAAACAAAAAGGCAACACACTCAAACGTGGGTGGTCTCCCCAACATGACAAGGGGTTAATGACAGCCCTGTTCGGAGGCATCGACCGCTAAACCAGAGACACGCACATATAAACACGCACTCAAAAGCCCCGCTAACAACAGCGACACACAGTCATGCGCTCGCTTGGCGTCTGCTGCACAACTCTGATGAGATTATGATTGTTTTCAGTGGCTTCCAGGGGTCCGCGTGTGCGTGTGTGTGTTTGTGGGTCAGCTTTGGTTGAATTGTGTCTGCTTACTGAGCATAAAACTGCCAAAAAACACAATTTTTTTTTATGACTGAAAATGTCATCAAAACTACTCCATGTTGTTTTCAAGAATGAGTCCGGTCCTCTTAGCTTGTATTGTACTGTACAATTCGGTGATTAAAGCGCTATAAAGTGAAATTTCTTCCTATATATATTATACATATTAGCATGAAAATCACTGAGAGCTATGCAGAACTCAATTGTAGCGATAGTCTTCAACAGTTTTGATAGTTTTGACAGTTTTTGGATAAGATTTTGAACTGCCCAGTGATGTACCGTAGTTAGCTCACAAGCTAGCTACTACAAGAGATGCTAGCTAGCTACTAGCAGCTAGTAGCTAGCAGGGGTGTGAATTGCCTAGCATCTGACGATTCGATTCGTATCACGATTCACAGGTCACGATTCGATTCGATACCGATTAATCCCGATACGAATTTATGTCGATTGTTGCGGGTTTTTTTTTATTCAAATTTAGAAAATACTAATCAGTAAACATGTACAGTCTAAGATTTGTATGAAAATGTATTATTTATTTATCTGAAACTTCAGTCTTATACAGGTTGTAATCTGTTTCACGTTCAACAGCATTGAAATAAAATATTAAGGCTTAATGTTCCATTAAAATAACATCTTCTATGCTTAAGGTGTTAACCCTAACCTGAAGTAAGACGTTGTGTTGAATATTTTCCATTAAAAATGGAAGTTTAAAAATCGATTCGGCCGCCTATTGAATCGATTCGAGAATTGCGCGATGTAGTATCGCGATATATTGCCGAATCGATTTTTTTTAACACCCCTAGTAGCTAGCTAGCATCTCTTGTAGTAGCGTGGTAAACCTCATGATGACTCTACTTACGAATCACAATATTTTCAATTACTCAAATTTAACAGTTGAAAACACCTGCTCTGGGGTGTGTAAAATTTAACAAATATTTATTTTTACTTTACATGGACTTCAAGTCAGCCAGTGTGGTTTTGTCAATGCTAATGGTCAGATTGTAAAGTTCGATGGGAACTTTCATCGGTTCTTTTTTATCTTGAATGCTCGCTATACAAATAATAACAACACAGGAGATTGCATATTCTCCGTTGAACCATTTACTGGATGCCGGAAAGATCGACTACACAGCTGTTGAGCCGCATCTGCTGAATGCGGAAGAAGGCTTGCTGCACTCAAAATGGTCGCTACTCTTATACTACCTTGGGCGTCCACCCCCACGGGCCTAGCCTAAATGAAAATGTGTGACCTGATGGTCTTAACTAGTTTTCGACTGGATAAGTGTGCTAGACTGCAGATAGATAGAAAGGCGCCAAGCCAGAACAGGTCACAGCGACATAATGGCCTAGCTCAAGTCACCTATCTAATCATTAAGAGCCCTAATCTAACAAGATAATAACCGGAACGTCACTCGGTTGAGCGTAGACCTCCGCCAAGGCCACCGGCTCGTGCTACACGCTCCAGGAATGCATATGCTAATGCTAACTAACCCATAAAGCAACGGGAACTATTTTACTTAGGACTTCATTCCGTACACCTTCATTCCACAACATACACTGTAAACCTGCATTCTTTTCATGAAGATTCTTTTATTATTTACTAAGAAGTCTAGGATTCGTGAAAAAAAAAGGATTATATATTTTTTAATCAATTATAATTTTTTAATCAGATTAATCACATCGTAGAATTTTGATTAATCACGATTAATCACTGACTTAAAAAAGCTTTTTTTCCCCAACATTTTTGCCCGCTGCACACGCTCATCCTGCTTTTTCTAATCAATTAATTATTTGCATAATTTAAAATGGGGAAAAAATGACCTAAGGCATAGGTAAACATTTATTAAATGCTTTACTTTAATGCATGTAGTTATGTTTATTGCTCAAACTCCAACAGCTACCTTTAATGTAACCATTCACTGGCGGCTAAAAAGGATCATCTGCGGTCAAAATTAATAGTGTGATTAATCTGTGGTAATACAATGATTAATGCGATAATTTTTTGTGATTAATTAATTAGTTAACGCTTTAAATTTGACAGCACTAACATATATATATATATATATATATATATATATTGAACCCTAAATGTTCAATAAACATGCTTAAAAAAAAAAATCAGAGCTGGAGTGTCTATTTCTTACATTTTTAATGCCAATATTTTCCCTTTTAGCGAAAATGAACATTGGCTCCAAATATTGGTTAACAGCATCCTTGGCTAATAATAATCGGTATCAGCTCTGGGGGAAAAAAACAAAACAAAAAAAATAAATAAAAAAAAAAACATCGGTCTATCCAAAATAAAAGTCCACTCTACATTGCGCAGTTTTACTTTTTTTGTTAGTCTAAAATGTTTTTTTTTTTTTTTTTTTTTTTTTTGTATCAGATATTGTGTGAAGCATGAAGAGGGTGTGTTCAAGAGAACAAACATCTGCTGGGTTTGCATGAAACCCCACCACCTCTCCGCTCGGCCACAACACTCACTCACTCGCTCATCACGCACTTTCCCCACCCACACTATTTTTGGAAAAACAAAAGTCTGGCTTTGCTTTTGAAGCACACACACTGACACATTTAAAAAAAAAAAAAAAAAAAAAAAAATCCCTCTCTTGTCCTGCCACTCAAACGCCAAACGCATTCTTTATTTTGTTTTTGGAGTGTACAAATGCACACTATACGCCCCTCCTCCCTCTTTTCTCCGCACATGACATCCACAAATAAACACTTACTCTTGTTCTTCACTTCACTGACTCATTATGAGGAAAAAAAAAAAAAAGAGAGGTCCTGAGACTCAAAGCGTCATCATTCATGTTCAAATGAGCGTTTGTTTGCTCGGCCACAAAGAATCGCGCTGGGCTTTTCATTCCAATTAGCGTATATACTTTACATTAAGCACGCTGTTTGTATGTTTGTGTTGCGTTTAGGTGCCAAGGAGCCAGCCGGGGGGTGTGCTCGCTGCCATGGCGGATAAAGAGCAGATGGCGACCCCTGAGCGGGCAGGGAAGCAATTCAGCATCAGCGCGTTCTATTCAGTCGGCGGCAGCGGGGACGACAGGTTGGTTTGCTTCTTGAACGCAACGCTGTCGCAAGGCGAGGAAAAGGAACAAAAACTTTTGTTCGCGTTCAAGTGGGCAGCTCGGCGCGTCCAGTTGGTGAAAAAGAATGGGCCTGCACCAGAACTGGTTTTAATTACCGTATTTTCCGCACTATAAGGCGCACCTAAAAGCCTTCAATTTTTCCAAAAGCTGACCATGCGCCTTACAATCCAGTGCGCCTTATATATGGATCAATATTGAGCCGCAACAGGTCTCGCTGTCAAGACGCTATCGGTGACCCTGCATGCGCAGAAGATTCCGCCATCTTGGATCGCTAGCTAACACTAATACTTTACCTCAGAGAAAATAATAAAACAGCTGTTTATTCATTTTGGGAGTGAATGGAGTTGTCAGAAAGCTGGTTTGTAATCTATTAATAAAGTTTGACTGACCAGTCTGACTATCTGTTGACATTCCATTTAGCGCAGCACCATCTAATGGATGCATAACGTAACCCCAGCCTCTACTGTAGCGCCTTATATATGGAAAAAGTTTTAAAATATGTCATACATTGAAGGTGCGCCTTATAGTGCGGAAAATACGGTAGTTTATAGTTAGTTGAGTTCATCGCCCATATCAACTGAATGCAGCGGATATGAGAAGTCGTTCTAAAAATCTCATTTAGTCAATAAATTCTTGTCAAAAATGAATGCTCTCAATTAAAAGTGATGCATCAATAAATCATATTCAATAACCCGCCACCCCCACGAGCATTCCAATTGATCCTAATTTAAACATGTTACACGTTGTACTAAACCACAAAACTAACTTTTCCTCAAGCTGCTGTCATTTAAAAATGCAAATTCGTTTCCTCCAACATGTTTGCGCAACTCGCGTGCAGGCGCGAAGTAACAGCGAGCTTCTCGTGTTGACGGGTTTGTTTTTTCCGCAAATACGGACGGAAGAACTGAGGGAATTCGCACCTCTCCGTGCTTGAAGGTCCGCCGAGTCAAAGGTCGACTGCAGATGGACGTGATGACGTTTGACATGATGATTGGAACGATCCTGAAAACGTGCGGCACGCTTCATTCTCATTCTCTGCTAGAAGGGATTGTGGCGCAACGTTAAATTCGAGAACCTCACTGTAGATGGAAAAAGTCTACACACCCCTGTTCAAATGCTCGTTTTTTTGCGATAGAAAAGATGATTTCAAATCACGGACCTCAGCGAGTTAATTTCTCCTTTGGCAATTTCAAGATCTGTGTGCACTTCAATTTCCCTGATTTTAATGGGAATGACAGTATGAAGGACCAAAACTGCCAAAATTTGAAATAAATAAATAAATAAATAAATAAATAAATAAAAGTTAAAATAAAAATGAATATAAAAAACTATAATTCGAAAATTATATAAAAAAAAATAATAATTATAAATGGAAATAAATCCATTTTTCTTTTCACTTTTTGTCATGTATTTATTTATTTAGTCATTTATTTATATATTTATTTAGTCATTTATTTATATATTTATTTAGTCATTTATTTATTTATTTATTTAGTCATTTATTTATTTAGTCATTTATTTATTTTAATTTGGGCAGTTTTGGGCCATACTGCCAAGTATAGGTCGCTTGCACATGTCGTCACTTCCGCCTCGGATTTCTCGTAGTCGCCATGCTGGGTGGCCTCCATTTACGTAGCGATTCGGTCTAACACGTATCTATCACGTTTGTTTTCTGCGTTTAAAATGGTACATTGTTGCTGTATCGTTGGCTGTTCGAACAAAGCCAAGGGGGAAAATGGTCGGTCTTTTTTCCGAATTCCGAAAATAATTAGGAACCAGGGCCTGGAGACAGAGGAGTGCGGACTCCGGAGGGAAGTCATTACTTTGGGCTCGTGTGTGCAGCGATCACTTTGTGAGCGGTAAGCTTGTTTACCTTTATTTAATGCATGAGGATTAATAACGTTTCGACCGCCCATATATGGGCAAGTTGCTTATGTTTTGGATTCATGAGCAAGCAAGTTCGGTAGTACAAGCTGGCTAGCGGACGTTAGCCGAAAGCTAACATCGAACATTTTCACCCAAGTAGTGCTAGTGCAAAGTGTTTACTGCTGAAATTGGATTGATTAGTCTTGGGCTTTTAATGCCGATAACATGTTTTTTGGTGGCAAAATGTAAACTTGGAAAAAAAAGAGACAGAAGGGGCTGATGCAAGAAAACAGAGCCCCGGTAGCCTACACATCATGCTAAAGAACTTATTCACGGCCACCCTACTGCGGTAAAATAACCAGTCTTTCCATATTTTATTTGTTTATATATTTGTTTATTTTAACAGGTCGCCCTGCGCCCGTTTTTCTGTCCAATCATCCCGACTGGGCTCCAACATTAAAGTTGGGCCCCAAGTTACAACATCTATGTCTCAGCCCAGTCGGTGCCAAGATATGAACGTGCACAGGAGAGACAAGCAAAGAAAAGACGACTCGAAGTGGCAGAGATTGTTGCAGTTATGCAGCCAGATGGCTCCAGTAACCTGTACCCTCAAGTACTGCTGACATCATTGACTCTGGTATGCCACTCAGAATTCATTACATGATATATTGTATGCATGAGTGAATGTATGTGTTTGTTTGTGTGTGTACACGCACCTTATATTTTAGAGACATTTGGAAGTGTTTATAGAAATAAGTATTTGCCTGTAGCAATGTTCATACATTAAAAAATGCAACAAAATGTGTACATTTCTTTTACACTACTTTACTATATTAAACCTATTACTGGTACCGTATTTTTTTGTGATTTTTTTTTCTTTATTTTTTTCTTTAGGGATCTCATGCCACACCGACTTGATTGCCAATGACATGATGGTAACGAAGGCGAGCATCAAAGCATTGGAGGAGGACAACATGCGACTGTTTGTTTGGCGCTAATAAAGGCAGCGTTTATACAAATTCTATTGTTGGGTTTGTTTACAAAGCTATACATAAGACAAATGACAGGATTTGACTCAATGTGCAATATGGTCCCTCTTAAAGTAATGGCATAAATCTCTATTATTTCTAAAAGCACAAAAAATGAAGTGAATAATGATTAGATGTAGTAATTTCAGGGTTAAAAATTGAACTGTTAATTAATGTAGTTTATTTTAGCACAGGTGCCTACCATCCTGAGATGACGGTATGATGTAATGTTGATGGGGTACGCAATGACTTTCATTATGCTATGTACAGAGGAAAAAGTTGCTCTCTTTTAAAAAAAATTTTAATGTAAGACAAGTACCAGTACTGTGTTACAGTTTTCCCAAGAATCCTTGTTTCACACTTGTCACAAAACCACTGTCCTTTTGGCAGTCTAGATTGGCACACTTCAAGTGATATCATTTGATTTTACAATCTGCTGCAGCACAAAAAACTACTTTATTCCGCATCTTTGAAGTACATGAGCAAGTGGTAGGTGACAGCGGCTGAGCAGGAACACTGGAAGTCCACTGCTGATCTAGTAAATGCTCTCCCGAGCAGTTCAGGTAAGGAGGGGATTTTGGGAAAAAAAACCTCTGGCTTTTCCAGCTGGCCAAAACGAGCGATCTGGGTGGACTCGCTCGATCACACTTTGTCCACACCACAAAGTCGCAGAAGTCCCGTCCAGTTAAACTCATCTGTGCCTGAATCTGAAAATATTACAAACATTGTAATGAAAATATGAAACATAGAATTAAATAAGAAACTACAAAAAGTAAAGCCATACATACCTGGTAATACTATTGGTGTTGTCGTGACAAGTGATGGGAATTGTTGCCATCTGGCACCAGACAGAAATTGGGTGTTGTGACAGCCTCCTTAACCGTGAGATCATAAGAAAAGCTGTCAGTATGCTCAGTAGTTACCATGAACACGTTTTATTGTACTGGAAACTGAAACTAAAAATACGTCCTCTGAGAGTGGTTAACCTTAACCATTTAGAATAAGTTGATTAAGTAACATGTAACTAGTGAAAGGGTAGCATTAAATTTAATTAAGCCACGGGGAGGCTGTGCATAGTTACTTTTTATTCTTATACGCTCTGCCATATTTGCCTGTTATAAAATTGTTAGAAAAACCACATCAGGTAAACCTAGCTGTGCATGTAAACACAATGATAACAGGAAGCCTGAGAACAAATCAACATTTTTGTGTGCAGAATTACCAACACCATGTGGTTTACTTACGTGCAACAGCAACCGTTTCTTCTGATGCGATGTTAAAGTTTACACTCTGTATCCACCCGCTTACAAAATAATTGTAAGCCTCCAGGGATTTGTTGGCGTGTTATGGAGCATGTTGTCAACACGAGGTAGTGAAAAATGTCCAGAGAAGTCACATTTGGCCAGCAAGCTTTCTCCGTCAAAAAAAAATCACACTTGGTCAGGACGTAATTAGGATCAATCCCGCCACACAGAGACACCTTCTGCCTGTATCGTTGTTTTTGATCTTCCGGTAAATCGTGAAAATACTGCGAAAATTACATCAGGTTGATAAGCTCTACCGTGTAACTCGCGAGTGTACCTTGTGAACCGGCGGACACCCAATATGGCGCCCGAAGGAAAAACTCCCATGATGCATTACGATGTGCAAGCGACCTATAGGTATTAAATGATATTCAAATGAGGGGGCGGTCCTAAGCGTGTCTTGGGTTGCACTCCGCCGTTGCAAACTGCCTGTCATTGGTCGAGTGAGGAGCTCGGCGAACAAGGAAGTTAACTATTGAAGTCATGCGATTAATTACGATAAAAAAAAAAAATGTAATCGCCCGACACTGCTAAAAACGAGACTGGAACATTTAAGGTTTATGCTTTTGGTTATGAAAAAAATTGGGATTGGCAAAATCGGGATCGGACGCTCAGACATCTTAAAGATCAGGGATGAGTGATGCACCTGACAGAAGTGCTCGGTGCGTAGAAATGTAGAATTTGAACAGGGGTGTGTAGACTTTGTATCGCTGTTGAAAGCCTTAAAAATGAGTAGCGACAGAGCCACAATCCAGAATGAGGCTCAACAACATGGCAACAAAAATGCCCCGTTTTCACGAGCGCTCTTGGCCGGTTTGCATTAGACAACAATCAAAAATGAATAATATTCTTTGTTATATTGGCATGTATGTATCACATGACGGCTCCCGGTACCTTGGAGGGCCTCAGCTTGGGGCTGTCTGCCGTTTTCTTCCGTCCTCCTGCCCCATCTGGCCTCCATTGTCTGGTCGCCCCGAGCGACAGGTGCAATTGTTCCCACGCAGACAGTTGCGGCGGCGCTGGCACACTTGCGAGGTATAGCCTGTCCACGCACACGCATACACATGCACGCTCACCTTTCTTGGCTATTTCCTGTGCGAGCTCTTCCGAGACGGGCCGTGCCGAGACAGGAAGTGGTGTCGGGGTCACGCCGGGGGGCCCCCGGGGGCTGGCAGGTGTCTCGTCTGTGGCGTTTCCCGTGAGAAGTGGAGTTGTTTGTCTTCTTGTCTGTCAAGTATTGTCAAGAAATTAAAAAAAAGAAAGAAAAAAAAAAAAGTGTTTTCCCGAGGAAAAAAAAAAAAACTTTCAAAGATGTAAAATGGGGCTCCACTTCTTCCTGATGGATCAAATGTGGCATCTCCATGTTTCATCTTTGATTCTGATCTGTTATGACTGACGCAGCTGTAATTTCATGGCGGGCGACACGCGAGGCCACAAAAACCACCAGCGCGCTCGTGAACATCTTGTACGTGTTTTTTTTTTTTTTTTTTTTTCATTCAATTTCCTCTCTCACGAGAAACGTCGGGCCACATGTGGCATTCGAGTACGACTTTGGCCTCGCCGCCAATGGGACTTAAAAAATATAGTGACTTTATTTTCTATAGAACCTTCAATAACACGTTGGACTTACAGTATCACATGAAACGATGATTAAGGAACAACAACAACAACATGAAAACGATCTGGTAGTTCAAGGAATACAAGTGCTAGCTTGAGATACGAGTTGAATTTGTTCCATGACCACACTCTTAACACAAACACGCAACTTGTACTTGAAATCCTCTTTCCCCATTGAAATAAATGGAAATGCCATTAATCCGTTCTATACGGAAGCGTAGAGCTGCCAATGTGGAGTAAATTGCAAATTTGGCTGGCGAGTATGTTTGAACATACTCGCAAATATGTTCAAACGTACTTGTAGGCTACACAGTTAGCATACCTTCCCATAACGCCACGGGGTATTATTTGCGCATGAGCGAGTGAAAAAAAAAATGACAAACCTAAATTATGCACGACAGACATAATAAATCATAAAAGTTACAAATAAACACTGTTTTTCATCTACTTAATTTTCTAATGAATTGCTAATGTGGCCCAAATACCTAAAAAATGTGGTTTGTTTTCACTCGTGCATGCGCAAATAATACCCCGTGGCATTATGGGAAGTTATGCTAACTTTGTAGCATGTAGGTTACATGTACGTTCGAACATATTTGCGAGTATTTTGAACGTATTTCGAACGCTCAAGTTGTATTTTACAATTTGTCATTTACATGTTAAAAAGCGTGATGTGGGTCATTCCACTATTAGAGGACATTTTCTACAGTAATTTCATAATAATTCATAAAATAAAAAATAAAAAAGTGTGATATTGATTTGTTGAGGTATAAATAATACCTAAATAATAAACCTAAAAATAATAATAATAATAATAATAATAATAATAAAACTTAAATACTGCGATTGGCTGGCAACTAGTCCAGGGTGTCCCCCGCCTACTGCCCAGAGCTAGCTGAGATAGGCGCCAGCACCCCCCGTGACCCTTGTGCGGAATAAGCGGTCAAGAAAATGGATGGATGGATGGAAAACTTAAATAATGAAATGTGCAGAATTTCCCAAGTTCCTAAAGATTAGATAGCGCTTAATTATATGAAAAGAAAAATGCACTCAGCTGTCACCGTCTTACAAATGCAATTACGTCATCTAGTGGCAGAAAATGACCTCAACAAATAAATATCACCCTTTGTTTTTTTTGTTTTTTTTTCAATTTTATGAATTATTATGAAATTACTGTAGAGAATGTCCTGTAATTGTGGAATGACCCACATCACGCTTTATAACATGTAAATGACAAAAAAACATTTATTTATTTATTTTTGTGAAAGGGCAGTTTAATATATAGAGCTGTGTGTGGAGGCGACCTTTATGCATTTACGTGGCGACTTGACGCATTTGCGCAGCGAACAAGCGGCGCAGTGTTCGGCGTCCGCCTCGGGAGAATCCAAACAAGCGGGGCTGCAAAATGGATTTGCAAATGTAGGGGTTAAACACGCGACCTTTTGGTTATAAAGACTTCTGTTCTTGGCTTTCGTTGGAGCCGGCACATGATGACACACGCACACAATGATCCCTGTTCAAATATATGCATACAGTCTCTAAACAAGCTCCCAAACAAGACGCTTGAATGCGAAAGTCCCGTCGCCCCTTTGAAGCGCCAGCCGAGGCTCAAGCGGCGGCGTGAGCGAGCGCACGCCTAACAAAATCCCTCATCAGCGGGCGGCTCGTCGCACTCGCAAACATCACACGTGTCTGCGGACAGCAGGATTATCGGGTTGGGGATGAAAGGTCGGGCGCGGCGAGCGGCTCGGATCAATGTGGGGAGGCCGGATGGATCCTGAATAGATCTTTGGGAAAAGGATTATTCGCCTTTGATGCGGAGATGAAACATTTCATGTTAACGTGTTACAGATGGTGACGTGAACCAAACGTAATGCCGTTTTATTTTGCTTATTTAACACTTGACCTCAATTCGGGCCTGATTTACAAAGATCACGCTGATGGTGGGTGATCTATTCATGATTTCTGTCGTTTTTTTTGTTTTTTTTTGGTGAAATCCCAATTAGCGGGCCCTAAATTGCGTATTGCGTTTTTAACGTGCTTTTGGGCAACAGATGTAAACAATGATGGAGACCACTGTGGTCAAAAGAATATTTTGTTCTTGCTGAAGGTACCTCTGCTGTTTTGTTTTGTTTTTTTTCGCCATAGAAAACTTATGAAAGAACTGCAAGCGCAAAATGAAGTTGAAAGTGATGGAACTGGAAGTGTTAGTGGAAGACAAAAATACTGTATACCGAGTTGCAGTAAAATGACTCTCCCTCTGATAATGTGCTGTATACTGTAATAAGTAAATAAAATATAAAAAAAAAACATACTTTTAATGGAAAAAATGACTGTAAATGAAAAAAAAATACATAAATGATGAATGAAAAAGCATTCGTAATAAACTAAAAATCATACAAATGAAAAAACATATAATACATGAAAAAATATATACTGTGCTGTATACTGTAATAAGTAAATAAAAAAAAAACTAACATACTTTTAATGGAAAAAATGAATGTAAATGAAAAAGAACATGTATGATGAATGAAAATGCATTTATAGAAAGTAGAAATCATACCAAAACGAAAAAAGATATAATAAATGAAAAAAATATATATAATTAATGGGAATTTAAAGGCCTGGTCTGCCGGTTTCACTCAGGAAAATGCACTTTTTAAATACATGATTTAAACAAACTACTTATCAATATACAGATCTGGGCTTCTCTTAATGTCTGGTGGTGATTTTGTCCTAAACACCCAGTTGCCTTGCTGAGAAAATTGACACATGGCTGGAAACAAATAGGAAAAGGGCAGAGGCGGGTTAATACGGTTGTGTGCGTGAAAACGGGAAACAGTGCATGTTGCCATGCATCGCCAGTCGATTGTGAGTTTCTGGGTGGAAGCCTCGTCTCTTTCTCTCACCGAGAAAAGAGTGGAACGGCTTCCCAGGAGTGCTGACCCCTCTCTGCCTCTGGGAAGCCATTTGTCTCCCTTCCCCTGCGCCGGCTGGTGAAAGGAGGACGCTTTAACCAGCGCCTTGAGTTTCACCTTTTACCAGCATCCCACGAGGATGCTCTCGCTATTCTCAGGTTAAAAAGGAAAACATGACAGCCCTTTTTAGCGCAGATTAATCGCTTCGTTTCTGCAGCGACTGTCGGCCTCTAGTTTTGCAAAGATTCGCAGAGTCGGCACGTCTAAAAATCTCACTTGAGCGTTCAGGTACTTCTCAACGTGCAGAGAACGTACTATCAGCGTTCTGGTACGCTTGATAATGCATGTTTTGAGCCCCAAAAGTTGTTCCGGCGAGCGGCGCACGTACATCATTCAAGTCGGCCGCTGTAAACGTAATGCTAGCTTGATGCCGAATGCGTGTGTGCAACCATAGTTTCTTGAGTTAAGAAAATGAAGTCAAAACGCTACCATGCTATCCCAGCTCAAAGCTTCAAAAGGACTACGGTCAGACGTTGGATTTGCAGGCTGATACAGCACAGATGTAAAAATAAACGGCTGCTCATGCTGTTGCGAGAAGTGAAGCCAGCGGCGGCGGCCATCTTGCGTTGCCACACTTCTCTGACCTACTGTTAAGTTAAACACATTTACTTTCCCCCTGCGTACTTTTCACGTTATTTTCTTTTTAGAACGAAAATACCACGGTGTGTGGCGGACGGTTGTACCAGTAAGCATAAAATAAGCGCGGGAGAAGCTCGAAATGCAGATTTCATCAGTAAGAATGTGAATAGAAATTTTCTCTCATAAGACATTTTTCCAAGTGCTACTCAGATTTGTCTGCATCTTCAGAACCAGTTACCAGTAAAAAAACAGAAAAACAATCTCTGTGAATTGTAAACCTAACTTCTGCAAGTCACGACTCACGATACTGAAATATATATATATATATATATATATATATATATATATATATATATATATACACACATATATATATATATATTTAAATAATGATTTCACCATATTTATAATCTCATTTGTACCTTTGATTAAAAAGTGAAGCATGGAGAGTCTCTGTTGCCAAATTGTTCGAGTGCAATCGATGAATGAACGCACTGATCAATGTCAGGTGAAGGTGTGAGTCGCTGACTCATTTGTTGCCGATTGTTGTGTTCAGTTGCGTTTGACCACGTCAACTTAAACGGGAAATTGACGAGGTGTGGCAAGCCTGAATTAAATTTGCTTGAATGAGATTGCTCGCTGAAATTTCTGTACCACAGTTTACAATACACCATAACAACTTCAATAATAAACTTGCTTCGCTAAGACTCGTCAATTTTTAAAAAATGTGGTACATACAAACATAGTGACCACTTTGTTCGCTTCGGATGACATCGTGATAAGGTCGCAACAAAAGCAGCACTTAAGTCAAACAGAGCTTTGCCCTCCAGCAAGTCTCATGTTTGTGTTCAGAGACATAGACAGTAAATTGCAATAAATAAATTATACCTGCTGGAGGCAAAAACAACAACAACAACAACAACAACAACAACAACAAAAACATAGGATGTGACTATTTTTGTTTTTAAACACAAAAAGTCAGTCGAGATGATTAACAGCAAATCTCTCTATGGATGGATACTTTTATATAAAAAAAAATTGGGTTAAGGTTAGGTTTAGAGTTACAGATGTGTTGGGGTTTAGTGTTTGTGGTTCGGGATGAGTTAAGTTCAATGTTTTGTGTTTGTGTTTAAAGCTAGAAGTAAAGGTTTAGAGTAAGGGTGCAGTAATTTATTTAACTTAGCGTAATTTTGAATCTGGTTGCTAGATGTGTTATATGTACGATGATTTCAATCTAAAATAAAAAGGCAGCATCATTTTCATTGGGGAATCCCTACCACGCATCAACAGTACATATTTTATAACTTAAGTTTCATCACGGAGTACAACATTTTGTCTTTCTGGTATCGTGCCATGTTATTGTGGGAATGCTGAAGCATTCCCACATATGTTATTGTGATTTTTATTCTCCACACTTTTTTGCCGCCTAACAACTCCCACGTAATACTTCCAATTTACATTGTTCAAATTTAAATTAGCTTCAAAAATTCACGCCTCCCGGGGTTATATATCGTCTGGCTCCACATTACTTAAAGTATTTGCACAATTTAACATTTAATATCAACTTTTCCCCATTCATTTTCAATGGGACAGTCATTGAACTTAAGTATCACTTTCCACGCCTACTTCCATATACATAACTTATCATCGTCACCAGGTGTCTGATACTGCTCGGTGGCACAGTTGGTAAAGCGCATTGTCCAGTAACCAGAAGGTTAGAATTTCACAATTTATCTCTCAATGTGCTTTCAGCATTCCCACGCAATTTCTCCAGAAATTGCACTTCGTCTAGTTGCATAATATTGCCACAACATTGACACAAACCATTCACTCTGCGATTCCCACCTGTATCACAATAAAACAAGAGAGGGAAACTAAAGATGAGGTCAATTGTCACCTTTGTCTCAGGAGATGTCCAGCAGCCGTGTCTTTGCCCCGGACAGGAAGTCACACATAATGTTTGCCAAATGGAAAGATACCAGGGCTTCCCTGAAGGAAACCCAAGAGCGCAGGACACCGGATCACCGGCCCGGGTCGTCGTCTCGGTATCCGCGGGTACAATAGAACCCGCTCCACTAAGCGCTATTCAGCGTATGTAAGGTTATACGACACTATCACGTACGCTCAATAGACAGCTAAGTATCTGCTGTTCTTTCTTCACATGGGGTTGTGTCATGGTGGCGCAGGGTGTGGGGTAAAAGGGGGGGGGGGGCAAGAACAACAGTGTCACTTTCACCTGCAGATGACATCATTGGCCAGTGGAAGTTTCACATGTGCCAAAGTGTAGCAAGCGTGTTCTTCACCACGTTACCATAAATGCCTTTATTGGTTGTTATACGGTTGCTTTTACCTTCTGGATGTGAAAACATGTATTGTATGTATGTATTCCTTCTGTGTGTTTGTTGTGGTTTCCATTGATTTCAGCACACTTCCACCGTATATTGTCAACACGAGGAGCAAGAGTCACATCCGAAAGTAGAGATTGCATCTAATCTATATCAACAGTTGTATGTTGTTTTCGCTTTAGCGTATGTTTTTATTTAACACTGACGCATTCATTTTCGCAGCTCCCGCCAAAGGGACCGCGTGTTGAAGATCCGACGTGCTGCATGCAAATCCCGAGAGTTGTTTGTCAGGGTGGGGGCTAACAGCAGGAGGCTGGGGGGCTCGTGTATTCTGCAATTTCGCGTGAACCTGTCATGTGTTTGTTCAGACAAAATTCACCATTTTGACTGCAGAAAATTAGAGTACATTAAGTTAGACTTATTATCATTATTCGCTGGTGGAAATCAGATTCATTGGTTAATCACTACCAAATTGAAATGAGGCAAATTGTGTCTTAGTCATTGTAATTGTTTGCTTAGATCACCTAATTTAATTATTTTTAATAATTGTGGACCAGCCAGGAGACAACTTAGCATCGGCGCTAATGTTTAGATATTTGCATTTTACACTCATGTCTAAAAGCTAGCTCGCTAGCATATCTTGAAATTAAGTTGCCTCACCTCCAGAAATGCTTCTTCCACTTCATTGCCTTCCATGTTTGCCGTTAGGTATCAAATATAAATAAAGATGACTTGACTCTAAACGTATCATGGCAAAGTTAACGGCTCACTAGCTAGCTAGCCTCAAATTTAGGCTACAGCTGGCTAACAATCTTTCCAGTACAGTAATTAATAATCTGACAAACGTTTTGACAAACAGAAAGCAGTCAAATACAATATATGTTCACGTTTACCCCCGACATTCAGTGAATTAACTTCTGACCATTAGCACTGACGTTAATGCTGTTAAGACCGGGCAAATCCTAGCACGTCAGTTTAGCCGTCAATTAGCATGTGAATGGTGTCGAACAGAAGCGTTTTGAGACGACAGCCCGCCCCCACCTGAGTCGTCTCCCCAAACCTGCGCTCTTGTGTCGAGTAAACGAGCCAAACAACTTCACCTTTGTCCCCGTAGTGAAAGTCATCGCGTTGGCCGCATTCCAACGTAGATAAAGAATATGGACGAGTGATTGAGACGTTTGTGTGAAGGATCACAACAAACAAATATGTTACTCGTCATCAGTTAAAAGTCATTAGTCATTACAGAAACATAAAAAAATCATGTACAGTCCTCACATTGGCTTTGTAAAGCACATGTAAGGCATAAGTACATTAGTAGATGTAAGTTTAAATAGTTTAATTAAGAGATATTTATCTATACATAAACATAGGAGATGTAGTTTTGGAAAATCTACACCGAAGTTTTTCAAAAGGAAAAAAAAAAAAATGCCAGCAAAAACCGTTTGCATGTGAAGAAAAAAAAAGTTGCATAAAAAAATAAAAAATGGCCCTTTTGATAACATCTGCGTATGTGTGCACATGCTACAGCCTCGGGATATATGTGTTTATATAAAAATTCCCAGCGCACAAAGACTTTTATTGATTCAAGACGACGTACGTTGGGGTTTTTAGTTGAACTGTCATGAGAAAGCCACATACAAATATAATAAACTTTAGTGGTTTCAGTGGTCAGACCTGTGAAGTATGACAAAACATGCCTGGACATGATTACAACCTGTAAATGAATGGAAATAATGCCAGTAACTATATTATAGAAGCCTTACTGTGACGTTGGTAGACACACTCTCCTATTATGTTCAACAGTGGCGGGTCACCTATCGTACTCCTTCTTTTTTATTTATTTATTTTCATTTATTTATTTAGCAATTTACAATATTCGAGGATGTTTGATTTAATCCATTATTATTATATACAGTGCATGAGCACGAGCAACTAGAGACGTGACAGGGCATGTTCACCATGACCACTTCTATGGTCTATGTGATAATGGCAGATTACCTTAAAAAAAAAAAAAAAAAAATCATTGTGCAAGTAGAGTTACAATCTGTCTTCTACTTTAAGTTAAGAGTTTCTTTCAGTGAACACACTGTCAATACCTCAAAAGAGCACTGTTGTATTATAATTTATATAAAAAAAAATACAATAATTGCATAATTAAGTATAATGTAAAGAATTAAACATCTTTTTTTTTTTTTTTTTTTTTTTTTTTTTGCTTTAATCCAGTGGGCATAGTGCTGCTCCTTCTGGTATGCTTGCCTTGGCCACCAGGGGGTAGTGTAATGGTTGGGCACTGGCAGATTCCCAAAACACAGCAACTCTAAAATCTCATAAACTGATGTACACGTAATACGAGTGACATATTTCTTTAAAATTGTTGAAGTAAACTCGATTGAGCTTGTTAGTGGAAACATTTGTGCTATTTTGATTCTCAATTATGTTTGCATTTTAAAACAGCAAGTCTGACAATAACGCGCAACCGTTCGCCCGAGTGGAATTCTTTCCCATGCGACTACTCACAATTTAGACATCTTAAAATGTAAACTACTTAGCTCCCTGCCGCTAAATATATTGGACTATAAATATTTGGCGTGTCTGATTTATTCATAAAAGTCCATTACAGGAGGAATATTTCGTCTATGTTTATGTGATGAATCTCATCTTTAAATAAATGTGCTCATAATCTAAATAAACTTGAAACAATGATTGTTATCTTGATCTTTCTCACCTCTCTCATTACTTGTTCCTGCTGCCACTTTTTTCTTTCCGTGCATGCCCCCCCCCCTCCATGTTCATGCGCGTTGGATGGGATTCAATTCCGTGCGGCCCACGGGAGAGCGGGATGTGTTTATTCTTGTCAAGCCTCGGGACATACAGCTGCTCTCGATATTAACCCTGAGACATTTTGCGCTGTACATCACATCAGAAATGTAATATGTAAGAATGAGATTTCTTGGCTGTGAGCCACTGGATGCTCGGGTCAGTACTCAGGAGATGTTTCACCCGTTTCGGGCGAGCTTTTTTTGTTCACGTTTTTTTTTTTTTTTTTTTTTTGCTTGTATTGTGTATTTTTAGTCAAGTGGGTTTCTTAGGAATGTGTCGAAAGGATTTTGTCAAAAGTGTTTTAGCATTTCCTCGAAACTTGCTCTGGTAGGAAGATCACATATTTTGGTGCTCAGCCAAGATAGTATAACTTCTCAATTTAATATTTACTCAAAGCTTGCTGGTAGCTAAAGTTTTGGCTTATCACACAAAGCCAAAAAAAAAAAAAACTAAACGACGGTTCGTAAGAAAAACAAAAAACAAAAAATCAGAAGAATTGACTTTTTAAGTGCTTGTTTAGAAGACACCATCACTCGTTCTAGGTTTATGGTCCATTCTTACCCAGATTTTTTTTTTGTACTAATAATTTTCGTGTCATGCTATCTTATATTGGATGTAATTCCACTATTAACCACAAGATGGCAGCAAACTTATTTCGTTTGAGACGTGTAGAAGAAGAACGAAACAGGTGTACTTCAGCACAGCCTTTTTTTTTGTTGAAAATGATTGAAGGTCAACCTACTGTAATCCTGCTTTTTAAACCTACAGAAAGCAAGAGCAGTAGTTAATGTAAGTCTTCCGGCACGGTTATTGATGTATGTTATATGATAAATTTCTTCATTAAAAAAAAAAAAAAGGATTAACAGAAATGTTTCGTTCTCCTCCATTGTGGCTTTTCAGCGTGTTTCATTTTGACGGATGTGTTCAATGTGCCGTGGTTTTGTCAGGTTCCAGTGGTACTATTTTGAAGTGGAAACCCGAACAAAACCGAGTCCATTCCAGCCAAGCATGATCTGAGCCGAGCCAATAGCTTCTGCTGTAGCTTGCCTGCTTCTAGAAAAAGTCATTCATAATCAGCGTATAAATACGTTTGGCCTATTTCGAGACTGAGAAGTCCAAAATCATTTAACTAACAATAGCGTAAAAAAAAAAAAAAAACAGCAAGTCACTGGCACGCACACTGGAAAACGCTCATACGCTCTCCCCCTCTTCGAGTTGTACTTGTAATTGAATCCTCATGTCGGCAATTGCGGCATTTGTTTTTATAACCCAAATTCAGCAAATTATTTTAATGAGAGGGGGGACAGAGGCCTCGCTGCACCAGCAGTTTTAGAGCTACTGTTTTATTGGCCACTTAATTCAAAACAAATGTTTGTACTCGGAGGCTATTCAAGACCCCTTCGACATGCTGTCGCCTCGCTTTACCTGAATCCATTTTCGGGGGAGGAAAGTAGCTTTCACGCTAGGTGTCGTTAGCTTCTTAGCAAAAGTCGTTTAGAGCTTCATGGCACAATGCCAAAAAAGTCACTGTTGTGTTTGCTAAAAAAAAAATTCTATGTTGATTCAGTCGAGTCATCCATGGCATGGTAATCCAGTTTTTTTTTTCTTCTTGTTTTCAAATATGATCCAGGCAACCAATTATTGTTATTCTGTGGAGCAGTTATCGCGTAATCAAAAGTCATGTTTTATCGTATCATGACCCTGCTTAGCAACACATCTTTATATGATTATTGTTGGAGCTATCAGGACATCTGCCTCAGACCTGCATGTATGCCAATAGTTTCTTCTTCTTCTTCTTCTTCTTCTTCTTCTTCTTCTTCTTCTTCTGTAACTCATTCGCTCGCAGCCATTTTCACAGAAGCAATCCCGTCCACTCCCGGTTGTTTTACTGGATTTTTACTGATTTTGCAAGGCCCACAGAATATTGTGTTCAATTGCTAGAAAAGCATAGAACCTACCGAAAGAAAGACTAAAGTCTCCTCTTTCATCAGGAAAAAAAAAGTATGTTTCTATCTGTTTCCGTTTTGCAGCAATTAGCATTAGAAGAGAGCTAAGTTTCATCAGTGGTCGAACAGCTAATCCGCAGACATATGCGGCGATCTGCACGCGATTAGCGCTGCTATAATTTCAGTTTCGTCATCATTTGGTTGGCGAACATGCCGGCTGATGCCACACTGGTTGGAGGAAGCGCGACGGCGTCCCGCCTGGCTGACGTCTCCACCCCCGTCTTCTTCCTCTTCTTCGGGCTGATTTCCGTTTCCATTTGGCCGTGTAGACTTGAATGCAGATCCGAACTTGAAGTAACCGCACACTTAGAAGTTACACTCTCTTTCGTGTCGATTTGTGATGTTTCAAGTGATGGATTTCCCCGACCCCCCCCCCCCCCCCCCCCCCCCCCCCCCCCCCCCCGTCTGCGGCTTTGAACTACGGCTTCACACCAAAGGGAAGCATGGTGAACAAATTCTCTTTCATGCCGCGTCCCTTTGATTAGAAGGGGAAGAACCTTCAGTAGGCATCTGAGGGCGTTTTGGACTCCCTAAAGTGGCCCCCTCCCCCCCCCACCACGACCCCCAGCACACTGTCCGTCTGATGAGTGCCGGAAGTGTGGCCGCCATTGAACTGTAATGACAAGGCTCTCTGGACAGTGAGCTCGATGGTTGAAAAGACTCATAATTGCGCTTCGCCTTTTAATTAAAATTAGAGGTTGGAAATGAGGAGAACCCAAACAATTAATCAGGATTTGGACTACACCCTGAATCTTTTAATTCATACTTTATCTCAAACAATCGAGTGCTTGCAATGTTGTGAGAACGAACTATTGAAGGCACTTTTGTTGATGCACCAAAGGTGAATAAAGACTTCCATTGAGGACTCTGTTGTTAAACTACCAACTCCAATGTAGTTGGCAAGACGGCATTCCCACCATCAATGCAATAAATCCCTTTAAAAAACGGAATACTGGCAAAACTACATTTTGCTCTTAAATTGTGCTTTTTAAAGGGACATCAGTGCTCCCTAGTCGGGGTAGGAACCGCTTGATACCTCACGAAACGATGCAATATGCAATAGAAGGCTCACGATTATCTCATGATATTACGGTACCGCGATTATCGATATATTGGTCAGGTAATAAGTCCACGATAATCTACGATAAAACTAATCAAGACATAAACTGATCTTTTTTTTCAGTGAGAGAAAAAAAGTAACCGGTATGCATTGTTTACTTTTTTATACCCCGCTCCCGGAAAGAGGTTTCTGGTTGCCTTTAACTCATTTGCTCCCAATAACGTGTAAATACGTTTTTTTTATGTTGTAAGTGTCCCAAAGACGTATTTATACGTTTTTTGTTTGTTTTTTTAATGCTAGAGCGTACAGAAGGCTTTGACGCAGCCTCTCAACTGCAAAGAACGGTTGCAGAAATAGTAGTTATTTCACAAACGGCCAGCAGGTGGCAGCAGAGCAAAGGAGATCAACCAGGGCCATGTAGACAAAAAGCTTAATTACTTATAATTTTAAATAATTTGTGAAAACTGATGAAACTTAGCTCTCTTCTAATGCTAATTGCTGCAAAACGGAAACAGATAGAAAGATACTTTTTTTCCTGATGAAAGAAGAGACTTTAATCTTTCTTTTGGTATGTTCCATGCTTTTATATCAATTGAACACAATATTCTGTGGGCCTTGAAAAATCAGTCAAAATCCAGTAAAACAGCCGGGAGCGAACGGGATTGCGAAATGTGAAAATGGCGGCGAGTGAATGAGTTAAGAATAATGACTACCGCCGCCGATGGTGTAGAGGGGAATTACTTCTCGCGCATGCGCTGAAGGTACGTAATAGTCGGGGTCGGTCAAAAGAGTGAGTGCTGTTTATACAGAACAGTGGTGTTAATAAAAAAGAAAAAGAAAGAAAGAAAATATGAAAACATTCTTTTTTTTCCAGGCAGTTGGAAAGCACACTCCCCAGCAACCTCAAGGGATGACAATTGGCCCTGTTCTATTATTTTGACCCGCTACAATTGTATCACGTTGACAATATTTTTGACCTTATAACATTCCGCTGCTGTCGAATTGCGTTCTAGTCAACCTGGGGAAAAAAAAGCGTGCAAAACCTCCATCTTCTCTCAGAACACTCGCATGCTGTAACTTGCTCACCACACTAACTTGGCCTTTGCCAAAAACTGAGAGGTCTGGACTTGTGACTTCCTCCCACATGAGCAGGTTAAAGAGCTGGGCTTTTTTTTTTTTTTTTTTTTCCCCCCTCTTCAGAATCGAGGGGGCGGGTGGGCCGAATGGGTCTTTTGGCGCCAGCGCTTGCCAAAATAAGAATTCCATCCTCCCCCGCACACGTATCTGTCCTTGGCTCTCTTTCAGTATTTGAGATAACTCTGCCGTACAGTCTACCCACCCCCCCCCCCCATCATCCTCCTCTTTGCACACACACATACATAGATGTTATCTAAGCGTTTGCAGCCAAAGTGGTGCAGTAGTGACAGCCAAGACTGATGCTTGAGTTTACTTTGCGTCCGAAAACCTGCAGCAGAGTGCGATTAATTTACAACACAACAGCTCTGTCAGTATGTTTTCCTCGTGAACGCCTCGACTTCGGGAGAATAAAAGTTGGCTCAACAAAATGTATTTGATGTACGGTGCGGTTCCCGTCTCTGAAAATTAAAACACGAGAATTTTTTTTTCTGTTTTTTTTCCTACTATTTAAAATAAATTAAGGAAACAAACAAAAAAAATTCAGAAAACAGAAAATATATATATATTTAAAAAAAATGAAAAAACTACTCACAAAAAAAACAGAAAAAATATTCAATAAAACATAAAAAAGAAATCAAACAAAGCCCTTCCCAAAAAATTGTCAGAAAAAAATTGAGATTTTTTTTTAAGTGAGTGCAGCTTTATTCTTGTGATAGTCTCAAGAAAAGTTCCTAAATAAAATAAAGATGAGTTTATTCTAATTTTTTTTTACATATTTCTTTCTTTGTAAATCAATTGAGCTGATTGAATAAAGTATAAATTTTCACCTTTAATTTAAGGACTTTCACCAAAATGTGCCATGCAGGAATTATTGCCATGTTTATGTTCCATATCCGACAATTTTCAGATTTTCAAAAGTATTCAGACGCTTTAGCCGTTCAGATTCATTCCAGTGTCGTCATCGGCAGAGAGGAAAGAGAAAGCGATTGAACACATCTGACTCACTGCTGACACAAGCTTTTCACACACCGCAATCGACATCATTCCTCCCACTCGCACACCTGCAGACTGCACCCCCATCTCCACACACGCACACACACAGCACTGTGGCAACGGCAAAACCCCACCCAGTCATCAGCGGGCTGGCCTTTGCCCTGAGAGAAAGAGCCTGTGGGGATGGAGGCTGACAGCAGCCCGCCAGCATGCATGTAAGAATCTGGCGTGATTGGCAAAACACTGAGCTGATTGTGCCGACCGTTTGGTTGCGGAGGCGTTTGTTTGATGGCAAATGTGACGTCCAGCTGCACACCAAAGCATCACAATATCACATGTCTCAAATGTGTCATAATTGTCCTCAAAATCATCATATTTGGGTTGGACCCTTTTGTGACTTTTTTTGTTGTTGTTTTTTTTGTTTTTTTGCGAAATGTCAAGCGTCGGAAATCAAAGTGCGAAAACTCAATTTGGACAAAAACGTCATGCGATCATGTTGTAAACATCATGTCATGGATCCAATATGCTACAGCACGGTGTGTAGAATTTTTCTATGGACCAAAACTGCCAAAATTAAAAATAAATACATGACTATATAAAAAAAAAAAAAAATGCATGAATAAAAGTGAAAATAAAAATGGATATAAAAAATCTAATTCAAAAATACAAAAACTAAATATAAATTGATATGAAAACGGCATATATATATATGTATATATATATATATATATATATATATATATATATATATGTTAAATAAAAGTACAAATAAATACAAAAATTAAAAATGAGATTCAAAAAATAAAAATAAATATTAAAATAAATTAACAATAATTATATAAATATCATTAAATATTAAGCAATAAATAAAAACGCTCCTATTTATAAATTTATTTTTGTATTTATTTCAACATTCATTTTTATATTTATTTTTATTTTTGAATCTCATTTTTTCTTTTTGTATTCATTTTTTTCTTTTTAATATATTTTTTTAATTCATTCATTCATATAGTTTTTATTTCCATTTAATTTTTGAATTGTTTTTGTATCTGTTTTTTCCACTTTCATTTATTTATTTAGTCATTTATTTATTTTTAATTTTGGCGACTTTGGTCCTCAATATTTTTCAGCCAAAGGTCGCCGATAGAAAACCGATAGTGTGCGTGGGTCACGCCACGTTGACGTTGACGTTAAAAGCTCGTTGGAATTTTCCATGTTAACATTAACCGATCACATTTCCATTAAAGAGGTTATTGATTGATCAGCGTTACTTCTCTGTTTCATCATCTAAGCAGAGGATGCAGGTCTATAGTTTGTCAGTTGACCATGCTACTCGTCCGATTTTCAGTAAAAAATGCCATTAACTTTGGCCCATCGTAAGCACTAGTATAAACAGAAAATATGAATGTAATAAAACTATGACCTATGTTCTAAGTACTGAAATAAAATGTGTGATAAAAATGAATGACTTGAACCTTGGTTGTCTGAGACCCAACGCAAGGCTAACCGCTGGACCTAAATGAGTTTTGTCTCCCAGCTGGGGGGCTCGGCTACATGCGGGTCCAAGAATCTGCAGACTTGAGGGCGTCGGCTGCCCTCCTGCCTCTGTCAAAATTGCTGCTATTAACTGTGGAAGTATACAGGGTTGAAACCAAAGCTACATCATTGAATTCCTCGCTAGCATTTTTTTTTTTTAGTGGTGCTGGTATCCAAATTGTAGTGGAAAAATTGGGCCATGATCGTGTTTATTTGCTACGTCGAGGCTGCAGTTACTCAGCCGAGTCTTACGGCTGCCCCACGACACACTGCGTCACTTGTTCTCATTGTCGTCTGGGGTCGTGACATTGTTAACGACGCTTGAAAACGTTTTAAGTGACTCAGCCTTGTGGTACGGGCTGAAAGGTGAAAACAAAAAAAAACAAAAAAGACTCCGGTGTGTTTTTAAGGGGAGGAAGGAATTCGTCACTGTTTAATCCTGATAACACTTTTGTCAAGACGGAGTCAAAATCTGCAAATGTGTCCACTGTTTAAAAGATGCCAAACAGAATCATGATATCAAAGAATCAAAAAGCCCAACATTTCTACAGTATGTATATACAGTACAATAGAGTAGAGACGTTTATAACTTAGAGGTGCAGGACTGTAAACATTCAAATAAAATGCTGTGGTGTCCCCGATTAAAAATAAATAAATAAATAAATAAATAAATAAATAAATAAATAAACCATGTATTCCTTATCATAACTGCATGTCTAATGCACCAATCCGTGTCAAAATCGATAAAGAATTTGATGAGTTAATTTATTAGAGCCCAAAAAAATAAATAAATAAAAAATACAGGTGAATGGGAGAGATCACCGGGGACTCCCACTTCAAGATGGCGGCTTGGTCCGCACGTCCTCAACTAGTGTAGGTTTGCTCTTGTGGCTATTTGGATCTACGACGCATGTTGAAGGAGCATCCTGCTGTGTTGTTTGGGCAATCAGGTCTGTAGATTTGTCATTTTCAGACTAGAAAAACTAGAAAATTCCTTGATAATCTGTCACGGCACACTTGCTCAAGGCTGCAACCTAGCTGTGAATACATCCCTGTATGATTAAGTAAGTAAATGTCGAGGAAAAGCTCACTTTTGTTCAAAAGAAAACCCCCTTGTTGCGAAAAAAAAAAAAAAAATCCCTTTCATGTGTTACTGAATGCAAGTTTGCGCGCGTTTGTCGCCGGCGGCCTTCTCCCGTCTACCGGGACTTCTGAGAATAGCTTCGACGTTTTGTGCGGTGTGTTTGTACGCGTCTGAAAGTGGAGGGTGGGCTGCCTCCCAGTCACATCACGAGCTCGAAGTGTGGTTCGTCTATTCTTAGCATAACGTAGCCTGTGTGGAGCCGGCAGTGTGGCTTCATGTGTGTGTGTGGACGGAGACAAGGGGATGCCTGTGTCCACCCCCCCTACCTATTAATTCTCTTGGGGTGGGGGGCTTTAGGCTAGCCGCAGCTAAATTGAGCCGTTTGTATATCCAGGCATGGATTCGTGTAAGATACGTCGTGTTCATTGTGAGTCCATTTGAAGACGATGGCGGGTTAATGTGCGGCTCGAGGGAGTCGAGTATGTGTTTAGGGGTCCAGGAAATCTATTTAAGCGATGATAATGGCCTCCAAAATGCTGACTTGACTGTTTATGTGTGTGCGAGAGCGTCATGAGACTACTATCAGTGAGTTTATTTAAAGAGTGCAGAGTTGCTCATTTTTGCAATCGCCAAGGATGTGATGATAGTAGACTCTTCCTCTTCAAATATTTCAACAACCCGGAATTGGTAGTGGCAAAGCTTTAGCGCTCTCCGAAGCATTCACTGAATCGAGCTTTAATTGACATTTGGGTTCGTTTCCACGAAAAAGGCAGATTGAGTGGAAAAATGTTTCAATATATACAACATCTTAAGAGAGCATGTTGCAAATACATGAACACTTAACAGTTGAGACATTTTGGCATTAAAAGTTTGAAAAATATGTCTTTAGATTTTTTTTTCCCGTCTTAAAACCAATTATTACCGTTTAAGTGCTAACAACAAACAATAATTCAAGGTAATTGAGCTTATTCCGTGTCAGTGCAGCATAACAGCTAAATGCTGATGCACCATGTTTGCTTTGAACTGTCAAATATAACCTTTCCAGCAAGCTGTATTCTCGCGGTATTTGCTCACAAATTTTACGAGAATGAATCTTGTACTGTCCCCACTGATACCGGCACCGGTGGAGCTGGTTGAAGTGGCTGGGGAGAGGGAAGTCTGGGTTTCCCTCCTAAAGCTGCTGCCTCCGCGACCCGACCTCGGATAAGCGGTAGAAGATGGATGGATGGATGGATGGATGCATAATATTAGGGATAGACCGATAATCGGCCCCGGCCGATTATCGGCGCCGATATTTGGCATTTTGACAAATATCGGCATCGGCCATTTTTTTAATCTGAAGGCCGATAAAGCTCACTGAGCAGGGGATACTTGCGAACGTAGCGAATTTGGGGTTTTCATCAGGATTTGTAAGATGTTCGCAGTCAGTTTTTATTTGTCGTAAACACATTTGGAACATATTCACACAATTTTTCACCGCGAAAATCTTTTTGAAACGTTTTTACGAACCCTAACAAAAACCCCAAATGAGCTACATTCACATGAATTTGTTACTCAGTGAGAAATTATATATAGTTTGAAAGAATTCCCCCCCCCCTCCCCATTTTATTGCAAATGAATATCGGCTTGAAATATCGGTTATCGGCCGACTTGACTACAAATAATCTGTATCGGTATCGGCCTTGAAAAAACCATATCGGTCTATCACTAATGCATATATAAGAAATGTCAATAAGGCGTATCTTTACCATTAATGGTAACATTATATGAAACTAACCCATATTTAAGCAATGAAAAAGTAAGTGACTGAATTACATAAGTGACTTAATGACTGTAACGCTTGAAGAAATAGTACACTACATGGGGACAATAGCTTCTTCCTGCTGCGTGGATTTCCCGTAGTAAGTACAAAATGTTCTGGGTCAGAGCAGCTGGCCTGAAGCCAAGCCTGTGGACTTGGAACCGTCTCACTTTCGCTGCTTTCCCCCAATCGCTAGATCACCGTCAAGATGAACTCAACACACGCGCACACACACGCCGTACACGCAAGTCTCCTGACTCACAACGTGCAGCAAAACAAGCGACACGTTGTAAAAGCAAGCCATGTTTGTGTTCTGCTGCAGCCCAGACTGATTGATAACAGGCCGCCTGCGACTTTCTGCCTTTTTATTCATTCACTTCGTATCACGAGATTCCGACTTGTGCTCAATTTCAAGCCATGAAATGATTTGAAGGATGATGTCATTTGCACCGCTGAGCTCAACGTCCAATTCTAATTCGAGTGCTCTTCTTCGACAACCCTACGACGAAACCTACTGGTGCCGTGTTTTGAATGAAAACAATGTTTGTTTGATTACACAACAGCCTGAAAACATTTCAATCAAACTGGATTGCAAATGGAGGTTCCAGAACAGGGCATATTTATTGGAAAAATCATAACCGTTTTTTAAAACCTTGAAACTAATTGGGGCACCACGTGCCTAGCCCGTGGAGACTGTTCTAAAAATAGTTCACCAGTGATGGCACATTGTAATTTCTTAGGGTTGTTCTAGAAGTTAATTTTTTTTCAGGGATTTATAGAACTAAAGTGGTGCACTTTGATATTTCATTGTTAATAATTATTGTGAGAAATCAATAACACGATCAGTGCCTTTATGTTGATAAATATCACTAATTAGTAAAAATTAGCGTGTTGTTTGAGGATGAAATGTGTACATAACTGGTAGACCTTTAATCAGTATCCAAGAAGAAGTCGCTTTCTGTTTCAAAGTGGTTAGTGACCCAATTCTCATTATTAAATCATAACACGTAAACTAAACCAACACACTTCACACTTGTTAGTTTTTATCAGTTAGTAAATCTCATCCTGTTTTTTTTTTTTTTTAAGTCAACTATAACTCTCGCATTTAAGTCTTTATTTTAGTCCAAGAAAACAATTTTATTTGTCTAGTTTTAGTCAACAAAAAGTGTCAACGTTTTAGTCTAATTTTAGTCAGAACAATCATTTAACCCCGGTATTTATTTTGTCGTAAACTAGAAATAAAAAAAATAGAAGAATTGAAAATTGCCGTTAATTTCATACAATTTTAAGGGAAACGCTATATTGGAGTATAAAGGGTCTTTCTTTAAAATTATCTGTCATTGGTTTTTTTTGTGTGTTTTTTTTTTTTTTTTTGGCTGAGTTGAGTTGAGAACTAGTACTGGTATCGGTCTAAAAAAACAAACAAAAAAAAACGTTATCCAACACCGTATTTCCCTAATTCATGTAGCACAATATTGATTGATTTCTTTAAGGTGAGACACATTATCATAAAATTGTTTTGACATTTCTTGAACCGACTGACTTGGCAGCGATTCACAGTGTCCGTTAAGTCTTTCATGTCATGAATGAAAACTTTTTACGACCAGCACAACTTGCCATTCATCAAGTTAACCTGAAGGCATGAAGGTGTTTCTTACACATGTTTAAAAAAAAAATAAAAAATTGATGTTTATGATTCTGGCTGGCCCAGCAAACATTGCAACCAGGTGGGACGCGAGCCTCCATACACGCTCCTGTGTAGTCGCCTCCACCAGCCGTGGGAGTAGTTTTCATTATTTTCAAAGCCTTCTTGGGTGGTCGTCGCCATGCGCCGACTCCCGAGGAGCGTGCGGGATATTTGTATATGTGTGCGCAGTGGAGCGTGTATGCATGTATTAGGGACTTACATTTTTGTCCACGTGGCTCCTTTTTTTTTTTCTTTTTCTTCATGCCCGTCTAATTAGCCTTTGCAGCTGTTTAGGAGGGTGATAATCCAAAGCGGGCAGCAAGTGGTTCTGACATAACTGAGTGCAGCTGTAACCGAGTCAGTTGTGGTCCAATATTATGAGTAAAAATATCCCGGGGAAGGAACATTCATTCACAGGTGCAAAGAGTTCACCTTTGCTGCCTTTTTTGTGGTCATAACTGAAGAGGCGTACAACTTCAAGTCCTGAATAAATCAATTTTTTTTTTTTTTTTTTTAGTTATATACACTCTAATTTTAAATGCGATCTATTTTAGGGGGCACCAAAACAGTACGATTTGTTTTAGGGCTGGGAATAAAAGTCGACCGGAAAAAGTGGTCGACGCAAAAATGGAGGGTCGAAGTTATTTTAATCATTAAAAAAAAAAACATATTTGCAGCACTTGGACGTTGCCGGGACGCCCGGAACTAATATTTTATTCTGCACGGACACTTATTGCTGACGGACTCCGATTCACCACTACTAACTAAGATGCTTTTTAGGGTTTGTTTGTGGTTACTTTTGACTGACAAGGGCGCGAATTGCCGTATTTTTCGGATTATACGTCGCTCCGGATTATAAATCGCACCAGCCAAAAAATGCATCATTAAGAAGGAAAAAACATATATGTCGAACTGGAGTATAAGTCGCATTTTGGGGGGAAATTTATTTGGTAAAATCCACCACCAAAAACATACATGTCATCTTGAAAGGCAATTTAAAATAAAAATAAAAGAGAGAACAACAGGCTGAATAAGCGTACGGTATACTCACGTTAAATGACTGACATGCTTGGTAATGTCAGTAACGACGTAACATATCAAGAGTTTGTAGCGAGCAGTGACGGGAGGCGGAGGCGGAGTGTTGAAGGGCGGAGCCAAAGGCTGGCGTTTTATTGACATTAGCTTCTGAGGTCTTAACAGCAACTCCCCACTCAGCTAGAAGCTAACAGGCTAACTCCCCTTTTACACAGAACAAAACCTTCCCATCCGGAACTCTCCCCTCGTCCCAACGTTCCGTGGGTGAATTATGTTCCCATCACTACAAGTTATTCATATAACTCTAGGATAAAGAACATGCTAACAAGTTCACCGAACTATCAGTTTCACTCCAAATCACTAAATCCATTGAAATCTTCATCCTCTGTGTCACTTTTAAACAACTCCCCCAACTCGGGAGGTAGACGATGCGCCGCTTCCTCTTCTACCGGCAATGTTGAACTTATCAACACAGGCCTAGAGCGCCCTCTTGCGGTTTAGTGTGAAAATAACGTGAAATGATATAATAATGTGTTAATAATTTCACACGTAAGTCGCACCCCCAGCCAAACTATGAAAAAAACTGTGACTTATAAACCGAAAAATACGGTAACGTCGGTACATGTCTTATGTTTGTAACAAAACAATCCGCGTCAAAATCACTAAATAAATAAGAGCTTTAATGAATGTATTCACGTAAGATGACGGGTGGCCCGACGCATATCTACTTCCTGTTTAAACAGAGCAAGACTTCCGGGTCGGGCCACAAGCCGAGTTGCTCGCGTTTCCTTCTCGAGCCTTCTTAATGGAAAGAAACTGCAAAACAAAAAAACAAAAGCTAGGAGCAAACTCTAAAAAGTAGGTGTGTCACCTGACCCTCTGAGATTTTCATCATGCAATGTGCAGTCCATATGGACCCGCAAAGGTGTTCAGGTCAAGTACTTTCTTTTCCTCACGTTATGCACAATCAAAAACAGCTTTGACTATTTGCTGTCACGTTCACGCGATTTTCAGGAGAAGACCGTCAGCGTTGCTGCTCACTAGTTTCATCTTAAATGATATTGCGTGTTGCCAAAACAGACGCGCATTGTGGGCAACGCACTCACCTCATCCAGCAGTCGCCTGCGGTGTGCTCATTTCACATAAACAATGCGCAGAGGTTGAATGAGAGCAAGTCTGGACTCGTCTCACTGCTTACATTCTGGTTTATTGCTCCATTGAATGCTACAAATCTCTCAAAAGGAGGGAAGATTCATTCAGAACAAAAGAGCTTTCAGTAAACCTCCATCACTCCGTTGTTGTCTACCAATAGAAAGCATTCCGTCAGGAGCGAAAGTCCTTCTCGTTTCAGGAAAAAAAAAGTTGCTTAATAGCAGCTGACAGTGCTAATTAACTGTCACTTCCTCTAAATTTGCTTCTTCTCTTTCTGCTGTCCTTTCTGAAAAAGCTAAAAATAGACATCGGGAAAGAAAAAGCAAAATACACGCATAGCTAAGGTAAACAAGAAGATGTCCAAAAAATAAATAATGTGCTTGTCTTCTTTTTTTTTCTTTTTTTTTTTTAATCAGCTGCTCTTTATTTAAATCGAAAAAAGTGTTTATTTGAAAAAGAACATTCAAAAAGTATAATCTTTTTTTTGGGGGGGGGGCTTACTTACAACTTTGTTCCAATGCATTTCAATGAGCATCAATTATATGCAGATTTTCGCTATTCTCGGGTCAAGCTGTTCTCATTAGCACATCAGGAAGGATTCAACCCATAAGGGGGAGCTCTTCAGAAGCGCTCGGGGACGTATTTTGAACTTGTGGCGCGGCGTCCTCTCCTTTTGTGTCGAGACACATTTAATCACCGCTATTGATTGTTTTAATCGCTGCTATTGGTGTCATCTCATCTGGTGCAGCGCTAACGATAACACGCCTCCCTGCCCTCGCCCTCCCTCCCCATCTGTTCGATGCGTCATACAGATGCGGTCGCCCTTAATAGGCCACGCGGAAGACATTCCCTGCGGATTTTGGGGAAGCTGAGCTGAGCGACACTCCCACACTGACTTGAGTTTAAACACAGTTAAACTTATTAAAACACATTTGGCTTATTCGGTTTATTGTCACTCCCAGTTGAATTTTACCTTAAAACAGACACAAAGCAACATTGAATTAAACATCGTGTATTTAAACATCAAAACGTTCCAACAAACCAAACAATTTTGTCAAATGAACGTCTGCTAGCTTAAATGCTAGCATGTAATGCAAAATGTCGTAAACGTGCTAAAAGATATTTAGTGACTATTCAGTTACAGCCAGTTGAAAAAAAGGTACTGAAACATTGAGCAGTTTATTGATTTATTTTTATACTATAGTTAACCCTATTTAAAAAATAATCCTACATAGATCTACTTCAATGGGAAGACCAAAAAATTTTCTTGACAATAATATGTTCAATGCAGCCCCACTAGTCTAAATGTGGCTTTTTGGTTAATATTGCGCTAGTGCAATATCAGTTAAGCAGAAAAATCCAGGAGTTTCTTATCAATATCAGAAGGCGGCCATTTTGCCACTTGCTTTAGTGTCGAGTGAAAATGACATCACAGTTGCTCAGGTCTCAGGTAACAACCTATCACAGCTCAGCTTGAGAAAACAGTTGAGCTGTGATTGGCCGTTGCCTGAGTCCTGTGATGTCATCTTCAGTCGATGGCAAGTGGCAAAATGGCCGCCCCAGTGATATGGCTAAACTCATATTACACAAATGTAATATTTATTAGAATGTCGTGTTTAGAGTAGGGAGGTCACATATAACAATTTATTGTCAAGAAATGTTTCAGCTGTGAAAGGAATGGCTGTGCTCTCTTAAGATGGAACCCAGGGGTAGCAAATGCAAACATTGAACCCTGTGGACCGCCATACAACAGTTGGGCAGAGCGGGACTCGGAGTGTTCCGGTTGTTTGAGGCAGAATATTGAAAAGCAGATTAACCTAAAATAGTAGTAGTAAATGGTTAACTTTGCTGAAATGTTAATTTTCCCAGGACGGATACTGTACATAAACTGTCGTGCAAATTAATGGCCCGCTTTGTAGCGCCACACATTATTGCAGTTGTTTTAAAGCCGGATTTGACGCAATAAGATAAACCCGGCGGTGATAAAACACGCAAGCGAGCTGCGGCGGTGTTGTTAGCGAACCTCCTCGCCGCATCCCTCAAACACGGCTCAAACAAAAGACGGCAAGCGAGCAAACACGACGCTGGCTGGCAAGCAGCTGTGCGGAACGACCAAGGACAAGTGTGCCGATAAAGGCCGCTCGCTTCTTTGCCTCGCACTTTTTTACAAGCGCACCTTTTACTGTCTGCTAACTCAGCGCCAGCAGATGTGTTGACACGGCACCTTTATTACCGCGCATTGACGAGCTGTCAGCGTGTGTGTGCGTGGAAACAATGGAAGGTTCACACCAGAGACGTGCGCGGCTCCTAGGCACGATGAAAACCGGGAGTTTTGTCACTGATGATGTGATTAATTATGTGTAAACCACCTCTCAAAAGTACTGAATCCTCAATCTAATACATTTCTACACTATATAAACAAAATGGATGAATGTGAACCGCAGCTAGCATCACCACACATCTGCATCTGTAACGTACATTACTAATTTGCAATATACATGAAATCTAGGGGTGTCAGGCAATTAAAATTTTGATCGTAATTAATCGCAACGATAGTTAACTCACGATTAATCGCAATTTTTACATTTGTTCTAAATGTGCAATAAAATTTACAATCAGTTTTCATACTCTTATTAACTCATTTGCTCCCAATGAAGTGTAAATACGTTTTTTTTAATGGTCTAAGAGTCCCAAAGATGTATTTATACTTTTTTTTTTTTGTTTGTTTTTGTTTTTTGTGAGCATACATAAGGCTTTGATGCAGCCTCTCAACTGCAAAGAACGGTTTCAGAAATGGTAGTTGTTACACAAACGGCCAGCAGGTGGAGGCAGAGCAAAGCAGATCAACCAAGAAAAACAGCTCAATTACTTACAATTTTAAATAGATTTGTGAAAATGATGAAACTTAGCTCTCTTCTAATGCTAATTGCTGAAAGACGGAAACAGATAGAAACATACTTTTTTTTTCCTGATGAAAGAACTTAGAGACTTTAATCTTTCTTTTGGTAGGTTCCATGCTTTTATAGCAATAGAACACAATATTCTGTGGGCCTTGCAAAATCAGTCAAAATCCAGTCAAACAGCTGGGAGTGAACGGGACTGCTTCTGTGAAAATGGCTGGGAGTGAATGAGTTTACATTAAAGTGAAAAAATATTAAACTAAGAAATATGTCTGCATCTTTTAGTCATTGATACAGTAATTTCATGATTCATAAAATTGAGTTAAAATTAAAAAGATGTACTGTACTGCAAAAAACGAGTGTGATATTTATTTGTGTTGAGGTCATTTTTCTGCCACTAGATGGCATAATTACATTTGTAAGCTGTTGGTGACCGCTCAGTGCATTTTCTATCTAATCTTTAACATGAAGTAACTTGTGAAATTCTGCACATTTTTTTAAATTGTAAAATACAACTTGACCCCAGTCTCCACAAGAATATGCATAATTATTCAATTACTCACCTGTTTTTTAGGTTTGGTCATGTGACATTCACAAGCTGAGCTGTGATTGGTGACCTCAGCCCTTGTGATGTCATTTTCAGTCGACAGCAAGTTGCAAAATGTGTTTTTAAAGGTAGTAATTGTACGTGAAAAATAATGAAAATATCAAATTTATTATAGGCAAAATATTCATGTTTGACTGCCAAAAATGGTTAAATAAGTAAAGTGTCTTTTTAACAAGTCATGTGATCATGGGGAGGGAAGATGACTAACGGTGCCCAATTTGGATAGGGGTGTGCTCACTTTTGTTGCCTGGGGTTTAGCTATTAGGCCTTGTGGCTGTATTTCGAGGGAACAATAAATTGACACCGATAAGATGTACAATGACTACTTTTTATTGTTTCAAAGTGTATTTTGTTCAGTGTTCTCACATAAAAAGATACAATTAAATATTACTAGACTATTTCTTTTTTTTTAACCACAAGTATCTGTACTCCTACTTTTTTTTTTTTTTTTTTTTTTTTGTCAACTTTGTCTAAAAACCACAATGGGTTGATTTAGTTCTGCCTCCTTGCAAATAAAACCTCAGTAAAGTGAAAACATTTGACCCACAAAGACTTCATATATATGATAAGAAACATTTGCTGTATTGTTGCATCAGATTTTTATTATTTTTTCCTTCATAAATTTAGCACAGCTCTCAGAGGGCCGAAATGTGTGCGTGCGTGTATTTGGATGTGGACATGTGCCAGGGGAGGGAGGTACGCAGGGAGGAGAAGGAGTCGGGTTGTTTGGGGAGGATTTTTGGCTATCGGTGTTTGCTCTGGCCCGTTTCCAGAAGGACCCCTCGGCTTCTCTCGGCTGTCTATAATAAGAAATGGAGAGGAGCGAAAGGGTGAAAGTGACCCCAAAAGAGACGCTAGAGCAGGGGGAGGATGTCGTGGCGGGGAGGGCGAGCGAGCAGAGAGACGTCGGTGTACTGGAAAAACAAAAAAAAAACAAAAAAAAAACGGTTTGACCGTCCTTGACTTGCGAGTGCTACAATGAAAATGAGGAGGAGGTGGGAGTAACGTGCGGAGGAGGAGGAGGCCAGTAAGTGTCAAGTAATAAATAGAAAAAAAGTGGAAAGTGGAACAAAAACAAGGAATACTTTAATTTACGGTATACTTTAAAAAAAAATAAACAAAAAAAAAACCTAATTGAAAACTTGGGCCATTTCAGTGAAATCAAAATGAATGAAAAACACAAATCAAAACGAAGCTTCTCCCTGCGTAGAAAGTGTCTTTAGTTCATCGCCAACATTTGTTTTCCTAATCAGTCCTGCTTCGGGTCCTCGGTGTTCTAATTTTCCAGGCGACCTTGAATGCCCTGCGCTGTTGAGCAATATGGGCTGTACCACGTGCAAATGCACAGCAGGCGGGGGTGGAGGCCCGGGACACTTGCTTTGTGTTTGTACAGTACTGCATGTTGTTTTCCAAGCAGGCTCCATAGACAACTGAAAATATCAAGTTATAGGAGCTTTACAATGGGGGGGGGCGGAATGTTCCATTCCCACCTGCAATAGATGGAGATGTGTGATATAGCGAGACTACATCATACATTTGTGTAATAGTTTGAACTTCCCATTAAAAGAATGTATTAAAGTGAAACATTTCTTCACAATAATATGTTAAATGTTACGTCACTAGTCTAAACATGACATTCTGATTAATATTACATTTGTGGAATATGAATTATGCAGCAAAATCCAGCCGTTTTTTTGTTGTTGTTTTTTTAAATCCATCTCAGGGGGCGCCATTTTGTTGTCCACTGAAGATGACGTCACAGTTGCTCAGGGTGAAAAAACAGGCTGAACATTCAAACGCCATAAAGGAAGGCCCAAGCTCAAATTCAAACCCTAAACGTCAGAATTATGAGGCAGATGTGCTAACCGCTTATCGTTGTGTCACCTATGCTTTTGTACTGTCCTTTTTTAGTCAAGGTAAAACTGTTTGACATCTGTTAAACACGACACAAAAAGGAGAGAAGACACTCAGTTCAGGGCCCGTGAGGAGAGAGGAGACGAACTGACTGATACAATTCACTCCTGCACTCTCTGAAGATTTCTCTCCTCACCCTCTCTATTTATTTGGTTTTCCACGCCCCGAGTTACATGGGTGTTCCAACCCTAAAAAATGCAAATGCAAGGCATAGTTGGAACACAGTGTACTTGTTTGTCTATGTGTTGTGCATGTGAGTGGAAGATTGCTGAGAACATGTGTGCTCAAGTTTGCAATCATTAGAAAACGGGCGACCTCAGCAGACTGGCTCGAATCATTCTGTTAGATGTTAGATGTTGTTGTTCTTCATTGCAGCAAATGTATAACTTATTATTTACAATTATTCCAACAAAAGCTAATAATTTTGTTTGAATGTAATAATAATGGATCAAATGTTTCATTTGTGACTAGAAAAGTGCTATTTTCTGTCAAATCCTTCCCCCAAAAATCTCTCCATATCAGTATTGCGATCCTCTGCTAAACAGCACACAAACTCTTGTGCGTCATAAGTTAGCACGTTAGCGTCACGTCTCCCAGTCAGTAAGACTTATGACCCAACCCGCAAATTTTCACTGACACGCAAACCCGCCGGTTCGTCACAACAACATCGCACGTCTTTGATCGCGACAGATCTCTCCAAGGCGGCGTTTACTCTACGCCGTGGAGTCGCTTCGCGCTCTCCCTCTGTTCTTTTCATGTCTGTCCTTGTTGAGGGTTGCTAGCGGGGAGCCGCATGTGTGTCCCACGTCTGTGCAGTGACAACGCAGCCCGGCCCAGATGTGACGCTGCAGCTGGATCAAAGTCACTTTGATAAAGCCAGTGAGCTTTACACGACAACCATTTGAGGGCGCGAGACGCTTAACACCAAGGCTCTGATTTACAGTACTAAATGTTAAACTTAATTGCTCACGCAGAAAAGACGTGGTTGCTGATCGACTAACCCAGGATTGCGTCTAGCCTGGCAAGCCGCACCCACTTTCGTGTCCTGTCTGGACAGACTCCGGTCGGCCCGGTTCAAAACGAACCGCGCAATCAAATGTGTTCATTTGCAGTGACGTAGCTTCAGTTTCATTCAAAATGGCGCGCTGGAGAGACGATCGTTTTCATTCGGCATTTAACTAGACGGGATTTACATCGAGTCGTTAAAGCCAGCTGATGGCCTCGGAAGCTTTATTTATTTCAAAAGCAGACGTGTGTCAAGACTAACAGCGCCGCTTACTCGCTGTTAGGAGAAGTGACGCCAATGGCGGCCATCTTACGTTGCCACTCGCTAAGGCGGCCTAGCTTGACGACGTTGATTTCTGCGGGTCGTTTTCACGTTATCTTCTGCCTCTATGGCGAAAATGCCAACATATATCACGTAGTGATAAAAAAGTCTGGGAGAAGCGCTAAGTACCAAGGTTATTTTAGCCAACAAAAGCTTTGATTGATTGAGTAATTTGATTTTTATTGAACATATAAACAAGCAAACAGCAGAAAAAACAGAAATTAAAAGAAAAGAAAACCCCAATAAAATCATCAATCATAGGTTACATGTTCAAAATGGAGTAGGAAGAAGCTAATGAAAAAAAAGTAAAATTTAAATAACTGTTTTGTTAATGAAATACAAGTAAAATTGAAAGCGTTTTTTTTTTTTTTTTAAGAAAAAACAAAAGCTAACTGAAACTACGATTAATGTTTAGAAAAGTAACTAAAAAAAAAAGGAAAAAAAAAAAGTAACTAAAACTATAACTAACTAGAATTCATATGAAAATGTCCTTCCTTTAAAATTAATCTTTTTTTTTTAATTAATTTAATGCCTGTTGCCTTTGGGGATGATTTGAAATGTGATTTTAAGTGTATTTATTTTTAACCAGAATAAGAGAGTGTGTCACATAGAAGTGACATCATCTAGCAGCAGCCAATAGAAAAGCACCAGATGATGTCACTTTTTCATTTAACTCGACCGCAATGCAACGCTAGGTAAGAAATGAGTTCTTTTTTCATTTTACCATGGTGTTTAATTAATATTGTGCACCAGTAATACACTTTAAAAAAAAAAAAACACGTACTGAAACTAACTAAAACTAAGCATTTTTTTTAATTAATTAAAACTAATAAAAACTAACAGTAACACCTTGAAAACTAATTAAAATTAACTAAATTTAAAATACAAAATTTCAAAACGAAATAAAAACTAACTAAAATGAAAATTCCCAAACTATTGTAACCGATTGTGCGATTGTGACCAGACTCATTCGCTGATACAGCGATGAGTCCGATTTTCCAGGTTAGATTGCGTCGGCCAAATATCCTAATTGGTGTCGATGCAAATATTGAATCTGTGAACCTAAGTCAAGTCAAGTCATCTTAGACAAATAGATTGATTTTGTCTCTTTAAATATCGTAGTGTAGTGGCACATGCATGGAAATGTTTTGCCGTTGTCATTTTCTTCTCATATTTTGACACTCATTTTTTTTTTTTTTTTTTGGCTTGCTTTTTGTGGTGAGATAGCTCAGGCCTCGTCGGCGCAATTTCGGCAACAGGAAGACGATTTGGGAGATTAACCGGACAGGAAGGAAGCCGATACGCGACGCACTTCCGGGGCTACGTCGTAAACATTTGTGGTCAGTTTTGATGTCTTGCGCTTGGCGATAAGGACGGCCCCTCTGATCACGGACGGCGTCTTATCACTTTTGAGAAGTGCAAGCACTCAGGGGGGCAGCTCATGATGCCGATCTGACAACAAGGGCCAAACAAAGCCAGCGCATTTGGAGGTCATAACAAAGGGAGGGAAAAAAAACGCACAAAATCTGCCGTCCCAGCGGATTTTCTTGCTTACTTAGCTCAATCCTGTGAGTGTCTCTTCTTCAAATCTGAGCACTTTTGCTTTGTGCGATGAGGTGAGAATCCACTTGAAGGCAAAATCAAGACGGGGGATTTCATCTTGTTAGTGCTTACAGTCAAAAGGCCACTCGGAGGGATCAAACCCCTCTGCTTTGAAAAGTCACTCCAGCACTGATTTAATGTCTTAATTATGTGGATATGTAAATATTATTCCACAGCAGAGCTCCAGAACAAGAACACGCACAGATTCAGACAGGAAATTACGTCAGAGTGAAGATATTTTTCATCCGCAGTTTGAGTTTTTGTTTTTTTGAGACGCTGCCCAAAAGTTACTCCTTCGAGCCGGATTTGAACCAGCGACCTAAGGATCTCAGCATTACCCACTACAGTCCTCCGCTCTACCAACTGAGCTATCGAAGGAGACGTATGCTGATCAACATTTCCACCATTTTCAAGCGATGCTACATAGTCTGATTTCTTCATTCCAGACATTAATTGTCCAGCAAATCATCCATCCATCCATTTTCTACAATTCTGTCCTCATTCGAGTCACAGGAGAGCTGGAACTCATACCGGGCTGACTTGAACCAAGAGGCGACTGCCAACTGGCTAGTTAATCTAGTTAGTGAAAACCATGAAGGATAGTTGATGTGAAACAACTAGACTAAGTTAAATTTCTGGAGAAATTGCGTGGGAATGCTGAAATCACATTGAGAGATGAATTATGAAATTATAACCTCCTGGTTACTGGACAATACGCAATACCAATTGTGCCACCGAGCAGTATCAGACACCTGGTAATGATGAGTTATATGTATGGAAGTGGGTGTGGAAAGTGATACTTTAGAAATAAAGTTTAATGACTGTCCCATTGAAAATGAATGGGGAAAAGTTGATATTAAATGTTAAATTGTGCAAATACTCTAAGTAATATGGCGTGAATTTTTTAAGCTAGTTGAAATTTGAACAATGTAAATTGGAAATATATATAATAATAATAATATGGGAGTTGTTAGGCGGCAAGAAAATAAGTGTGGGGGATAAAAATCACAATAACATACGTGGGAATGCTGAAGCATTCCCACAACAAGTCTGTCGTTCCCCGGCCATGACTTCTCCCAACGGTCACATGGGGGCATACTTGAACCGGCAGTAAAAAAAAAAGAAAAAAAAGAGCGCTCCTCGCTCATGCCGGCCTATTGCGAAACGCGCACGCACACGCATGCACACACAGGCACATAAATTCACGTTCGCACGCATCTACTCGCCACCAGCCGCCCCTCCTTTTGAAAATCCACAATTGCCTTTCAGTCCGCAAAAACATATACACGTCTGCTTGAACACACACACACACACCAACACGCACACCCCCACAAGACGACATTCGCTCAGACACACACTTGCCCCCCCCCGGCCGTATGCATTGTCACATTATACAAAGACAAAAGTATTGGGACGACAGGTCTTGTTATTTCTTGTTTAACTTTACTCACTTTGTCAATAAAAAATTTTTTTTTTAAATTTGATTGAGATGTAGGCCTAAAGGTGGTCACATCCATGGTAGAAAAAGTTTGAATTTATCTGTTTAATTTTTTTTATATTGCAAAAAAGAGGAGCGAGCGGTTAGGAAAATGGATGGAACAAGGGGTGTGTAGACTTTTTTTATTTTTTTATTTTTATTTTTTTAAATTTTTTTTTTTTTCCTTCCTCACTGTATAGCTTGGTTGAATGTGGCAGCGTCAAGTTAACAGTTAATTTGTGTGGAATTCTTTTCAAGTATCAAAGAAAGCTATTAGAATATTTTTTGATTCTAAGTATAGTTTATATTTGATAATTTAACAATATATTGCAAGATTTTACACAATCAGTATCTGTTACAAGCTTTGTAGAAAAAAAAGTAGAGGCAGAAGTAGAAAAATGTGATTAATTGTGATTAATTTATGGAAAACTCTGTTTAATTAGTTAAAAAAAAATTAGTCACTTGTCAACACTATTTCAAATCAAACTTGGTCCTTCTGTGGCTCATTTTCCAATTTTGAAATTCCAGAATCAGCACTTTTTTCATTTTGTAAGCTCCAATTGCAAATACACCTAATTGTGGGAATGCTGAAAGCATCACACGTATGTTATTCGGATTTTTATTCTCCTCACTTTTTTGCCAAGAAACAATTCCCACATAATACTTCCGATTTACACCGTTCAAAAATTCACACATTCCCGGGGTATATATATTGTCTGATTCCACATTGCTTACAGTACTGGCACAATTTGACGTTTAATATCAATTCTTCCCCATTCATTTTCAATGAGATTGACATTGAACTTTTCCTCGCCCACTTCCATACATACAACTGATCATCATTACTAACTCTGTGATACTTCTCAGTTCTTATTATTCATTTATCTTTGAACTTCAATTAAAACTGTAATTGTCACAAAATGTATCTTTCAATTTACTTCATCAGCATTCAGCTATTAGCATTCAGCTTTCAGCATTCCCGCGCAATTTTCTCCAGAAATCTCGTTCTCCAAATCATCCTTTTTAGTTGTTGTGGTGTCATTTCCAATTGACGTCTAGCGGTTCATCTTCTCGTTCTAAACGCTCACGTCAGCGACCCTTGCCCGCCCTCCGCCAGCCGCTCCCTCCCAAAGGGGATTGCAAAATCTTTGGGGACACGGACCGGGAAGCGAGAGCGTTGTTTGGAAGCAGATGGCGTTGCTTCTCCCTCTCGTGTCTTTTTGGTGACGTCCACTGGGAATTGGAGAGGCCTTTATATCAAGCATTCCTATAGAGGCTGCGGACAGATAAGTGAGTTATGCACTTGGCCACCATCTGGCTGACAAGTGCGTTCGTCTTGGCGTACTATAGTCATAGGTTTTTTCCATAGTGATTGGATGGGGTCATTTCTACAATCATAGATTAATTACTCAAAATTATTGTACTGGTTGCCTCGTCTCACATTTGACTTGGCTAATGGCTGACTAGGCCGTTGATATATGTTTGTGTTAAGTGGAATAGTTTCTGTTTGCACAACAAGCAGCAGTTAGGCAGAAAGTAAACAAATGTCAAAAAAAAAAAAGAAGCTTCACACTGTTTATTGCCGCTCCCAGCTGAAGATTACTGTCAAACTAAACATGAGACTGAACACACAAACAGAAGACAAAGATGTCATTTATCTTAACACGCCACATGAATTTGCTCTCTGCTATCTTAAAGGGATACTTTACTTATTTAGCCATTTTTGGCAGTCGAACATTATTTTGCCTAGAATAAATTTGATATTTTCATTATTTTTTATGTACAATTAGTACCTTTAAAAACAGATTTTGCAACTTGCTGTCGACTGAAAATGACATCACAAGGGCTCAGTTCACCAATCACAGCTCACCTGTTGTCGAGGTTTGGTCATGTGACATGTGATTGGTTACCCGAGCCCTTGTGATGTCATTTTCAGTCAAAGATTCCCAGCCCTAGTTGTTAGACGGCAAAGAAGTGTGGAGAGTAAAAATCATAATAACATATGTGGGAATGTAATCATAATGGACATTTACATTCTATTTACTTATTTCATTGCTATACATTTTCAAAGCAAATATTTGTGAGTTCTATTTTCCTTTAATGTATTTTTGTTTTGAATGTACTCATGGTATTCCCGTTCATTTCAAGGAGTTTTGAATTGCAAATCGTGGTCACGGAACGAATGAAACTCATATCTCGGGGCGCCACTGTCGCTCTAACATCGGACTAGTGCTGAATTTTGAGAGCATCTTTGGCCAAGCTCCCACCCCCCTTTTTTTGTCTCCCATTGTGGACAAATTTGGTGCCATTCTTGCGCAGCTGACGGCGTCTTAATGGAACATAGCATCTGTTGTGAAACAATGGGCAGGCAGCAAAGGAGGATGGCAGGGCAGCGTGTTGGCTTTGCCAATTTCCCCTTTTCCCATCGCCGGGGGGCTTTGTGCGCCGCCCGCCCATTGACGCTGCCAATTCTGATCCGCGCTTGACTTGCCGCATGTCTGCTTGTTGTTGTCCAGCTTTACGCGCAGCTTTTCAGCCATTGTGCACACGTGTGTGCGTGTAGGGTTTGGAGAGCCCCGCATCCCATTGACGGAGAAGCAGCCGTGCATCTGTCCTTCAGCGAGTGTAATTGTTGCAGTGGTGGTGCGCGGAGTTCCTATAATGGCCAAGCCTTGACATTCGGAGTGTCGTGTCTGGATGGGTCCCAGCAAAATGTGCTGTGAATGAGCAACAGGTGTGCAGTGGGAAGTTATCCAATTGCACTTAATTGGGCTGAAAATGGTGATTTAAGCTCCCCTGGTGGTGTCTGTCTTCAATTCCTGCAATATCAGCTTTGTCTTTTAACTAAATGGGCCGGTTTCACACAAAGCAGATCTGTGAATAAATTGAGATGAGATTTATTTATTTATTTTTTTCATGCGGAGGAGCCTCGACTAAACTAAATGCATCAATTAAAAAAAATGGTCCAAAATTAACTAATTTAATCAATTTCATTTCGGCGACTTGCATAATTACCAATATAGTATTTGCAAAGAATTTTATTTCTCTTCATACTTTTTACACTTAAACATCTTCTTGGTTTGTACCAAAAAAAAAAAAAAAAAAGATTGTCCTATTTGTGATTTCAATTATTACCAAAATCATTGTGATTAATATTTTCTTCATAATCGAGCAGCCCTTCGCTACAGTATTGTATTTTATAAAAATATACACTAATAACTAGGGACGGGTGAGTACCAATATCAGGTATTGGTATTGTTGCTGAATCCGCACTTATTTTTACACTTGACGATGGCTGATACCAGTATCAGCCGTCCTCTTGCAGCCATTTTACAATCAGGAACTAGAAATTAGAGGAAGGGTCATGCAAGGGTTATGCTTACTGTCATGACTAGGGTCATGCAAGGGTTATGCTTACTGTCATGACAAGGGTCATGTAAGGGTTATGTTTACTGTCATGACTAGGGTCATGCAAGGGTTATGCTTGGGCCATGCAAGGGTTATGCTTACTGTCATGACAAGGGTCATGTAAGGGTTATGTTTACTGTCATGACTAGGGTCATGCAAGGGTTATGCTTTGGCCATGCAAGTGTTATGCTTACTGTCATGACTAGGGTCATGTAAGGGTTATGCTTAGTGTCATAACTAGGGTCTTGTAAGGGTTATGTTTACTGTCATGACTCGGGTCATGCAAGGGTTATGTTTGGGTTATGACCATGAGATCAATCGTCTGTTTTGAACTGATGTAACCAGCATCTAGTTTCAACTAGTAAGACGCTATGTGATGTCAGAAGCTATGTGATGTCAGGAATCTTTAGTGTCTTTATCTGGTCAACAGCCAATCAGATAATTCCCTGTCAGTCCTGTTACCTACATGTCTAACCAGAGCCAATCAGATCGATTCGCTGTCTATATAAGCCTGCTTGAGAAGTGCATGTTTTTGTCAGATTATTTCCTCTGTTCCTCTGTGCACCTCCACAGCCCAAGTTAGCTTAGCGTCTCGTGATTCTCGATACATTCTCGTTGTTTCTCGTCTAGTCACGTTTGTTCTACGCCTCTCGACGTTATGCGACTAAAGAGTTAAAATCTGACTTGTGTCTGCGTTTTTGGGATCCAACTCCAGAACATAACACTTTGCGTATTAGTTATGAAAGAGGAGGCGCTGCTTGTGTTTTAATTACCTTTATAAACACTAATACTGATCCTTTATTGGATATTAGGCTGGGGTAGTGTTCCTAATAAAGTGGCTAGGTCACTCGCTCTCCAGCTTCCTTTTTTCTTTGCCATACAAAAGGCCAAATCATCATAATGGATTAACATCAGCCTCATCGTTCTGACTTCTTTTAAAAACAATGATGAGACAGTATGATCCACAACCCCGGTGTTGCCAAGGACTGTTTTGGTCCCCCGCAAAGCCCACACACTGTGCGACATTGGTCACTTGGAATTAGAACCCTGCGATGCCATTTGCCTGGTAGACATGTCTGCCAGCGGTTGTGTGCGACGCTGCTTGTGGTACAGTGGCATTTCGGCGACCCTAAGCCGCCGCATTGGCACCTTGGTGCACAATGCGGCTGAATGGACGTACGAAACCCTCCCCAAAACACACACAGACGCTTTTCCCCTTTATGTTAAAGTCCCCATCAAAGCATCCACGTCCAATTTTGTGTGCGTGCGCGCATGTGTCTTAAATGGGCCCGTTTCCCGCTGTGTCATTGCGGGCTGCCCATCAGCCCATTGGCTCTTTAGATGTCGCTAATCCGCCAGCGTCAAAGCCGCGGGTCAAGCAGCCAGCGGCGGTTGAATTCAACTCCCAGGACGACGGCCACAAATTAGGACAGGCCGACAAGACCCCGAAGCATTCTGGGTATTGTTGTGAGCTGCCAACTGCTCTCAAAAGCCCCCCCACCGTGAGAAGGAGCAGCCGGGGGGAGAGAAGAGGAGATTGATGGCAGACCGGTGATAAATTCATATCGGTACGAGACACTTGGCACCAAAAGGCCTGATTTTTTTTTTTTTTTTTTTTTTTGTAGTTAGGCATGTGTGTGATTGGGGTAAAAACTGGCACATCTTCATTTTCGTGCTGGGGCAAGTGTAGTTCACTGTGTTTGGGAATTTGGCAGACCTCGCCGAGCATTCTGGCGGCCTGTGGGGCCTTTTCTATGACACGGCAATTTGGTGGCGGCAAAGCAGACTAGACTTGAGACTCGGTGAAAGCAGGTCTGAGTTGTGGCGCAGGTGGTGTAATGTGATTTTGGTGGATTTGAACCAGGCGCAGGTGGACAGATTCTGCACTCCGCTGATAAGTGGAGTACTCGCCTCACTGATACGATACCAAAAACTGATATAGTATTTATGATGCATAAAATTTAAAGTATCACAATGACAGGTATAAGACTTTTGTCTTTCAGATACACATAATACTGGCAACGAAGACTTAAACTAGGTGTCAGTTTCTTATTTTTTTATTTTTTTATTTTTTTATTTATTTATTTGTCTTAAGAGAGAAGTCAACCTTATACATTTCTTGACAATAATAAATTAAATGTGACCTCACTGGTCTAAACATGACATGCTGATTAATATTACATTTATGGAATATGAGTTATGAAGCAAAATCAAGTCGTCTTTATCCATCTCAGGGGGCGGCCATTTTGCTGTCAACTAAAGATGACATCACCGTGGCTCAGGGACAAGCAAACACCAATCACAGCTCACTTGTTTTTCAAGCTGAGCTGTGATTGGTTGAGACCTGATCAACTGTGATGTCATCTTCAGTCGACAGTAAGTGAGCAAAATGGCCGCCCCCTGAGATGGATAATTGTAATTGTAAAAAAAAAATGATTTGGGTTGACTTCTTCTTTTAGAATCTTTAAGAATCTTAGCTGGTATCGTCATTCTACCTGATACCTTGAAATAAGGATGTTATCAGACCCATACCAATTCCTGAATAATCCTGTGTAATCGCCCATATATTATTATATATTATATATATATTTTGCAAACAATTATTGGCTTATCGATTATCATCATTGACAATTTCTAAATTTGTTGTTCGCGTCGGCAGATAATAGCATGATCGCGCATCCCTACTTTTGATATAGTTGTCCAAATACAGATTGCACATTTATGATCTTTTAGAACAATATTGAACCATATTCATAAATGTAAGGGTGGATGAAATCGTGACACATCACAATATGCCATGGGGAGCCTCAAAACCAGACGCAGGTTGGCAGATTTTTTGCCACATCTCATCAGTACGTATTTTGATGTGCTTTTTGATCAAATACTTTTAAAGAGGTCGTTGAATTTCCATCATTTTCCTCGTCTAAAACAAGATTTTTTCGTGGCAAGTCAACAAGGTGGGGGGAAAAAAAATGCCGCTGGTGTACCCCGGACGAAGCTGTTCAGTTTTTTGTGCCGTGTGATGAATGATGAGCCTTTGTCGCGTATCTCCGAAAAGGCTGCCGTTCCGCCCCCCGTTCATAAAAAGTGAGGCGTGAATAGCATTAGTGCAAGTCAGTGCACCCGTAGCTGTGCGAGAGGGCCCGAAAACGGCGCCTGCGAGGCCTTCCAGCGCGACTTTTATCCGGCGAGATGATTGAGGGCTGACCAAACATGCCCTGCCGATGCGGGACGACGGACGGACGGACGGACGGACGGACGGACGGGCGAGATAAAAACGCACGGCCAACAGAAGCCCGGCATCGCCGCCCCGCGCAAGGCGGGCAGTGAAGGGGAACAGGTTTGCCTCGCAGAGGCTGAAAGGGCTCCGGACAAAAGGGACGCGAGGGGAAGAATGGGAGGCGGGTCAGGACTGGCGCTGGGCCGGGAGTCGGATCTCATTTCTCAAAGTGTCATCGCGCGATCCGTCTCCTCCTCTGTCCTCTCGGCCCCAATTACCGCCACAATGAGCGAGGCCGCCGCCTTCCTGCCGAGACGCAGATGCTCGTCCGCAACGAGTCGGGCCACGATGAGATTTTGATGGCTACAGTAGGGCCGTTTGCGGCCTGACATCCATTTTTTTTTTCTTGTCGTAGGGCTGGCTATCGATTGAAATTACCTCAATCGATTCGATTCCGATTCACAAGAGTTCTCTAGAAATTGCACTTAGTTTAGTTATTGTGGAATGCTGAAGCATTCCCACATATGTCATTGCGATTTTTATTCTCCACTTTTTTTGCCGCGTAACAACTCCCACATAATACTTCCAATTTGCACCGTTCAAATTTCAACTAGCTTCAAAAATTCACGCCTCCTGGGGTATATATCGTCTGATTCCAGACGAAAGTATGACTTTCCATGCCCACTTCCGTACATATAACATACCGTCATTACCAGGTGTCTGATACTGCTTGGTGGCACAGTTGGTAAAATTCATTTTCCAGTAACCAGGAGGTCATAATTTCATAATTTATCTCTAAATTTACTTCATAAACATTCAACATGCATTCAAACTCTTAGCATTCAGCTTTCAGCATTCCCATGCAATTTCTCTAGAAATTGCACTTAGTTTAGTTATTGTGGGAATGCTGAAGAATTCCCACATATGTTATTGCGATTTTTATTCTCCACTTTTTTTGCCGCGTAACAACTCCCACATAATACTTCCAATTTGCACCGTTCAAATTTCAACTAGCTTCAAAAATTCACGCCTCCTGGGGTGTATATCGTCTGATTCCACATTACTTACAGTATTTGCACAATTTGATGTTTAATATCAACTTTTCCCCATTCATTTTCAATGGGAGTGACATTGAACTTTTTGTAAGTATCACTTTCCATGCCCACTTCCGTACATATAACATGCCGTCATTACCAGGTGTCTCATACTGCTTGGTGGCACAGTTGGTCAAATTCATTTTCCAGTAACCAGGAGGTCATAATTTCATAATTTATCTCTAAATTTACTTCATAAACATTCCACATGCATTCAAACTCTTAGCATTCAGCTTTCAGCATTCCCATGCAATTTCTCTAGAAATTGCACTTAGTCTAGTTATCTTAGTGTTTGCTATCATGGTTTTAAAAAAAAAAAGACATTAAATTAACAAATTGTGGGCTTGAAGGTTGGAGTTTTATCCGGACCTATTCATGTCGCTGAAAAAGCAAACCAAAATTAGAAACAGCTCTTGGTGTGAAGAAGCGCATTCCAAACAAGTGCAAAGTTGAACCACAATAGTAAACATGTGCTTAAATTCAACAATTTTGTGCAATACGATCTTTCTAAATGCAAAATATGACAAACTTCAACCGCAATGATAAAGTTGTGTCTGTCAAATCAAAGCATTATTACCATCTTTCCACATTTTTTTTTAACATGAAATCATTTTTGCGTTAAATGTTATCTTCTTGATGCGCGTGATGCGCAAAGTGATGAAAGGGTGAGAGGCTGATTTCCTCCTCATCCTCGGCCTTCATCGCGCACGCCAAAGTAGAGATGCAAAAAATAAAGGCGAGAGAAAAGAAGATATTTTTGAAAAGCAGCCACAAGTTCCCTGTCATGCCGCCTCCTGCGTGGATGAAGCCGCCTGCGGGCCCCTTTTGTCCCACGCGGCATGAATACAAAGTGGATGTAACGGGGTAGAAAAGGGGGAAAATCGGCATTGTCGTGGCCAACTCTGTAAATGGGATCAACGTTGTGTTATGCGTGCGCGTAGCTTTTGATTTATTTTATTATTTGGCGACAGTCTAGTTTTTTTTTTGTATTGTAATTGCGAGAAAAATAATTCTGATACAATAGTTAAATCATTGCATTTAATGTACAGTCTAATTACATTTATTGCATTTTTACCCTTAAAAAATGCATTAAATGAATTATTAATTATGATTCTAATTTGTAGTTCTTGATCGTAAAACGGCCACAAAAGGGAAGACGACTGTCACGAATACTGATAACTTGAAATAAGGCCCGATACCGATATATGTACTTGCAAACAATAAATCATGTTACCGATTCGGTCATTGTTTTCCAAAGTGAAATCAGAGGATTTGGACCATTTTAAATTAAAGAAAAAATGGCTCCGAACAATTACTCAATTATTAAAATAGTTGACAAATAATTTGATAATTGATTACTTGTCGATTAATCAATTCATGTTGACGTCTCTACTCATAACCATACATGTAATTTCTATCGTACTCAATCTGATACAAAAAAACTGCATGTAATATAAATACAATTGAAAATACAGTACATCAATTGATATTTGGTTGTTAACTTCATTTTAGTCATGCACCGATCACAAATTTCTGATCTTTTAAAAAGTTTGACCTGCTGATCCCGATTTTTGCCAATACCGATTTTTTTATTTTTTTATTTTTTTTCCATTGCAAGCAGCATATTCCTTCATTGAACAAATGGGCTGTTTCAACTGCACGTTAATTTGTTCTCTCAAATAAAAATGAAAATCCAATTAGTCACCTCAGCAGAAGAGGACAGTGGCTGACTTTCTCAGACCTCTGAGGACGGAGATGAGATTTGGTGGAAAAGATTGGTTCATTTTTAAGGGATCGGCCGATCACCGATCTTCCAAAATTAAGGAAATCAGGGCCCATAAATCGGCTGGCCTACTTCGTTTGATAATGTATGATTTAAATTAATCATTTAAATACCCCTGTTGGAAAAAAAGCCAAACACTAGATACAAAATATAAACGCTCAGATCTTATTGAATGACTTGTTTTCTCATGGGCTTTTTTCAAAACTGAGTATTTATTTATCCAGGATAGACACACTTCTCTCCTTTGTGTGCGTGCGTGTGTAGAGAAAGACCGAAAAAGATGTGCGGGTGTGACAGTGGCCTGCAGCTCAGGCCTCAAATCCCACTCAAGTGAACATTCGTAATCTCCCAGTCGCACTTTCAGCACAATCTCGTGTCACCGTAGACAAGAGTTAGAATGTTTTTATTTTACAAATGTTGTGGACTCGGTTTCAATTGCAGTCATGTGCAACTAAACTGTTACTACATTTTTTTTTTTTTTTTGCAGTAAAAGGTAACCCAAATATGCAGAACCAGCTCTCAAATAATAAAAGCATTGTTAAACTAGACTAAGTGCAATTTCTAGAGAAATTGCATGGGAATGCTGAAAGCTGAATGCTTATGAAGTAAATTGAAAGATAAATTATGTGAAAATTACAATAACAACAACAAAATTACAATGAAACATTATGACTTTTTTTTTTAAAAATGCAGAATTTTGGATGTAGTATTTTAATCTTAAACTCAACACGGCGTATTTATTTCTCGAAAGACGACGGTGACGCTAACTAGACGGATGCAAAATTGCAGATTAATCTCGTGTCCGAATAGTGTCTGGTCTGCACATTCAAAACAAACACCGGGCTAAATTTAGCATCCCATTCATCACGCTGTGGGCTTGGAAAAAAAGAAAGAAAGAAAAAAAAAAAAGGTGTGGGTGTTAAGGGGGGGGGGGGGGGGGGGGTCAGGGAGCTTTAACTCTGTGACAAAGCCTGATTTGCAGGTCAATGCGATGGCACACTCGCCTCTCGTCTCCGTGCAAGCTCGCCTTTGTTGCCGCTCGCCGGCGCCCATGCCAGATGGTGATGCAAAATGCTAATTCGCCGGCCCCCGTTTGCCTCCTTTCTGCATTTAATTGCACACGGCCTCGCTAATTGTGTGCTGCCGGCCCGGACCGTCGGGGGGGAGGAGGAGGAGGAGGATGTGATTTCAAGTTTTTTGTTTTTTTTTTTGCTCGAAAATGACAGTTGGCTTTTTTCTTTTTCTTTTTTCTTTTTGGCAGCGCGTGAATTAGATTTACTTTGGTAGAAGGTCGCTGCATTGAAATAACTTGCAAGCCTTTCTCGTCAAGGGAAAACAACTCGCTCACAATCATGCTACAATGGGAACCAATTAGAGGAAGTGATTATTTTTTTTGTTTTGTTTTTTAAATTATTATTATATATGTATTTTTTTTACAACAAAACATGCTTGAATGCCCCCCCCCCAAAAAAACAAAACAAAAAAAAAACGAGTATGTGTGGGATTTAGAAATGTATAAAAAGTCTACACACCCCTGTTCATAAATTGAAATGGAAAACGCATATAAATAATGTAAAATCAAAAACAGCAATATCAATTGCCATAATAAATCAAGTAACAGATTTGTTGAACCAACATGCATTGCATGTTTTGTTCTATTCGTTGGTTGTCCCTCACGCACAGTAAAATATTGTGTAGAAATATGGAAGGACTTCATATCCTGCCCATACAAAACTGATTTTCATTCTACAAAAGAGAGCCATAAGGATAATAACAAAATGAATTATAGAGAACCATTAAATAAACTAATTATTATTTTAAGAGCTTTTAAATTTGGTGATTTTGTAAATTCTATTAAAATAGTACTGACAATGTATAAAATGTACCTCAATCAGCTGCTTAGTCTTATAAAAGAAAATATGTTTAAGAAAAAGGAATATATGTAATGCAAGCAAAATGTCAGCAAAAGCCTACTAGAACATCTGAACTTTATTTGGAGCGAATCAAAGGCACTTGAAATGGTGATGCAACCTTTGGTGAAAATGATGGATGGATGGACGGACGGAAATGTTTTTGAGCTCATGTCTCCCTAACCAATCCCAATGCAGGAATGTTGCAGGAATGTCGCGATGTGTTATCATTTCCAACACAAGCACGCCAACGCGAGATGTCGGCGTCGCGTTCAAAGGTCATACGGGAAGCGGCGCGCGAGGGCCTCGTGAGAGCGCCCCCACACCGGCAGCTGCTTGTGTCATTATATTCCATGGAAGGCTTGTTAGTGAGGCCCGCACGAGATCTGCCATCTCCTCCCTTTGTGGCCATCAAAGTGGACCAAATTGAGTCATAACAGACACTTCCTGTGCAGAGCTCATATTTGGATGGATGGATGGACGGACGGACAGAAAGATGGAAAGACAGATGATGGATGGATGGATGGACGGACGGACAGAAAGACGGAAAGACAGACGGTGGATGGATGGATGGACGGACAGAAAGACGGAAAGACAGATGATGGATGGATGGATGGACGGACAGAAAGATGGAAAGACTGACGATGGATGATTGGATGGATGGACGGACGGACGGACAGAAAGACGGAAAGACAGATGGATGGATGGATGGACGGACAGAAAGACGGAAAGACTGACGATGGATGATTGGATGGATGGATGGATGATGGATGGACAGACGGACAGAAAGACGGAAAGACAGACGATGGATGGATGGATGGATGGACGGACAGAAAGACGGAAAGACTGACGATGGATGATTGGATGGATGGACGGACAGAAAGACGGAAAGACTGACGATGGATGATTGGATGGTGGGATAGATGGACGGACGGACAGAAAGACGGAAAGACAGATGATGGATGGATGGACGGACGGACAGAAAGACAGAAAGACAGACGATGGATGGCTGGATGGATGGATGGACGGACAGAAAGACGGAAAGACTGACGATGGATGATTGGATGGATGGATGGATGAATGGACGGACAGAAAGACGGAAAGACTGACGATGGATGATTGGATGGATGGATGGATGGATGGATGGACGGACAGAAAGACGGAAAGACAGATGATGGATGGATGGAGGGACGGACAGAAAGACGGAAAGACTGACGATGGATGGATGGATGGATGGATGGATGGATGGATGGATGGACGGACAGAAAGACGGAAAGACAGATGATGGATGGATGGATGGATGGATGGACGGACAGAAAGACGGAAAGACAGATGATGGATGGATGGAGGGACGGACAGAAAGACGGAAAGACTGACGATGGATGGATGGATGGATGGATGGATGGATGGACGGACAGAAAGACGGAAAGACTGACGATGGATGATTGGATGGATGGATGGATGGACGGACGGACAGAAAGACGGAAAGATAGATGGATGGATGGATGATTAGATGGATGGATGTATGATGGATGGATGGATGGATGGATGGACGGACGGACGGATGGATTATTAGATGAATAGATGGATGGATAGATGGATTATTAGATAGATGGATGGACGGATATATTATTAGATAGATGGAAGGATTATTGGATGGATGGACAGATTATTAGATGGATGGATGGATGGATGGATGGATGATAGATTAATTGATTGGTGGATGGATGGATGGATGGAGAGATAGATGGCTAGATAACATTGCCCATGTGAAGAGATGAAAAAGTAGAAGGTGACCCCCTTTAACTCCAAGGGGGTCGGTACCCGGAGCCCCCCCGAATGTGTCCCGTCACCAGCACAGAGGGGACTTCATTAAAGTAACACATGAACAGCTGTTGTCTTTAACATGTAAACTATTGAGATTTTAAAAGTCCACTCAATGACCCCCGCGGCTCCCCGCCGGCATATGGGCGTTAATTAGCTGGATATAGCCATAGATTAATTATCATATTTTTTTCGCCCATTGGTATCAATGGAGCAGCCAGACAAAGTGTCTTTTGTTCTCTGATGCGGGACATTCTGTGGCTGACTGAATGGATCTTGGCTATGTCTACATGGATTTGCCATATGGCAACAAAAAAGCAAAGAAAGGAGCCCGAGTGCGCTTTGTGTTGGAAATCAGAACAAGCCCTGGCGGCTTATGGCTGCATACAGCCGACAAAGTCACTCTTGCCATCAAAAGTCTCCTTTTTTTTTTTTATGATGTCACACAGTCAAAACCATTGGAGCAATCGCACCACGCGATGAATCATTAGCATAATGTGACCGGGCATGCGTGGACGCAAATATGTCAATAAAGTCCACTTAAAAGAAGATGGCGCCTCAACTCCAAGGGCCAACGTGATCCTTGATGAGATGGGCCATATTCATAAAAACAATTCTCAGAACAAACAATTGAAATTTAGAAGAAAGCTTTCACTATCTTTATTAAATCTACAGGCAATGTTATTAATTCAGCAACATTTTAACATCCTTAACTGTCATATACATGCAAAATAAAAACTTTCAATTAATGTAGATGTAATGAGGCACATGTCACTCACATTCTTACGACTCTGTATAGTAAAATAAATAAATCAATAAAATATTAAATACAATAGAACTCATTATTTAACTCTTTTTACTGCCACACGTTATCCCAAAAACAACTCCGACAAGCGCCAGCCGATTTCAAGCATTTTCACTCATCTTTCAAGGCAAACAGAAAAAAATATTGTGCGCCATGACTACATAAACATGGTCACTACCATATGAAAGATTGAATTTCATTCTTTCATTAGAAAAAAAAAAAGTACATTTCTACCTTATTCCATTCTTTAGTACCATTAATCACCATTTGAAAATAGGTCATTTGAGTGACATAAGTGAAAATAGAAGAAAAATAAGAGTGAAAACAAGCTTTTTGTGAAAAGATACATTTTCTGCACAACAGTGACTTTGACACTAATCATTTTTGTTTCGTGAGGATCTGTGAATTTGATTTAACGTGACAAACGCTTTGATCATTCACGTCATCCTTGAAAACGTTCTATTTCACCAGATCCGTCATGTTTCACTGTAATTTGATACACCGGGGAGCCCATTGAAGAGAGATACAATGCTGCCATAGTTAGTGGGTGTTTTTGATTCCACAACCCATTGACCAGGCAGCGCTGCACTTGGACGTTTGTACTTCCCATTGATTAGATGAAAAAAAAAAAAAAACAACGTAGTTGACGTCACTTAACGTTTATGGTGACATTCAGTGGGATTTAGCATACGTCATTAAACGTTTTTGGCAGTAAAGGAGTTAATGATGCATGAGCCACAAATATGCAATTTTTAATACTATGCAGGGAGTAATGCTGTAGGAATTGTCACATGATTCATCACCTGAGCGAAATGCATCTTTAGGCTATGTGTGCTGCTGTTTTGGTTAGCATATGAGTTCAAATGGGATTGGAAGTTAATCTGTTTTTTTTTTTTGTGACAAACAGGAAGGCATTTATTTTGTCTCTGGTTACTAATTGTGACATGACATGCTATTTGACATTACATATTATTGACATGTTAATCAGTCCCGTTGAAAAGTGGCCACTACAAACCGATCGAATGAAGCCGTGACGTCCCGCTCGGTGCCGATTGACGCATTTTGGCTTCTTTCGTTTTAGTGTAAACTTACAAATATGATCCCCGCTGAATGCTCTGTGTCGATACAAGAGCCCAATTACAAAGACTTGGGCTTTTTCCCTCTCTTCCCAGCTCTGGCAGGTGGCGTCCACGCCCGGTGTGTATCCACAGTGGAGTAAACAGCGCGCGTAAGTGGGTCTTTTGGGGGTAGCTCGTTGAGTGCGGCTGCATGTGGGGGAGTCTCGATCGCGGACAATGCGGGGATCCAAAGGCAGCTGCTGCTTCTATAGAGGGCCAAAGGGCCTTTAAATCCCAGCCTATATCCCACAGCTGCCATGCTGCTCAAGTCTCAATACGCCCCACTTAAAAAAAAAATAATAATAAAATGCGCCCACCCCCCACTCTCACAAGGTATATCAAGGCTGCACCTGAGCCCCTCTGTGGATGGAGACTAGACCGGTCATAAAGAGGGAACAATACTAACAATAAATTGACAATAAAGTTGACTTTGAAAAAAAATAAACATTTTATTCTCATCTTTTTTTTTTTTTGCTCATGAGGGCACTTGCATGGATAACAAACATTTTTTTTAATGGCTCAGAGACACAAAGACAACTATAGTGTATGCTACAAAACAAACTACATGATTGCAAATACACCACCAATAGGAAAAAATTAAGTAAATAAAATAACAAACATACGCCATAAGGCTAAATCAAGAATTCACTTACGTATAAAAGAAACATAAATAATTATAAATTAAAATAGTCTTAAAAAATATACATTTACAGGAAAAAATAAAAACCCAACGACACATTATTCATTTATAAGCTGTGATGTATCTATAAAGCTGTACACTTTTGGCCAGTGTAGACAATTTAAAGTCTTTTGTTTTCTTTTCTTAAGGATTGCACAGACACTGTTAACACTGTCAAGTGGCAGCAACAATGAATGCTACATTTGTACTGGATAGAAGAAGAAAAATAATAATAATCACGCCCCACCGTCCCCACCCCGAAAGCCCGGCCGGTTCAGTCCTGAGAGGCCGGCGATGGATGTCCGATGTCCGGCCAGCGCTGCTCCACCGGACCGGTGGGGCAGTCGGATATAGTCCGTCCATTCACCCCCTTCCTCCTCCTTTTCTTTCCTTCCTCCGTCAAACATGCCCAAACAAGCAGTAGTAGTGCAAAAATCCACCTAAAGAGGAAGAAAAATAAGTTGAGAAAATGAGTTTTCCTCGAAGAACAAAATGGAGAAAAACAACAAGCGAGAGAGACGAGCGTCTTCCTCGCCAGGACGCGAGATCAGCAACAGGGGGCGTCACTCTTTTTTTCCCGCCACAGCGTGTGACGTCTTTCCCCTCCCCCACCCCCGTCTTACTATCACTACACCCTCCCCCCCTAGTCGCCTCCCTTTCACGATCACCCCTCCCCCACCCACTTCGCCCCCCCCCCCTTTTTTTTCTCTTTTTTTTTCTGACGTGTTAAATCAAAAACAAACAAAACAAACACAAACTGGAACCTCGAATAGAAAATAATTCAAAGCTTTCATAAATAACACGAACACTATAAAAAATTGTAGGTTTTGAAACAAAACTATCGAAAAAAATTGGATGGAATTACTCCGCACAACCTGATAATGATTTTCAAAATATTGCAAAATTGAAAGTCCTTTACGTAATTTATAAAAAAATATATATATTAATAATTTATAAAAAAATAAATAAATAATACAACAGAGCGGTTATATCAACTGAAATCTCTTTAACGTGTACCACAATTTGTAAAAAAGGGGTGATTTTCAAGATAAGGTCGAATTAAACAGCCTATATGACTATATAGCAAATACGTTTTTTGTTTTTTTTTAATGGATGAATCGGAAAGGGCTCAAATGAAATAGCCTGAGCATGATTTTTAACATCTAAAATGACCGACTGAAAAAAATGAAAGCACAATCCAGGCTGCTAACTTTTAAAGTTAAACTGACAATATCATGTAGAGCAGCCTTGATATTATAATAATAATAATAAATCAACGTGTCCATTTGGAAAAATAACACCATATTTAATTGACTTCAAGTACTTAGCCAGTAAACAATAGGTATTGAAATGGTAAGTGTACCTTCAACGGATCCTCTTCCTGGGGGTTTGCTCCATGGCAGACTTGTTGGAATGATGGCCGAGCTCCACACACTTTCTCTCCGCGGCCCTCTTTCGTTTCACGAAGAAATCTACAGCAGAAAATTGCAGGTGGCGCTCGCGTTTAATCGCGGATTCAATTCATCCTGGATGCTGCAAGGCTCCTACCTGTGATGTGCGCGTTGCTATCCGCGTTGGCCGTCGTCGTCGGCCTTTTCCGTCCGCCGCAAGGGCCACTTCTGTGGGCCAGCCTCCGGGAGTTGAGCTTGTCCGCGCGGTTCTCCTGGTTGAGCTCCGCCGCCCGCGCGCCGTCGCTCCCCTCCTCGGGCGCCGCCAGACGTTCCAGCGCGTCCGGGTGCAGCTTGACGGGCGTCGCGGGCACGCCGAGCCGGGTCGAGTCCCGGTAGAACGCCGGGGCGCTATCCGCGGAGACCTCCACCCACTCGTAGTCTCCTTCCAGCGGGGTGTTGGCTTCAAAATTAAAGTTCCACCGCTGCCGGTCGCGCTCGGAAATCTCCCGCAGTTTGACGCTCATCTCCCGGCTCAGTTCGTCGTGGTCCACCGGTCCGAAGAGGTTCCGACAGACGCCGGTGCGCTTGTGGAAAGGGAAGGTCCTCCGGGCCGCCAGCCTCTCCATGGCGATGCTCGATAACTGGGCGTGAGACATGTCCCCCATAAAAGCCTCGAAAAGACAATGGTTTGAAAAACAACAACAACAACAACAGCAGGATTTCCAATGCGGATCCCTCGTGTGCGTCGGTTCCACGCTGGCTTGTGTTTAAATGTACCGTGCTAGTAAAAGTCAGAGTATATAACCTCCAGTCAAGACGTCAGTCAGCGCAGACACCTCGGACGACGTCGTGATTGGCTGCTGCAAGTCCAACCCCCTCTTCCTCCAAAACACACATACAACGCACAACCCCCACTCTCGAGTAGCTCCCCGGGTCTTTACGCGCTGTTTACGCGCATGAGTGTTTCCCAATCTTGCACTGGAGCCCAGGCACACTTGAAAAAAACAAAAAAAATGTCACTGCACACAACCACACACACACAAAATAGTTACAAAAAGTGCGCACACGTTAATTGCCATCATAGGGAAGAGCATTTATTTGTTTTTGCTTCAAGGCTACTTCTTCGTTGTTGGCACAAATAGATGACCTAATATATTTTATAGGGTTGTAAAATTCCGGGAATTTTCAGCTTGGAAACATTCGATGGGATTTAACAATAAACAAGGCAGATATTTAACACGTAGTTAAATATGAATTATGAAATATTTCTTGGTTGGTTTCACGCACACACACAAAAAAAAAAAAAAAAAAATGCAGAGAAGCTAGCTTGTTTTTTATTTTATTTTATTTTTTATTATTATTTTTAGGAAGGGCATTTTGCAGTAAATAAATCTCTTTGGGACACAAAACTGATCTCATACAAGGAATTCCTGCTTTTTAGACATCACAGACAGACAGCCAATCAATCAATCAATCAATATGTTTCACATATCTTGTGGCCTGGCAGTGCAAGCATTCAGTTCCATAAAAGTAAAAAGTCCAAAGAAAAATAAACACTCAAGTACAGATACCTAAACATTACATTTTGTAGGCCTATCGGTATAATAACAAAGTATTTTGTACTTCGTTATTCACTCTATAGATTCTCATTATGTCTTGTGATTAGTGATCAAATACCAGTGCATGGCATAAATAAAAGCGTTTTGTTTTCCCATTTATATATTTATTTAATCAATAATCATTACCATATGACAACAACACAGTACTGCCCTCATGGCTTCACTCCACTCCTGCAACGTCAGACCTTTTATTTTTCTTCTTCTTCCTCATTTCGCACACACAACAACGTAAACAGACTCGAGTTACACAATCCAGTACTGTAACTGTTTTTATTGGCTTCGCGTCACACCATCCACCTGCTTTGACGTGATTTATTGCTACAGCTTAAATTAAAAAAAAAAAAAAAAAAGACATAGTATCTTTGCATTGAAAACATGCCAAATGTGTGCCAAATGTTAGTGGGAATATGCACAAATCACCGACAAATATGAATATGTGTGATTCACTTCCAGTTTCGAATGAATCCAAACCCACATTCTTAAAATCTCCCTCCCTCCAGATTCTCCATTCTGCAGTGATGACTTCAGGTGCTTTCGTGCTAAGAAAAAAAAAAAAAAATGTTGGGCAACGCCTTCTTATTGGATAATGGACACACAGCGCCCCCTACAGGTGAAGAAAATAAGGTAAACGTCAGGAAAATGATACAGTATTTGTGTCTGCTTTCTAGTCCTGTATCTGCAGCATTTTATTGTCCGAAAAAAAAAAAAATACATATATATATATATATATATATATATATATATATATATAGAGAGAGAGAGAGAGAGAGAGAGAGAGATAAAGAGAGAGAATTGTGTTTTGTTTTTTTTGTTTTTTTGCTGTACTACAACAAAGTGTAATTGCACATCCACAACATTAGGTGGCAGTGGTGCTCTCATGGTCAGAGTATTAGCTCATCCACAGAGGTGTACTGTACACTACTTACAAAGATTTTATAGACAAATGATTAGGCCTGTCAGGCGATTAAATGTTTTGATCATAGTTAATCGCAAGACTTCAATAGTTAACTCACGATTAATTGCTAATTTTATGTCTGTTCTAAATGTACAATAGTTTGTTTTTCAAAATTTTCATACTCTTGTTAAAATAACTTAAAACAAAGTTAAACCAATACAAATATGGCTGCATCTTTTTGTCGTTGATACAGTAATAATAATTCATAAAACTGAGTTAAAATTAAAAAGATGTACTGTGCTGTGAAAAAACGAGTGAGTGTGATATTGGTTTGTGTTGGTCATTTTCTGCCACTAGATGGCATAATTGTAAGATGTCAGTGGCAGCTTAGTGCATTTTTCTTTTCATCTTAAGAGCTATCAAATCTTGGAAGTATTTTTTAAAATTGTAAAATCCAACTTTGGGGCATAACAAAAACATTTTTAGAAACAGTTATTCACACACATTCACATTTATGGAAAAATTAATTTAGTCTTCAATGAACCTTTTTTTTTTGCATTCTTTTTGGAATTCACAAAGAAGAAGAAGAAGAAGTACTTGGAGAAAAGCCCACAAAATTCCAATGAGATCGCAACCACAAACCTCTTGACTGTCAACCTGTATATGAGATCTACCCTTTTTTTTTTTTTTTTTTTTTTTTAGAAGCAAATTCTCTAGTATACTACCAGGAAGTGAAAGCAGAAAGCGGTATGGCATGTGGGTGGTGGGTGCGTCCTAGCGTAGGCTCAGCACATTACTTGGAAAAAGTTTCCTCTGTTCTCCTTTTTTTTTTTTTGGCGCTCCGGGGTGAAGGTCAACAATCATTCAGGCTCAAGTTTAGTCATAAAATGTGGCCTAGTGAAGTCCTGTGTAGGTATTCATAAGCCCGAGGGGTTTGTGGATTTACATTATTCACTATTTTTCCTCGCCGATGTTTTCCGAGTCAAAGTGACATGTTTGGAATGCTTGTTGGAAGGTGAACGACGACACAAACGTCACTCTTATCTCTTCTCATCAACGAGCCTCGGGTCTCATCAGTCAACCTCCTCTTTGCCAATCTCCCAACGTATGTGTAGCACACGAGTCATCATTCTCTTACGTAATGGACACCTCAGTAAAAGTGGTCCTTTTACAGTTGATGTCGCAGTTGATTTCCCCGTTCCCTTCCGGGAGCTCAGACACACGTCACGTCCCGTCCCGTCACGTCGCCCTCGCTCGGACACACTTGCGAACAAGTCGTGCTTTTTTGTTTTTTTTCGCCGTGGTAACAGTCGACATTGTTTGATTTTGAATTGTTTGTTTGTTTGCGCCCAGGTGAGAACAATAAGAGGAAGAGGGGAATGCTCCCCCCCCCCCACACACACACACTTCCTTTCCTCACACAAATGTACCCTAACAGGCTCGCTGGTTACTTCTTGTCAGTGACACATGAATGTTGCCATGTAGCAAATACTCTATTTACAAGGTGCAGCTTGAGAGGAGCGGTGGACCTCTACTGCCCCCTTGTGTCAGTTGAACAGTTCCCCCCCTGTGGATCACTACAGTACACCTTGTGAAACGTCCTCAAACACTTCATCACACTTGGGTAGTTACTTTAGAACAGGGGTGGCAAACTGCGATCCTTGAGGGCCGGAGTCCTGCAGGTTTTTATAGATTTCACTACTCGAAGTGCAGCTGATTCCAATTAGCATGCTCGTTATCGGGCTTCTGCAGAGCTTGCTGATGAGCTGTTCATGAATCAGCTGTGTTGAAGAAGGGAAATATCCCAAATTCTGCAGGAATGCGGCCCTCGGGGACCAGATCTCGCCACCCCTGCTTTAGAATATGACTCAAGTAAAAATTCATCCTCCAAATGATAGGGATGTAAGGATAAGCGCGATATTGTGATATAAAACTGCCACAATATCGTCGTCATGTTCACGATATTTAAATGCAGCATATCTGTTCAAAAAGTCAGGTTGATTTCCATTTGTGCAGGTCTAGTGCCCTCTTGTGGCTAGTTTTTTAGTGTAGGTTAATTTTTAAAAGGCATGTTTTGGCCCTTCTATGTTTAATATCTACACTAATTGTCAGATACCATAACACAACATGACATAATAAAACATAATAATAATAATAATGATAATAACACAATATCGATGTTATGTACAAACGCAGAATATTGTGCTTTTATTTTTTTTTAGTATGAGCTCTTTTTTTTTTTTTTTTTTTTTTTTTTTTTTTTTTTTTTACAATATTGTGACCTTGTTTTAAATATCACCAAGGACAGGACAAAATCACCACCACACGTTAAGAGAAGCCCAGATCTGTAAATTGAGAAATTGTTTGTTTAAATCCTGTATTTAATAAGTGCCTTTTCCAGAGTGAAGACCGGCAGCCTTTAAGTAATTAAAATAAGTTACTACTCGACTCTCTTCAGAAGTTCCAGTGATGAGGTTGATGTCATCTATTTTCATGCTTCAAAACAAATATATTAACAACAACAAAAAAATCTACATGACTTAACAGTTGTTTTTATTATCGTGGCACATCACCTCCCAAAAAATGTGTCAATCAATATATACAATTTTTTTGTATTCATTTGAAACATGGGTGCGCCGCCCTTTACCTTAAACAAAATGGGCACTCTGTTTTCCGAAAGAGTGACCGTGTTATTTTAAACCTTGGAAACCATAAGCAGACATAAACACCGCAAGTCGAACCCAAAAACCCCGAAGATGAAACGAGCGCACTCAAACGCGTCTTTGTACCGACACGTGTACCTCAAGCATCCTCATGGTGAAGGTCATTTTTAATGGTCCAAAAATAAAAAAAAATAAAAATAAAAAAATCCCCATACTGTTCATTAATACAGGATTGCGAACAGTCCCGGACTGTACGCCACAACAGCGGAGTCTGAATCGGAAAGCGGCCTTCAGGAAATGTCGCCTATTACCTTTAGGTTGAATCTATGAATAGTGCTGCAGCCGCCATGTTCCAACAGTGCGCCCTTTCACATGCAGCACAATCACCGTACACACACACGCACGCACGCACGGCCAGACAAAGACATGGTTCACCCAAATGAGGGTGTGGTCGGCCAGAGGTGGGCTGCCAAACTGGGGGTGGGCGCGAGTGGTATGTTTACGTTGTAGATATACTGCACAGCCGCATGATGATGAATGAAACGTTGTTCAAGCTTAAAACATTAAACAGCAAATTGTTGTTTTTTGTCTGGTTATATATGGTGTGTGGGATTTGTACTTACGGATCTAACATATTGTGGCTGATGTTCAAACCCCCCCAAGACTATACTACGAGTGAGGAGACATCGCACCCTGGTGGTGAGGATGGTTAAAACAGGTTGGATGAGTGGTGTTTTCTATTTGTACTGTTTGTTTTTTTTTATTTAATTTTTTATTTAGTTTTATTTTTTTATGGACTTATCCTAATGGGAAATTAAGTGTAGATGATATTAATTAATTAAATTTTTTTTTATTAATATATATTTTTTTTTCACATTTGGGGAAACAAAATCTAATGCCACACTACCAGGCAAATTTTTTTTTTTTTAAAAAGCCGCAAAAGATGCAGATGCACAAGTTAATTGCCATCTAGTGGAAGAGGATTTGTTTTTTTTTTTGCTCTGCATGACACTATAGGTTGTTGACATCGATGGATGATACTGCTTCTTTCAAACACCCACAAAACTTTGCGTTTAAAAAACAAAAAAAAAGTATTTATTTAATTACTTAATTTATTATGCCTGTGAGTAATGTAGATTCCAATCTCAGTGCAAATTATATTTATATATTTTTATTATTGTAAAAATACCGATAATCGGGCCAAATTTAAGTCAGCTAAGCACCTATTGTTGGAAAGTAGTGCAGTCACTTTCAAATATTTTTTAGAATTGATTAATCCATATCAATTATTCAATCGATTAATCGACTAAACTGATTCGTTTTAATTTTGCATTCAAGTGTATTTAAAAAAAAAATCCCCTGGTTACTGATTATTAAGTGATTAATCAATTAATCTTGACAGCTCTATTAGAAAGATTATCCTGATCTATGACCTTGTGTTGTGGGGCGTGTTAAGAGTGATTTATCCTTTGCTTGGAAATTAGTCTGGTGGACGATCGTAAATGGTACACCTGTTTAACGTTTACGATCTCAAATCCTTGTGTGTGGTCAACACACTGAAAACTGAAAGAAACGATCGCCAATTAAGAAGCAACCTGAAGCTCACACTGTCGTCCAACACAAACAGAGGAGCAAATGGTCGTGTTGTGTGTTGGTGTCACGTTTCTCCCAAGTCACTCACTACAGAAGAAATGACAAGAACTGCAATGTCGTTACCAGATTAGACTCCAGCTAGCATTTGACTACTACTATTATTGTATCTAGCCTGTTTGTGGTATATTAGATTCTAACTTAAAGTTCCGATGATCCAGAAATCAAACCATGGAGAAAAAAAAAAAAAAAAAGCCGACCTCCCAAAAACAACAAATGATGATACGATATGTTGTGGTATAAATGTTGACAATATGGCAAGTCCATCTTTGGACTTTATTAACACAATATGTTCATTAAAGAATCAACAATGCAAGCATCAGCGGCGCTTTGCAAAGCCACTCGGGCCTCTTTCGCTCATCTGTCATCCATTGTTGGCCTCTTAATCCCACCGTTGCCCCCAATGTACATTTCCCTCAATTAAACAGGGGTGGGCTTAAATTAGCCCAGCGCGATTAAAACGCGGCGGCTGATGTTTAATGAAGCGACCTCGCTGGTCATGAAGCAATTCGTGCAATCAATAAGGGGATCAATGATCACCAGCGACCCTTGCAGGTCGGAGCTGATGGATGCTGGTCCACACTGACGAGGAGTTCTTTGCGCTTTATGACGTAGACAGATGGATGATATGATTGCATGGCCTCCTCCTCCTCCTCCATGACTCTCACCTAAAGCAAAGCTTTGATTTTGCCACCCTGACGACAAGTCGCTGAGGCTAAGCCCAAAAGCCCCAGATTAATAGTTTTCTCTTGATTTATTGCAAGTAAAAGCAAAATAGAAGGTCGTTGACATGTCTTGTTTACCTTGTTTAATGCACTTAATAGTATGCATAAATCTTTCCTTTAGAATCGGCTTTTTTCTTTCTTTTTTTTCTCTTTTTTTTTTTTTTGCTCCTGACCCCGGTTTGACCAGACTTCTTAGGACAAAAGAGCTCGGCTTTCTGTTCCATCACGCTCCCACCTCCCTCTCCTCAAATTTGACTCATTGTAAACTCCTCCCACCCCCAAACACTCACAACAACACCCACAACTTCCTAATGCACCCCCCCCCACGTCAGCACTAGCATGTGGTTAAAAAAGATGCCATCGGTTCACAGACAGCACCTGCCAAATTCTATCTTCCAAAGTAAACATTGATATGTTTTACGCTATTTGTTTAATTACGTATTTATCTACATGAAATCAAATCTAATTCAAGCATAACGTGCTTATCATTATAAACATGGTTAAAAGATTATTTTTATGTATTGCAGAAAACATACTTAGCAATCATTTGATTTATAAAAAGGTGTCACAAAATTAGGGCAGAGTAAAGCGAGCTTGCCAAGCTAGTGGCTAATGCTAGCCCAGTGACTTAAACGAGCAAACATTTTCAGTCACTTTAAGAAGTTTATAAACGAGAGGATTTGTGTCTGGTATTTATTTATATATATATATATATATATATATATATATATATATATATATATATATATATATATATATATATATATATATATATATATTTATTTATTTATTTATTTTTTTACTAACAGTGATGATAAAAGAGCAGTGACACAAGCATGCCAAGCTAACGTCTGCGTATGCCAGCTAATAATAGCAAACAATGCCACAGAATAAGCGCAACATGTTTTTTCTTTTCTTTTTTTTTCTTTTTTTTTTGGTGTTCATTTCAACAGGCTTATAGAAGATTTATGTCAGATACAAAAAAATGAGGAGAGGGGAAAGCAGATTGCACACCTGAATGCAAAATAAGCTTAGCTAACATCGGTAATATTAGCTAACTGATGAAACAATGCCTCACAAACATTTATAACATTTTTCAGGCACGTATTATTTGCTATGTCTTTTCATCTTTTCGCATCTTTGAGTGAACGTTGGAAAAAGAGCAGATGTATTTGCGTCCTCGGTTTGCGCCATGCTAACACACTGTTAGCGAACATCAGCTTAAGTTAGCTAAACAACTACACAATGTCGTACAAACATGGTTGTTAATGCTTCAACAGGCTGAAGATTTACATCTTTCTTTCTTTTTTTTCCCAAATGTAACACGGAAATGAAGTGTGCCAAGTAACGTCAGCTAGCATATTAGCTTAGCTCAGACTCAAAATGACACAATACAGAACACTAACTGTTCTGAATTAAAATGGGGGGAATGTGCAAGAATAATAAAACCGGCATTACTTGGTTTGTTGTTTATTTTCTTTTTCAGTAATGCAGGGAACTGCGGTAGACATTCTTATAAAAAAAAAAAAAAAAAAAATCATATTAAATTGAATAAATGTCTGACTGAGAACTGTGGAGCATCAGTTTTGATCTGAACTGAAAACTAGCATTTTGTTTTCAAATGCTCTGTTGTACTTTCCCAGTGTGGCCTGTTGGAAAGCAAAAGTCATTTTGTGAAACTTGCCAAAACGTTATTTTTCTTGGCTTAATCCCTGATAATTAGTCATCAACACCATATAGGTTGAAATAAGGGGCGGCTTTATCCGCACTATTGCTGAGACAAATTTTCCAACTGGTTAAACCCAAACGTTCCAAGGAAGAAAGCTTCAGCCACCTCCCATTATTTATTAATAGGCTTGGACATTAAAAAAAAAAAAAAAAAAACAAGAGCCTGAATGGGGGAGCATGTGTTTAAATGGATCACTGTTGGCGATGATGTCATTGGCCCACCTCATTCCTCCCCCCCAAAACGCACTCACATAAACGCACCCTGTGTTTCCCTGGTAGCACTGACCAGCTGTCTCTCCTGCTGCTCTCAGCTGATGGAGCACTGAGATGCAGTTGGGGCGTGGGGGGTTGTGGGGGTCCGACAGCTGAGCAGATGTAGAAAGGCTTTGACGGGGAGGAGCTTTTTTTTTTTCCCAGCCACCCCGCAGCCGTGCAGCTGCCCCCCCCCCACACACACACACACCAGCTGCCAAGATGACCACCATAAACTTCCATCTGCATCACTCCAGACCAAAATTATCTCAGCGCTAACGTGCCTTAAAATGAGCCGGCCCTCCGCTGTCCCTCCCCCTGCTAACAACCCTCTTGAACTGTGACCCCAGAGGTGACAAAGAACTGATCATATTGATCAGCGCATTGATATGGAAATATGCAACACACTATGATATGATCAAAGAAAGAGGGTCAGGAAGACACCTGCTATTTAAACCGTGATGTCATCAAAAAATCAGCAAGAGCACTGAGAGAGTGCAAGAACTTCTTTTGTGCATTTTGCCACAAAAATCACACAGAAATAAATTAAAGGGATACTTGACTCATTGAGCCATTTCCAGCCGTAAAAAGTGAATATTTTGTCGATAATTAATGTGGTAACGTCATTATTTTTCATGTCCAATTAATACCTTTAAAAAGTATTTTTTCTACTTCCTGTCGACTGATGATGACATCACTTGTACTGAGGACGTAGGTCATCGTGACCAATCATGGCCCAGTTTACTGACCAAACCCAGAAAACAGGTGAGTCATGATTGGTCGTTACCTACTTCCTCAGTACAGGTGATGTCATCATCAGTCGACAGCAAGTAGAAAAAAAAAACTTTTTAAAGGTATTAATTGTACAAAAAAAAATAAAAAAATAATGAAGTTACCAAATTCATTTGGACCGAAATATGAATTTTTTACTGCTGAAAATTGTTCCATGAGTCAAGTATCCCATTAAATATAAATGTAAATTTGTTCACGTATTGTTTGTACTGCAACTGCATGTCTTCCAAATCAGGAAAAAAAACACAAAAAAAAACAATAGGTCAGTATATTAGACGTGCAGCAAACACAACTAAGTGATGCCTGCCACATAGTGGTGAATGGTGATATTACAACTTAAAACTATACAGTCAAAGTGATGCCCATTGAAATGCACTGGGGGGGAAAAAAGGTTTTTTGAAAAATCCCTAAAAATGTGTAAGAGAAAAAAAATGACAAAAATTTTTTTTTAAATGTTTTTAAATGAATAAATAAAAGTTAGGAAAAAATACTACTTAAAAAAAAAACCCAAACAAATAAATGAATCTGCAAGCACTGTGCCACAAGTATGTGAGGGTTCACTTTTGTACAGGAAACAAATAATTCCCCCCATGCCTCCCTTTTTTTTCTTTTTTTTCCCCTTTTCTTTTTTTTTTCTTTTCTTTTTTTTTTAAATATATATTACCGGTAATCAGAAGGCTGCCTGTTCCCAATCTCTGTACGAGTAGCATTGCAAATGTATTTTAACAGCAGATCCGGGTTCTATACAAATATTAATGATCCGTTCTGATGACTGGTCACTGGAGGATTCTGCTTTTTCGCGTGGGTGAGGGGAGAGGAAGCGTGAGTGTGTGTGTGGGGTGTATGGGTGGTTTCGGGGGGAGTTGTGGGTCCCAGATGGATAATGGATGGGAAGTGTATTTCCAGGCTGGGACCAAGCAAGCAGCCAGTGGGAGACTGTGGGCTGCTGACACGTATGTCCACCTGACACCCAATTATGCTCGTGTGTATGTCTGTTTTGGCCCAATTAAAGTTTCTCAATGAGTATGACACTTTTAATTCTTCCATCCAAATGCTTCAACCTACCATTCGCTGTCATACAGTGATGGATGGATGGATGGATGGATGGATGGATATTATCTTAACAAGCATCGGTTGGACAGATCGTGAACAATTAGGTCAAAAGCTTGCTCTGTTTGTTTTCCTCATCATGTGGTGGATCGCTCACATTTTGAAAATCAGTTAAGACATTTCAAATCAATATAAGATATATCCTACAGTAGCAATAATTAGCTACAATAAAAATGCGTGAAGCTGAGCTTTAATCCTCTTAAAACGGAATTTGAGTGGATGTTTTGGCCCCAAGCGCCCCCGGGGTCTAACTAGCCCCTCAGCAGATCATTTTTCGGATGTGCTCAGCTGTACTCGTCCATCAATGACGTCCCAAGACACTGTACAACCACCCCCCATTCTACCTTTCAGGAAAGGTGAGCTGCCGTGTCGCCGTCCCTCCCTTTCACCTGCTGCCATCTTCACTCAGTGACAATCCTGGCGACAAAACGAGGGAAGCAGCTGGCCATATAAGACACACAAAGCACTGTGTCACCTTGTTAGTGTTTGAAGGTGGTCTGAAACTATCCACTTTACTGTACAGCTCTCCTCAAAGACAAATGGAGCTTGTTTGTGAAGGCCAAATGATCTGCACATCATCCTGCTTCTGCCTTTTACGTTTTCCTGTTGGCCTACTTTCACAAGCTATTGAACTGCTCCACACTCAAGATAACAATTGGTATTACTATATTTTTAGCTAATTCTATATATATATAGCTATATAGCTAGCTATGCTAGATATCTAGCATAGCTAATAGCTATTAGCTATGCTGGCTAGTGGGCTAGCCTAGCTATTCTACATCTATTTATCTATCTATCTATCTATCATTTCAAGTTGCCGACTGACAGATTTATTTGCCTTCCTCTTAGTGTTTATTCAGTATGTTGTGTTTGAGAAACGGTGTGCGCGTGTCCATCTGTTGTGTGTGGGTGGCATTGAGTTAGTTTATTTTGCTTGTTCTTAAGTGTCAAAATGTTTCAAATGGGCTATATAAATCAAGTCTAAGTGATTGATTGATACTTCCCGTAAGAGTCTACTAGTGTAGTTTACAATTTTCTGTTTCAAATTTATTCATGTAGACATGCTAACCAGACAACAGCTATAAAAAATAATAAATAAATCAGTTTTCTCTGTAGTGAATGTGTAGTCGATACTTTAATACTTTAATCAGGTTAGAAATCAAATCACTGTTCCCTTCTTTTGTCATTTGCGTCTCAGGGGGCATTGATTTAATCCGAAGGGCACAAGTATTGATGCAATTGATTTGAGCCATTTTAGCAGCTGCTCAGCAAATGGCGGATTGATTCTCGTTTTCGTCACCCGCCATCTGACCGGCGGCGTGAAAATCCGCAAAGCGTCGCCAGGGTTGCGGAGTTGCTGCTGAGAGACTAACTGATCCATAATGATGCATCATGTTTCATTTGTCGCTCGCGTCGTCGCCGCCTCATTTGCGACTGATTCGGGCGACTTCTGTTTGAACACATCACTTCCCGTATGGCAGGAAGTGAGCAATTTGTTCAGAAAATAGCACTCTGTAATATTGTACTTTATAAAAACATAAGAGTAACGACATTTACATTTAAAGTTTAAAAGACTGTCAGGAAACTAGACAAGACCACTAGGATGTATACCCATGAACCCCTTCTCAATCTACACCTCTGGGCTTCTGTTAATTTGTGGTGGTGATTTTTTCCAGTAGTGTGTGTGTGAGGTCATGACGGCCTCTCAGAGGTGGTCGTGCAGCTGTGGGAGCGCTCGAGGGCCTCACAGGCAGACGAAGGCCGATCAACACCTCAACTGTCTGATCACGCTTTGGCGCGAGAGGGCATGACGTGAAGAGGTGTGCAAAGGCCACCAAGGAAGTACATTTTGACAGTTTGACCCAAGGGGCTGGCGCCAAGCTCCTGGCTGAGTCGAGGACAGGGGAAGGCACGATTGTGGGAGGAGCATAATGGTCAAACGTTATTTGATTAACACTTGTTGCAGTATGGCAACAGCTTTAGAATTCTATCAGAAAAATTGGTCAACAAATGGAGACATTCCTGAGCAGTTGGACAGAAGACAGCATCCAGTACCATAATTTGTTGTGCTTTCCCTCTTGTCTCTTTTTAAACATTTTCACTGGGCCATTTACAAGTATGGCAGTCACCAACAACAACAACAACAAAAGTGTCAAGGCCAAAAATGTTCAATTTGTGGGGGTGGACTACAGCTGGGTGGAACTAACCAGGAAGTCGCTCCACTTCATTAAAGGCCCAGCAGGAGAGCCCTCCTTCCTCCAATGCTCCCCTCTCAGAACTGTTATATTACCCCCAAATTTCCATACATCCGCATGTGGGCATATTCTTAATTCATGGCAAAAGCGAGGAGCTCCATAATAAGGTCTGACTCTGATCCAATCATCCCATTGTGGAAAAGTGTTGCTAGAGAGCAGCATATAATCTGATCCCCCGCTGCCATGAGTGAAAAAAAAAAAAAAAAAAAAAAAAAAAGCCACAGGGTCAAGTGGATTGTGCAAGCGTACCTAATAATAATTACAATAATTCATTTTGCATTTTGCTGTTATTGTTTTTATGTATAGTTAGTTTGGCTTTTTTTCTAATTAAATTTAATTAGAATTAAATTAAACTAAATACATTTTCTGCGACAATCACAACAAATTAATTATAATAGTTTAATAATTACATTTTGTTTACGTAAAATGTTTTGCTTTAATTTATAATCTAAGTATTTTTGTATTCTGTTTTTGTAGGAAATATGCTTAACACAAAAACTGGATGTATTTTATAATATAGTTATTCTAGTAAATACAGTATACAGGCCAGGGTATATATTTTTTTCATACAATAATAATTTATTTGACATCATTTTGTTTTCATTTGATTCCATAATCAAAGATACCTATAAACATATTTCATTTTATTTCATGGTACTGTATATCCATATTCACATTTTTGAACACAACATACATACAAATTCCTCATCCAGTGACCTGCAGACCCAGTTTTTTTATTTTTATTAGAAGATTTAGGGCCCAAAATAAACTGACCCCGACACTGGATGCCCCGCCCCTTTTCAGTATGCCCAGCCCGATCAGCAATGGTCAATCAATATTCACTTCCTGATTGACTGGTTCAGCGAGCGATGGCCAAGTCCCCCCTCAGCACCTGTTAGAATCTTCTTAATCTCCAGCAGCAGCCCTGTTCTCGGGGGTATTTTGGAGCGGGCCCCAAATCTAATCCATAAGAGCGGCACGGGGCCAAGGCTAGTGCAGATTAGACCCCTACCGCCACTCGTATTTCTCCTAGGATTTCGTCGGCCCCTCTTAATCCTCCGCCTCGGGTGGAAGAGAGACACATCCACCTTCCCCCTCGGTGCAAACCGAATCAAGATGTATCCCTGTTGACCAATCACAGGCCTCGTCCAGGCTGACTTCCTGTTATTAACACCCCCCAATATCTATGAATGCACATACTCTTTCCCCCTTCCACAGACTTAAAAAGCCAATTGATTTGTTGATTTCTCTCCTTTTGTCTGAGGTTGGCCGAGTGTTAACGAGACAACTAGGGTTCGAGGCCCGGTGCCAGGACTTTTGGCGTAGGAGATTAAGGGCCCGATCTGGGCATCTGTCATGCCCCATCAGCACTCAGGTCTCTATGGAGGTCCCTTTCTGCTGCAGACACAGCATGGATGGGTGGGTGGATGGATGGACGGACGGATTTATTTATTTATTCATTTATTTATTTATTTATTTATTTATTTATTTATTTATTTATTTAAGAACAGCGTGAATATTCATACAGTGCTTAATGTTACAGTGAGTTGATTTTATTTTTTTTTAAAAGTAAATTGAATGTATAACGGACTGGTTAGCACCTCCCCCTCAAAGTTCTGAGGACTCGGGTTCGAGTCCAGGCTCCGGCCTTCATGGGTGGAGTTTGCATGTTCTCCCCGTGCCCGCGTGGGTCTTCTCCGGGTACTCCGGTCTCCTCCCACATTCCAAAGACATGCGTGGCAGGTTAATTGGGCGCTCCGAATTGTCCCTAGGTGTGCTTGTGAGTGTGGATGGTTGTTGGTCTCTGTGTGCCCTGCGATTGGCTGGCAATCAGTCCAGGGTGTACCCCGCCTAGTGCCCAAAGCCATCTGAGATAGGCTCCAGCACCCCTTGTGAGGAATAAGCGGTCAAGAAAATGGATGGATTGAATGTATAACGTCAGTTGGGAGATGCTCAAGCTACCCAGTGACACAAATGACAAAATAAAGTTAAAAAAATATTTAATTTGGAGCAAATTATAGAAAATAATAGTAATTGAGAACTCTATTGAAAACAAAATACAGAAATGAGGAAGAGATGCTAAAAAAAATACAATATGTGTTACTCTGTCATTATGTTCATTAACAGTATACGTACTTTGTCTCCATCTAGCGGCAAACGTTCACGTTACAGTACAAGCCAAAGTAAAGTAAAAGTAAAAAGTAGTCCAAATATTTACTTGAGTAAGAGTTAATGGGTATTCGTGAAGACTGCTCAAGTAGTGGTAAAATAGGTGAATAACTACTAACTTCTGATATTTATTTTTTAACTCATCTGAGCAAATAACTGACTGACAAAAATGACTGACTGACTGACTGAATGAATGAATGAAGAAGCTTCTTGTTGACCACATTTGATAAAGTAAATCTTTTTACTCGCTGTTTTATGTTGCACCACAGCCATAACAAATAAATAATTTAAAAACGTGTACAACTTACCGCAACGTGCTTTCTCAAGACGTCCAGCTTTTGGTGAAATGTCCACCACGTTCCAGCAAACGACATCTCATTACGAAAGTGTTAAATTTGCATTTATTTGTCCAATTAAATGTAAGAAAGAAAGAAAAAAATGGCCGTAATGTACGGGCAGTGCCGTTCAGCGTTGAGAGTCGTCGCATCCTTCATGTTTGACGAGCCCGCAAAGACCGCTTTTGCGGTCATGTGACTGCCTGGCTCCGTTTGATTGGTGAAATGACGTCAAACGTCAGTCAAATGGTTACGTTTGATTGGTGAACAGCGCCCGAGGAGGAAGTGTCATAGATACACCAACCAAATAAATAAATAAAATTGTTCGCAAATAAATTAACAGATACAAATAAGTAGCAAGTTATTAAGTGTCGTTTCTTAACATAAATCCTAAATTACTCTGAAAAGGTTAAAAAAAAAAAAATGTTGCATGAAATCTACTGCTAGATCAAACAGCCACAACCCAAGACGATAACTGCCATTTTAATTTATAAAAATAATTGCATCACCAAAATGAGGACCGGCTTTTAAAAACACTATCAGAAAATGTGCCTTTTTGCGTCTACAGCTGCACTAAGACTACACTTCCGAAATATGATTCTTTGTTTTGTCAAAATAGGATATGTTGTAGCCTAATATATGTCATATGCTGAAGAAGGACAACATGTTGTGTAATATGATTTTATTGCAAAGAATAAGGCACTTGAAATATGGCTGAGAACAATGAGCAGGGAGAGGCCTTCATAGAGTTTTGCTGTATATTGTATATATAAAAATAAGTCATGCAATTAAAAATGTTCTTAGAACATCACATACGCCTACTCTAGGCACTTTCACAGTACATTCACTCGTTTCTCGAACCGCATCGCTTCACTGAGTTGCCGAGTGATGACGGCATCGGCTGGACTTGTAAGGCAACACTGAGTCTTCATTTATTCAGTCAAGTAAAAACATGCAACGGGATCAATGAAAAGAAAGGTGCAGAATTTGTAGTCAAAGTAACAGCCGACATGTTGCATTGTACTAGAGTGTCAGACATACTAAATATGACTAAAACATTAATTTCTCCCAGTCCCTTATTGACAATTAGTTGTTTTTTTTGTCTCTTCGACACCACAGCAAAAATTTCATTTGGTCGCGTTATTGAAAGACGCCAACCAGCCTGCTGGCATGGAGGAGGATGCTCAGGAGACAAGTTGTCACTTCTACTCTGGAATGATTTTGTCACAAGGCAGCAGAGGACTGACACCCTCTTTCTTGGCACATTCGTTCTGAAATCAAACAAAGAAACGTGTCATTCCAGAGTTAAAAGGGCATTTTCGCCCTCACCGATAAAATGTCAAATAATCAATGCACAAAATACAGAAATATGCAGTTGCTCTGAGACTAAAGTAAAGCTGTGATGAAAGTGAGTCCTAAAATATTATTTTAAATATCAAATCACTATTGAGCACAAATTACAATGATCCCGCCCCCCCACACCACCACTCACTTCCTCTTAATGACCAATGGAAGAAATTACATCATCAAACTAATTTTTCTGACCCAGGGCAGACCCAAGGTAAGTCCACTCTTCTATTATTATTATTATTATTATTATTATTATTATTATTATTATTATTATTATTATTATTATTATTATTATTATTATTATTATTATTATTATTATTATTATTATTATTATTATTATTATTATTATTATTATTGCGGCACGGTAGTCGAGTGGTTAGCATGTCCGCTTCCCAGTTCTGAGGTCTCCGGTTCGAGTCCAGGCTCGGACCTTCCTGGGTGGAGTTTGCATGTTCTCCCCGTGCCCGCGTGGGTCTTCTCCGGGTACTCCGGTCTCCTCCCACATTCCAAAGACATGCATGGCAGGTTAATTGGGCGCTCCGAATTGTCCCTAGGTGTGCTTGTGAGTGTGGATGGTTGTTCGTCTCTGTGTGCCCTGCGATTGGTTGGCAACCAGTCCAGGGTGTCCCCCGCCAGCTGAGATAGGCGCCAGCAGCCCCCGCGACCCTTGTGAGGAATCAAGAAAATGGATGGATGGATTATTATTATTATTATGTTTTTAGCAGCAATGGAGTGTGTCAGTCCAACCATCGAGTGTTTGTGCAGTTAACCCTCAGCTCCAGCGGGTGGCGGTGTCGTAAAAAAAATAGCTTGTTAGTTGTTTTTTTTTTAGGCAGTCACTTAGTCACTTGGTATAGAATGGCTCTAAATATTAAATAATATTACATTCAATATGATATATACAATGCACAGTAGTGTGTACAGACTGCATAAAAAGATCCTGGTTTTACATTTATTGTGTGATAAAATTAACATCTGCAAATAATTTATTTCTCATTTGAGATCTATAAATAAACAAAGATGGTGGTGTTTTTTTGTTTTTGTTTTTTTCCCTGACTTGCTCCTACCATGTAGTTGACGACATTGATGTGGTACGAGATGCCGCCCATCTTCTCGCACTTGGCGATGTTGGCCCTCTCGGGATCTCCGGCGGTCAGGACAGGAGCATCGGCCTCAGCCTGTAGCAAAATAACAACAAAAATGTATCCAATCTTGTTGTTGTTGTTGCTGCTTTTTTTTTTTTTTAGATGTTTTCATTTCCAAATTGTATTTATATATACATTTTTATTCAGTTATGTATTTATTCACATTACATATAATTTCCTTCCATTGTAATTTGTTTATTCCAGTTATTTTTTTTATTGATCTAATCAGGACATTTTGAAATTATTTCTTTAGTTAATAAAAAACAATGTCATATATGTTACATTTTTCTTCAAGTATATCTATAAATAAACATGATGCTGTTGAACTGGACATTGTTTGTCAGACTTTGTGTTCCTGCCAAGCACTCACAGGGTCCAGTCCTCTCTGGATGGCCAGCAGGTCCGCCATGCGGTTGGTGAACCCGGGAGCGAAGTTCTCCGGGTTGATTGCCACGAAACACTGACCCTGTGAAAACACACGCGCACACAGAACAGAAGCCGCTTTGGTTATGGCGCCGACGAGTTCAATGACCCCCACGGCAAAGAGTGAAAACATTCAGTGGGTTAAAGCAACATGGCATAGGATGAATTTGCTTAACGCTTATATACTGTTCATTTTCTATAGAGACTTAGTGTCAGGTCCTCAGTAAAAGAATATATGCCATATAGTCTTGATTTACCTCACAATGGTATATATCAAATCCATTTAACTTGACAAATCTGATATGTTTCTGATATGTTTACATGTGTACAAAAGTATGACTTTTGTAAAAAAAAAAAAAAAAAAAAAAACATACATCTACATTTTATCTATTTTTTATTCAATGATTTTCACAACAGAAATCACACTATAGTCTGCAGTTGTTGCCAGTTTCCTCATTTACACATCAAAGACTCAAACTGCGGAACCTACCAAGTCGGCAACCCTGTCGGTCACTTTCCATGTGCGGACATGGTTGCTGTATTTGGCGCCAGCCAGGATACCGCAGAACACCTCGACCATCATTCCAAGGCCGTAACCTTTGTACCCTCCTGGACGACAAAAACACACAATAGTATACAATTCAGTTTGTTTCACACTCATGGGACACTTCATTAGGTACACACAAATCAGGTCCAACACAAGAGGTGTGCCTTGAAAACTTTTAACTCATTCACTCGCAGCCATTTTCACATTTCGCAATCCCGTTCGCTCCCGGCTGTTTTACTTGATTTTTACTGATTTTGCAAGGCCCACAGAATATTGTGTGCAATTGCTATAAAAGCATGGAACCTACCAAAAGAAAGATTAAAGTCTCTTCTTTCATCAGGAAAAAAAAGTATGTTTCTATTTGTTTCCGTTTCGCAGCAATTAGCCAAGTTTCATCAGTTTTCATAAATCTATTTAAAATTGTAAGTAATTGAGCTTTTTTTCTACATGGCCCTGGTTGATCTCCTTTGCTCTGCTGGCACCTGCTGGCCGTTTGTGTAATAACTACCATTTCCACAACCGTTCTTTGCAGTTGAGAGGCTGCATCAAAGCCTTCTGTATGCTCTAGCATTAAAAAACAAAAAAACAAAAAAAACGTATAAATACGTCTTTGGGACACTTACAACATTTAAAAAAAAACATATTTACATGTTATTGGGAGCAAATGAGTTTTAATAATGCTCTTGTGAGGTGGTAATTTAACAATGTTCATTTTTTACCAAAACAAGAATGTACCCGAGCATATGGTGTAAAGGCACACTTGTAATTTGTTTCGCTTTCTTGTTGTTATTATTCTTAGGCTCAGCGGATGGCAATTTTGTGGGCTTTTACAGTACAGTACAACAAAAACTGTGCTTATGTACATAAATTGGCAAGTGTGGGTCAGACTCCAAAAACTGGGTTGAGGATTTGAGGATGAGCATGTTCAGTGAGACTCGATGAGACGTTAGAGCAGACCTGTGGCCTCGCTGCCGCCGATGGGAACCAAGCCTCCTCCGCTCAGAACTTTCTTGGGATCGGCAGTGATCTTGCCCTGGGCGTCGCAGCCCCATCCCTCCGGGATGGTGTCACCGCGACGCTCGTGCAGCTCCACCTGCGTGCACACGCAACAAAAAATGTCTCACACCAAAATCTAGAGGTGTCCTTATGCAGTCATGGAAGGACACCAGTGGAAATTTTTAGAAGTGGGGCAGAAAAAAACAAAAAAAAGTCTGTTTCAGTTTGGTGTCAATAAAAATCAATAAATTGGTAATAATCCCAAGGAGTATGAAGAAGGTTGTTTCAAAACTGCAACTGGTAAGAGAAGCCTGTTGGCATCAACGTACTCACTTTTCCAAGGGCGACCGCGGACGTAGCCATGTCCAGGACGAAGCTGTCGCCATCTTTGGACGGCGCTGCCACACTCAGGGGGTTGGTGCCCAAGGTGCACTACAAACAACAGCTTGACTTAATAAACTAGAAAAGTTCAAGAAGAAGAAGAAGAAGAAGAAGAAGGAGAAGAAGCAACTCGACAAACAGGAAAGCAATGAGAACTGTGGCTTTATGCTCTTTCTTTAATGTTTTTATTTAAGTCACCCCCTGGCTTATTTGCGTATTTGTTTTTGGTTTTTTTCTTGTATTAATGACGTGTGTGTGTGTGAATTGTTCTCAAGTTCGTTGTATAACTTGTTTAAAATTATACAATAAAAAAAAAAAGAAGAAGGAGAAGAAGCTAGAAGTAGAAGAAGAATCTAGAAGAAGCTAGAAGAAGGAGAAGAAGAAGAAGAAGAAGAAGAAGAAGAAGAAGAAGAAGCTAGAAGTAGAAGAAGAAACTAGAAAAAGAAGAAGAAGAACAAGAAGAAGAAGAATGTCATGTTTTGGTTCTGTTTAGGGTGGTTTTTTGCTTTGTTTTTTGTTGGGTTTGTAGTTTGTCATGTTTATGTTCTGACTTCCTGGTTTTCCCTAGTCTCGTTTAGCCTTTCCTTTCCACCTGTGTGTACCTGCCCGTCCTCATGTGCCAACCAATCAGCACCCCCTTCCATTTGTGTCTTGCCCAGCTGTGTCTCGTCGTGTGTAATTAGTGTGTGTATTTAGTTACTGGTTTTCGTGTCAGTGTTTGCCGGTTCATTGTTCTTGTTGCCCCACGTCCCTGCTCCCATAGTTAAGGCTGCTCGTGTATTGTTTTTCCCTTCGGTATTTTGTTATTCTTTGTTACCAAGCCCTGTTTGCAACTTTAGTTTTGTTTGATTAAATTTACTCCGTTTTCGCACCTCTGCCTCCCTGACTTGTCCGCCTCCTGCATTTGGGTCCACCACCACACTTTTGAGTCCTGACAGAATGAACCGACCACGAAAGGACCCAGCAGGGAGCCGGTGCCGACCGGCACGACGTCGGCCAGCTCCCAGACGCCATCAGCCTGTTGACCAACCCCGTTCCCTCTGTGTAGGTTCAGCTTTCTTTTCTGGTTCTTGTGTCTCCGTGTCCTCCTCACCCGTTAAAGCATATTTACCCAGTTCACCTCCTTGTGATTCCCTTTACAGTTATTTAAGTGATTCTGATTTTGAGCTCACAGACACCGAGTTAAACTATTCTGATTTGGACACCAGTTTTTGTTCACCTAGTAGTTCCCCCAGTGCACTTCCTTATGACACAATTTTGTCACCCCACGTTTTTGTTGACCACGTTCCCGAGTTTGATTTTGATTCTGACTTAGAGGATGAATGTGAAGTGAGTGAGCACACCAAGTTTGGTTTGAGTGCGAGTGAAAGCTTTTATAGTTTTTTGTTTGCACGTTCCCTGTCAAAGTCACTTACACCCCTTCCTAGTCTTGTTTCGTCTGTTGATGCACCCCTTAACTTAGTCCCTGGTGTGTCTCGAGTTCCCCGGTCCCTTGGTCAACAGGCTGGTGTGACTACAGCCCCAGCTTCCCGCAGACAGAGGAGGAGGCAGAGGAGACCCAAGCTGCAGCCTGTGCCGCTGCCGCCGCAGCCCCTGGCCGCTTCGCCCGTGCCGCTGCCGCCGCAGCCCCTGGCCGCTTCGCCCGTGCCGCTGCCGCCGCAGCCCCTGGCCGCTTCGCCTGTGCCGCTGCCGCCGCAGCCCCTGGCCGCTTCGCCTGTGCCGCTGCCGCCGCAGCCCCTGGCCGCTTCGCCTGTGCCGCTGCCGCCGCAGCCCCTGGCCGCTTCGCCTGTGCCGCTGCCGCCGCAGCCCCTGGCCGCTTCGCCTGTGCCGCTGCCGCCGCAGCCCCTGGCCGCTTCGCCTGTGCCGCTGCCGCCGCAGCCCCTGGCCGCTTCGCCTGTGCCGCTGCCGCCGCAGCCCCTGGCCGCTTCGCCTGTGCCGCCACCTCCTGTTCCTCGTCAGGCGGCGCATGGATTGCGGCCGCCACCTCCTGTTCCTCGTCAGGCGGCGCATGGATTGCGGCCGCCACCTCCTGTTCCTCGTCAGGCGGCGCATGGATTGCGGCCGCCGCCTCCTGTTCCTCGTCAGGCGGCGCATGGATTGCGGCCGCCGCCTCCTGTTCCTCGTCAGGCGGCGCATGGAATGCGGCCGCCGCCTCCTGTTCCTCGTCCGGCGGCGCATGGATTGCGGCCGCCGCCTCCTGTTCCTCGTCCGGCGGCGCATGGATTGCGGCCGCCGCCTCCTGTTCCTCGTCCGGCGGCGCATGGATTGCGGCCGCCGCCTCCTGTTCCTCGTCCGGCGGCGCATGGATTGCGGCCGCCGCCTCCTGTTCCTCGTCAGGCGGCGCATGGATTGCGGCCGCCGCCTCCTGTTCCTTGTCAGGCGGCGCATGGATTGCGGCCGCCGCCTCCTGTTCCTCGTCAGGCGGCGCATGGATTGCGGCCGCCGCCTCCTGTTCCTCGTCCGGCGGCGCATGGATTGCGGCCGCCGCCTCCTGTTCCTCGTCCGGCGGCGCATGGATTGCGGCCGCCGCCTCCTGTTCCTCGTCCGGCGGCGCATGGATTGCGGCCGCCGCCTCCTGTTCCTCGTCCGGCGGCGCATGGATTGCGGCCGCCGCCTTCTGTTCCTCGTCCGGCGGCGCATGGATTGCGGCCGCCGCCTCCTGCTCCTCGACCGGCGGCGCCTGGCCAGCGGCCGCCTTCGCTTGCACTAGTTCCGGCGGCGCCCGGCCAGCGGCCGCCTTCTCCTGCACCAGTTCCGGCGGCGCCCGGCCAGCGGCCGCCTTCGCCTGCACCAGTTCCGGCGGCGCCCGGCCAGCGGCCGCCTTCGCCTGCACCAGTTCCGGCGGCGCCCGGCCAGCGGCCGCCATCGCCTGCACCAGTTCCGGCGGCGCCCGGCCAGCGGCCGCCATCGCCTGCACCAGTTCCGGCGGCGCCCGGCCAGCGGCCGCCATCGCCTGCACCAGTTCCGGCGGCGCCGGGCCAGCGGCCGCCATCGCCTGCACCAGTTCCGGCGGCGCCCGGCCAGCGGCCGCCATCGCCTGCACCAGTTCCGGCGGCGCCCGGCCAGCGGCCGCCATCGCCTGCACCAGTTCCGGCGGCGCCCGGCCAGCGGCCGCCATCGCCTGCACCAGTTCCGGCGGCGCCCGGCCAGCGGCCGCCATCGCCTGCACCAGTTCCGGCGGCGCCCGGCCAGCGGCCGCCATCGCCTGCACCAGTTCCGGCGGCGCCCGGCCAGCGGCCGCCATCGCCTGCACCAGTTCCGGCGGCGCCCGGCCAGCGGCCGCCATCGCCTGCACCAGTTCCGGCGGCGCCCGGCCAGCGGCCGCCATCGCCTGCACCAGTTCCGGCGGCGCCCGGCCAGCGGCCGCCATCGCCTGCACCAGTTCCGGCGGCGCCCGGCCAGCGGCCGCCATCGCCTGCACCAGTTCCGGCGGCGCCGGGCCAGCGGCCGCCATCGCCTGCACCAGTTCCGGCGGCGCCGGGCCAGCGGCCGCCATCGCCTGCACCAGTTCCGGCGGCGCCCGGCCAGCGGCCGCCATCGCCTGCACCAGTTCCGGCGGCGCCCGGCCAGCGGCCGCCATCGCCTGCACCAGTTCCGGCGGCGCCCGGCCAGCGGCCGCCATCGCCTGCACCAGTTCCGGCGGCGCCCGGCCAGCGGCCGCCTTCGCATGCACCAGTTCCGGCGGCGCCCGGCCAGCGGCCGCCTCCGCCAGCGTCAACCCTGGCGGCGCACGACTTGAGGCCGTCGCCTCCAGCTCCTCGTCTGGCGGCGACCATCCCGCCGCCACCTCTGCTACTCGTTGGGCGTCGAGGACGCCCACCGGACCGGCCCCGCCGGGCACTCCCCGTCTGGCGTCCGGGACGCCCACCGGACCGGCCCCGCCGGGCACTCCCCGTCTGGCGTCCGGGACGCCCACCTGACTGGCCCTCTGGGCACTCCTCGTCTGGCCACCTCTAGGCTTTTGGCATTTTGTTTGTTTTTTTTTGGACTGCCCTTGATAGTGGGCCATGCACCCTCCCGCCTGTTTTGTTGTTTTTGGACCTTATGGGACATCTGGGAGCTGTCCCTTGAAGGGGGGGTACTGTCATGTTTTGGTTCTGTTTAGGGTGGTTTTTTGCTTTGTTTTTTGTTGGGTTTGTAGTTTGTCATGTTTATGTTCTGACTTCCTGGTTTTCCCTAGTCTCGTTTAGCCTTTCCTTTCCACCTGTGTGTACCTGCCCGTCCTCATGTGCCAACCAATCAGCACCCCCTTCCATTTGTGTCTTGCCCAGCTGTGTCTCGTCGTGTGTAATTAGTGTGTGTATTTAGTTACTGGTTTTCGTGTCAGTGTTTGCCGGTTCATTGTTCTTGTTGCCCCACGTCCCTGCTCCCATAGTTAAGGCTGCTCGTGTATTGTTTTTCCCTTCGGTATTTTGTTATTCTTTGTTACCAAGCCCTGTTTGCAACTTTAGTTTTGTTTGATTAAATTTACTCCGTTTTCGCACCTCTGCCTCCCTGACTTGTCCGCCTCCTGCATTTGGGTCCACCACCACACTTTTGAGTCCTGACAAAGAAGAAGAATCTAGAAGAAGGAGAAGAAGCTAGAAGAAGGAGAAGAAGCTAGAAGAAGAAGAAACTAGAAAAAGAAGAAGAAGAAGAAGCTAGAAGAAGGAGAAGAAGAAGAATCTATAAGAAGCTAGAAGAAGGAGAAGGAGCTAGGAGGAGAAGAAGAAGAAGAAGAAGCTAGAAGTAGAAGAAGAAACTAGAAAAAGAAGAAGAAGAAGCTAGAAGTAGAAGAAGAAGCTACAAGAAGAAGAAACTAGAAAAAGAAGAAGAAGAAGCTAGAAGAAGAAGAAGAAACTAGAAAAAGAAGAAGAAGAAGAAGTTGGAAGAAGAAGAAGGAGAAGAAGCTAGAAGAAGGAGAAGAAGCTAGAAGAAGAAGAAACTAGAAAAAGAAGAAGAAGAAGAAGCTAGAAGAAGGAGAAGAAGAAGAATCTATAAGAAGCTAGAAGAAGGAGAAGGAGCTAGGAGGAGAAGAAGAAGAAGAAGAAGCTAGAAGTAGAAGAAGAAACTAGAAAAAGAAGAAGAAGAAGCTAGAAGTAGAAGAAGAAGCTACAAGAAGAAGAAACTAGAAAAAGAAGAAGAAGAAGCTAGAAGAAGAAGAAGAAACTAGAAAAAGAAGAAGAAGAAGAAGTTGGAAGAAGAAGAAGAAGAAGAAGCTAGAAGAAGAAGAAGAAGAAGAAGAAGAAGAAGAAGAAGAAGAAGCTAGAAGAAGAAGAATCTAGGAGAAGAAGAAGAAGAAGAAGAAGCTAGAAGAAGAAGAAGAAGAAGAAGAAGAAGAAGAAGAAGAAGAAGAAGCTAGAAGAAGAAGAAGAAGAAGAAGAAACCTGAAGAAGAAGAAGAAGATTTGCTGACCTCTTTTCCACGTGTGGGGACCACCAGAGGGGACGTGTTGGTGAAGGACATCCCCTATGTTGGAGTCACAACCAGTTTGTTTAGATAAAGCAAACGAGACTGAAGTAGGAGTGGCAGACATTTTATTGACTCACGATCATGTTCTCCTTCAGAGCTTGCATGGCGTAGTAGCCGGCGATGCCATAGTGGTTGGAACCTACAACAGACAGGTCACATACATGACACGTATTTAATATTTGGAGGAAATGTCAACATAACATGAGATTATATTGTTGTCTGTTATGATACAGTATTGACATAACAGCTAGCACAAAATACCAATATGACTGTATAGGTTGTTTGATGTCCAATTATGACCATTTTTTTGACCATTTTTGATCTAATCTCTTTCTTCGTCAATGATTACAGATGGTTTTCTTTAAATAATGTGCCATTGTGGTATTATAATACATAGTAACACAACAACATTTCTTTCTCACTTTTATTAGCTTGAGCCACAAACCACTTTTAACAGTAAACACACTAAGCAGGAAACGGGTGGAGTATAGTCAATAATCTTTAAAGGTTTGTGCAATTTGACGTGATTGTGACATGATTATCAGAAAAAGATATTAATATAAACGTTTTCTTTATTATTAAGTCATATACTCAAGTTAGCTAGTTAGCATAGCAGCAAACAAGCTAGCATGTTCTCTTGATCAAAAACTAGGATTAGCATTGATTTGCAATTCTGTTAGCATTATTTGAGTAACTACTCAAATTAAATTAGCAATGTATTGAAGTTGCTCTATGTAACAATTTGCCCAACAATAGCTTTACAACAATCATTTTATATGAACGTTTATGACTGATAATTAGCAGTTTAACACCTTAGCTGTTCACAATGGTACTGCAAGCCTCTGGCCAATAGTTTTCAGACTGATTCAGGTTTGAATTTCCTGCCTTATGTGACAGACGTCACGTGTGCTTGTAAGTGAAGGGTGTGTGTAGTTTTATTTTTCTGCCACAGGTGTCAGTAGAGTACATAATATAATATGAGTCCTTGTTTTTTTCCCTCACCGTGCGCCACCACCCATCCGATCCCGACGTCTTTGGCCTTCTTGATGGCCAGATCCATGCAGAAGTTCCCCACCACGGGGCCCAGGAGGTTCCTCCCGTCCACCAGCGCCGTGGCGGGACTCTCCTTATCCACGACAGGCTCGCCGTCCTTGGCGCAGATTCCCGTCTTAACGTCTTTCACGTACATGTCTGTCGGGGGGGGGGGGGGAAACAACAAAAAACAGCACCAAATGACATTTCAAGTCAAACTGGAAGTGCATCGGCACAAATGTGGCTCTCCTTGGCATAACAGAGATGTTACGCTTGGCTAAACTGACCCATCCTGTTCAGCCCGTGGCTGTAGTGACCTCTGTGGTCGCCCTCCACCAGAACCTGCGCCAGGCTGCGGGCGTGATGCTGCTTGGTGCCCACCGCCATCATGCACCTCTCGATGAAACTCTGCACCTCCTGCTGGGTAATCAAACACCTACAAATGAGGAGAGAGACATAAGTTCAATGTCGCAATAGACCAGTGCTTCTCAATTATTTTCTGTCATGCCCCCCCCCCCCCCCCCCCAGTAAGAAGAAAACATCTCGCCCCCCCCCCCCCTCCCTCCCCCAGCGACTATAAATAGTATAATTTGTCTATAAAATTGTTATAAGCACACCTCTGCATAACACTGTAACATATAAGAGAATAAAAAAAGAAACAAATATGGACCAACTTACAACAAAGAATAGCTTTATTGACTGCAACAGAAAAGATTTAAAGTGCATCTGAAATTCAAAAATAAGTCCTTAATTAAACTATAAACATTTTTTTTGACTGACCATGTCAAACCATATGATACGGAAAAATAAAATTAACATAAAATCAATGAATAATAATGCATTCAAACTGATCTCCAACATTAACTCAGGAGCACAATATATATAAAAAAAAACAACAACAACAACTTTAACCTGCAAAACAAAAATATAAAATAATTTGTGCTGATTTTTATATTTATTTATTTTTTTTGCACATGCTCAGTGCAAACAAAACCCCTACACCACCGAGCGAATGCTCCCTGCGCACTCTCTGCCAATAATGAGAGCGCCACTGCCCCCTAATGTAGTGGAGGTGCAATTGCACTTTATTCTAGGACAGTTAAAAAAAATAAAAATTATTTTAATTTTTTTAAAAAAAAAGCATGTTCCCCAAGGTCAAACGCGCCCCCCTTGATGGAGCCTCGCGCCCCCCTGGGGTGGGGCCCGCCCCACTATTTGAGAAGCACTGCAATAGACCAACTTCATATAAGTGTTTCAAAAAGGGAGTGCATGAGGTTAAAAAAAAAAAAAGCAATGTACATCTGCAGTGCTGCAATGCATCCAAACAGATGAGCACGCCGTTACATAACGTCCTCACTGTAAATCATCGGCGGTTGTACAGCAACTTCTTTTGTTCACTAAAGCTGGCCCGATGCTAATTTTAGGCAGTAAAATAGCTGGCAGATCACCGCACATCAGATGACGCGCGTCGGACAGACAGAAAGGCTTCTTTCATTCTTTCTGTCTTTTCTCTTGCTTGTGCTTTCGACACAACACGGTCACGTGGGAACCGTCGCAAGTGCAAGTGACTTTGCCGGTCAGTCATCGTCGGCGACAGGATGTTCCCTCGGCTTAAAAACAAAATTGACAAAATGGAGTGCGAGTTGATGCAGTCTCAAATAGTAAAGGCTGAAACACTTGGTTGTTAAATTTGTCTCTTATATTTTTAGAATCTGTCAATAAATTATTGAATCAATAAAAAGAAAAGCACAAAAGAAATCATTTTCTCCTCTTTAGCTTTGGGCATTTTCTCAGAGTAACTGTGTCCATTTCCAGAATAAAAAGTGCAATATTACAAGAATAAATATGTACAGTGGATATGTATTTATGAATTTTTAATATCATAAAACTACCATTCTCAGAAAATGATGCCTTTAATCCCAGCAAAATATGTCGTTGTTCGTACAGATTGCCGATATTACTTTAATAATATGGATTAATTTTCACAATATTCATGAGTCCGAAATACAGGACTGTCTCAGAAAATTAGAATATTGTAATAAAGTCCAAAATTTTCTTCAATGCAATTAAATAAGCAGAAATGTCATACATTCTGGATTCATTACAAATCAACTGGAATATTTCAAGCCTTTTATTGTTTTAATATTGCTAATTATGGATTTCTTTTTTTTACTTGGTCTAAGGAAATATTCTAATATTTTGAGATAGGATATTCGAGTTTTCTTAAGCTGTAAACCATAATCAGCAATATTAAAATAATAAAAAGCCTGCAATATTTCAGTTGATTTGTAAGGAATCCAGAATGTGTGGCATTTTTGTTTTTTTTTTAATTGCATTACAGAAAATAAAGAACTTGATCACAATATTCAAATTTTCGGAGACAGTCTTGCACATGGGTAGAAATTGGTTTTTGATTCCGCCGTTGTGGGAGTGAACACAGATGACTTATTTCCTCGCCATTGGAAGCGATTCTACTCTATTCCTTTTAAATTCGGATCAGGAGAGGCGCGCACACTTTTCGACATTAACAGGGATTCATTGGACAATTTTCAGCAGTGAAAAGTTCATATTTTGTGCAGAATTAATTTGATAACATCATTATTTTTTATGTACAATTAATACCTTAAAAAAGTAATTTTTCCTGTTGCTGTCAACTGATGACATCACGAGTGCTGAGGAAGTAGGTCACGACCAATCATGGCTCACCAGTTTTCTGGGTTTGATCAGTAAACTGAGCCATGATTGGCCGTGCCCTACTTCCTCAGCACAGGTGATGTCATCATCAGTCGACAGCAAGTAGAACAATTATTTTTTAAAGGTACTAATTGTACATGAAAAATAATGAACTTATCACATTAATTGTAGACAAAATATTAACTTTTTACTGCTGAAAATGGCTCAATGAGTCAAGTGTCCCTTTAAGGAAGCAGAAATAGACTCGCCGGAGTCTATGCAGAAGATCAAAACCCGCAAAGTAAGAACCTCCGCTTGCATGATGTAAAGTTGATTCGGGTGATCACAAAGTCAGTATGTGCCTCTTTGGCCTACATTCCTGCTTTCTTTCTTTTTTTCAACAATTCTCTTCTCTCCACGTTTCACAAAAACATTCCCATTCTTCTTTCTATCTCTCCCTGCCGTCACATGCTTGACGAGCGCCAGTTCTCCTGATCAGCACCAGATGCGGTCGGTCTGTTATGTCACGAAGAATAACACTTGGATGACAACAACACAACAAAAAGAAAACAAGAAAGTGCTAATAAGCAACAAAATGGCAACTGAAACCCTTCAAGGCCTTTCGTCCTCTATCCTTTTTTTTTGTATTCTCGACCTTTTTGGGGGTGCTCGGGAATCTTTTGGGAATGTGCACAATTGCATCCAGATGTGGACTGCGGCGAAAGTTGGCAACGACCGAACCAGATCGTCTCCGGAAAAAAAAACAAAAAAAAACACATTGTGTTGTGTTCTGCACTGTTTCCTCATTTTTCTTACTTACTGGTAATCATGTGACTGCGAATGTTTGCTTATTTGGTTCATTGAGGACTTTCCAATATGAGTACATCAAAACAAATACAGTTTTTGTGAGAAACCTGTGTCATATCTACAAAAAAAAAAAAAAAAAAAAAAACTCCTTCCTTCAATTCTGAGTTGCTTCACTTTCGGTGGAAGGCTGCCAAGTAATACAGGATCCGATGCTTTGTGTTATATTAATTTCGGTGGGTTTGATGACACTCGAGAAGGCTTCTGTGACACACATATGCAGAACGCACAAATGTGTACGTGTGTAACATGAGCCCCAGCGCTGGCAGGATGGACTTTTATCGGGCGGGGGTTGGGGGGGATTCTAATGCATAGCAGCCCTTCTGGCATGTCGAGGGTCTCAGTGGAAAATTATGCAATATCTTACATAAGTCAAGTGGTAAAAGTCTCGCTAACTCATTTTGCAGCTTCCCGTAAAGGAAGTGAAATATGAACAAAGAGCAAAGAATGACTTTTTTTTTTTTTTTTTTTTTTAAGGTCTGTGTCGGTATGCCCCGAGAAGAGGGTGTGACATTCTCAACCCGCCTGACACTGCTGCTAATTAGCATAGCTCCGCTAAAATAGGAAGGAATCTGGTCTCATATGAAAGGGGCAAAACTCAAAAGGAAAATCAACAAATAATTCATATTAAAGCAGGATCACATCTAATCATTTGTACCTCTGTGGAGTTTGTAAAACAAGTAACTTTCCCCATGAACGTGATACTCATGCTAACAATGCTAATGTTAACATAGCTGATTTTTTTTTTTTTTTTTTTTTTTTTCCGTTACTCAACTTCTGTGATATTTTTTCAGGCCCTGTTAGTATTTAAAAAAAAAAAATCTCTGTACTTTACTTGAGTATTTATTTTGCGAACTACTTTTTACTTTTACTCCCGGCATTTACCAACAGCTATTGGTACTTCTTGCTTTGCCAAAAATGTGATATAAAAAAAAAAAAAAAAGTAAATATCTATGGCCTTATTTTTGAAAATCAACACGAGCGAGGTTTTGGTTAAAATAAATAAATAAAATACCAAATATATATAAGTTTTCTTCTCACTTACAAGCAATATTTAAGTTGATAAAAGTGGGATACTTTTATGGTGATGTTATTTATTTTAATTTTATTTTTTTTTACCCTCATTATGCTAATTATCGAAACAGATGTTGCATAATTGATGAAGGGAAAAAAAGTATTTTATGTCTTTACGTTGGTGTACTTTGAGAGTTATTTTTTTTTAGAGGCGTTAGCTGTACAGGGGCTCCCTCTAGTGGTATGCAAAAGAATTGCTGAATTAAAACGTTGCACAATGCTACACTAGTACTGTGAACTTATTTCTTTTCCTAAAGAAAAAAAGAAAAAAAAAATCCCGTACAGCTCATTAAATAAATTCTGTTGTATTTCATGTTTAAGTCCCGTATATTTACATGTCAGCTTTTGGAACTGTTTGTTTTTAAATATTAATCACTTGTGTGCACTTTTTTCTTATTTATCTAACTTTTCATCCATAGGTTTGAATTTAGTCATTATTTAAGTGCAGTTTTGTTTGTTTGTTGGCAAACTGGTCCGATCACATGACCTGCCTCTCTGACACCGTGGAAGAAGTACAGAAGAACTTTAGTACAAAGCAACAAAGAATCAAAGGAACGTTTTTAACATGCATGCAATACAGTAGCAACATAATTTGAGCGCGCTAGTCACATTGTGCATAATGTTATGGTGGCTTGCAAATACTTTTTTTTTTTTTTTTTTTTTTTTTTTAGGAAGAAAACTTGAAAAGTGATTAACACGTCTTTTTAAGTCGGTGGTATTTGGTGTCAAGAGTTTGCCAACCGCTGACCTTTTGTGCATGTATACACTCGAAACACGCCATTAGTGAACTGATAACATTGTCAGTCATGTGCCGCTTTGTCGGGGCAACATTTTTGACTCGCATGGAGGCGGTGCGGGTGTGCCCAATGTTTGCGAAGCGGGCGGGTGTGACGCGAGGAAACACAACACCCAAGGAATTTATATAGGTCGTAAAATTAGAACAAGACCACTTTGTGTGCAAAAATATGTGCATATATGTTACAGAGGAAGCAGAAAAAAAAAATGCAGAAGTTGGCATGCAAAAGCATGAAAACAAAACCGCCACTAAAAAAAAAAAAAAAAAAAGTGATTAAAAATCCCCAAATGCAGGAAGTGAACAGTGAGTCCATGCATGAGACAAAGGTCACCCTGGGGTTGACCTTGGAAGTGACCAGAGGCCTCTTACCTGCTCATGTTGCCCGCTGAGTGTCGTTACGCTCGCCGATGCGAAAGCAGAGAGGAAAAACTGCTGGCTGTGTCCTTGCTTCTGCTCATGAGTTGCCTTCACTCGGCTCCAACTTGCCCTTCCAGACCGTGGCCACGCCCACCCTGGGTCGTGTCTAGCAGGTACGTGTAGATGTGTGTGCGTGTATTTAAAAGTGGGGCGGGGTGTGTCGGGTGTGGGTGTGTCCCGCGTAGGAGGGTTTGTTACACTAACGGGCCTTGTGGTGTTACGTAACCTGGAGCTGCTGTTGATCGATAAGAGCAACACTTCCCCTCAAGCAAATACATGACAAGGCCTAAGTGGACATTTTTTTTTTACACCTTCAATTAATTATTGAAGAAGACTAACTGGAGAACGTGAAATAGTCATTGGAATTGAAGTGTACTTTTTGGTGAAACCAAAGTTCAGAAATATTTGATAAGGTCTTTTCTATTTTTGTTTTGTTTTCCAGCTTTTGACACTGAGGACCTTTGGTATAAGTTTGAAAGTGTTCTTTCTGGCGCCCACTGGTGGACCGAGTCCTCATTACATCACGTTAAACCTTTTTCCAAGCCTGGGAAAAAAAAAAAAAAAAAAAAAGATTCCCACACCAACAAATGATATAAATAGTACTTTGTATTTTTTTGTTTACTACAAATAATTTTTTTAATCTAATTTTGATGTATCTAAAAAAGTTATTTAAAAAAAGGTAATTATTCTATTTTTGTTATATCTACATTTTTTTTTATTGTATATTATCGTCAAATGGAAGTGTACTACGACTAAAATAAATTTGAAAAAACAAAATGTGATCATATTAAAAGTAATGTACTTTTTTAGATACATAAAAAAATGTATTTAAATTTTTAAATTATCTTTTTTTCAGAACATATTGTGCATAATTAGATAACATTAATCGAGTCATAAAAAAATATGAGTTTAACATAAAAAAAAATAAAAAATCCCAGCCTTTTTTGGGGGGAAAAAAATATCACCTTTTAGTTGGATAAAATTAAAAGACTATATTTTACATGTTAATTTAATTAAGAAAGGAGTTGTGGTCACAACCACTCCTTAACACTTCTGTACGAAATCTCAGCTGGCATAAGATATAATAGATACATTACATTAAATACATTACATGTTTCCATTTACATACATTATTATACAAAGAAAGAAAGAAAGAAAGAAAGAAAGAAAGAAAGAAAGAAAGAAAGAAAGAAAGAAAGAAAGAAAGACTGAAGATGTTTGAAATGGTGGGCGGTGGAACAATTGGCTTGTTCATTGGTTAAAATCAGGACTGAAGCATGTGACTTGTCAAAACAGCATCTTGACGAGTTCAAGATGTTTTTCTGAGTGTTCTGAGTTTTTCTTCTTTTTTTTTGTTGACGTGCTCATGGGACACACACAGTGGCAAAAGATAATGCACACGTTTAACTCATGAACTTAAAATGCTTGATAAGGGATTAAGAAAATGTCACATGAACAATATGATGAATAATTGTGCAGATACACTTTACAAAAATTAGAAAAAAGAAACTGTAGAACAAGGGAAGAGTTTACAAATCTAGTTCAATGCGAATAAATGATTAAGGGAAGACACTAGTGGCCACTTCATTAGGAACACCCTGTAAATATACAATAACTATTCATAATATTGTCTTTACAAAGGAGTTTTCATATATATTATTTGTCGAACTTTGCTGCATCAGAGGTGAGGGATCCACTAGAGGGCGGTACACATACGAGAAATTCAAGTAAGACCGTACTTGCTTCCAGTCACCAGGAGGGGGCACACGTGAGACTGGGCTGCGTGGGAGTGTGTCATTTTTGTTTGGGAGTGGAAAGTTTGGGGAGGAAAAAAAAAAAAAGTATGTTGACCTTCAGCTATGTGGAGGGGCGAGGCATACGATGTGAGAACACTTCATGACGATTTTTTGCACTCACCATCAAACGATTATTTTTGATTCATTTTAGAGGATGTAAAAAAAAATGCAAGTCATGTATATCTTGCCCCAAATGTACGCGGGGCAACACCCAAGAAGCAACATTTGAACACGCTCCCCCTCTGCCAGCTGCAAGCCTGTAATTCTCCTTCACGACAGACATCTGCAACAATTTTCCCGCCGCCGCAGAAAGGGCAAAATAGAAAGTTGGAGGCCCCAAGCTGTCATTTGCCCGCGTATAAATAAAGAGGGCAGCTCAAGAGAAGTGGCTAATATGAGGGGGGAAAGAGTCGAATGGTGGGAGGTCGGAGGAGAAATACGCCCAGCTTGGAACATATTCGACCTTTGCAGCGTGGCCGAGGGCCATGAAACAGCTGGACGTGAAATTCTACAGGAGAATTTACAGGACTAATCAAAGACATTGTCAATGAAACAAAATTTAATGTATTGATTGTACTTTGCAACATGCTTAATGTTATAATACAACAACATTGGCGTGTTTTACCTTTCACAGTATTTCTGGGTGACTACACTCCTTGAATACACGCCATATTGGATTGCTACATTGGAATTTGCTAGCTCGTGGGCTGCTAGTCGGTTGGCCGTTTCCACAAGGTAAAAAAAAGGACGACATATTTTTAAAAAAATTAATACATAAGACTCACGGTGTATTTTCATCAACAATAAAGTTTTACATGGTTTATAGATCATCTTTGTGTAACAAAATTGTAAAAAAAAAAAATTGGCAATTTATTTGGTTTACAGTACCATGTTTTTGTGCCACAAAACATAACTTATTTTGAAACGTAAATAACAAGGGAAAAAAATGCCTTCAAGGCTGACGCATGTGCTGCTCGCCTGCTTTTATACTTCTACGTCACCACATGACGTTCTACGGCCGATTTGCCCTGACTGCTCATGTTTTTTTGTTTGTTTTTTGCTTGCTAGCGCTGCTGTCAAAGAAGACGGCGAGGAAATGATGTAGTCAGAGCACCAAGTGTGGAGCTTTGTTTACATTTATTGAACCAATGATATACGAGATTTTTAACTGAAGCCACTCTTGGCCGATCGCAGACTAGTTGTGACAAACGTGGCCTGATGTCGGGTCACATAAACTAATTTTCTTTAAAAAGGACCAACCAGCGTCCTGCTTGGGGTTGCGCAGGACACATCACTGAAAACGAGGACTGTCCTGCCTAAATCAGGAAGCCTGCTAGCTGCTAGCTTTTAGAGGCTAGACGTGCTAGCAGCTCCGCTCGCTAGTAGCACAACACTGGCATAAACAAAAACTATCCAGGGTTGATTTTTACATTTCCAGTGGAGCCTCACTATACTGTATACACTATACTATTTAATGACATGCTACTCATGGGGGGCGGAGTGAACTCCCACGCATAAGTATTAGCGCCTTCTTGCTAGCTACACCACTAATGCAAATAGTACAAAATACAACCACTTTCATTAAAACAGAAGCATTAAAAAAAACACTGTATTCGGTTTAGGCATAAAATGATGCGGTCAACTCCGCCTTGAATTTGACACCTGTGATTTAGAGTCTTCAATTAACTTAAAATGCCCACCTGAGCAAGCCCACACAAGCACACGGAGAACACGTCAACTCCACACGGGCGGTCGAGATTCTAATCCAGAATGACGGAACTGTGAAGCAGACATGCTGTTGTTGAATCATATTTTCTCATAAATTTGAAATGGCGCTCAGAGACCCAAAAGACCACATGGGATCATGACCAAAAGGCCTTGGGTCCATGGTTCTGAAATGGGATGGTTTAGGGATTCTCAAAGTAATTTACAATACATTGTTAAATCATTAAAAAAAAACAAAAAAAAAACTTACCTTCATATGGGAACTAGCGTCAAGAAAGCTAATTGAGCAAATTAAAAGGTTTGGTATCCTCCTGACTACCAGCAATTCAAATTTGTCCACTGTAGTGGACCTTTTTAAACCTGAATTATCTCCCACATCCTTTTTGTGCTCTATAGAGGACATTCAGAGCTTTCCAATGATACCAAATGTGTAGGGGCGGGGCTTTGCTACCTTTGATTGCATCATAAAAGAAAATGGCTTCCCTCAGTGAAAGCACTTTTTAGGGAAGAGGAATAGTAAGTGTATAACACTTTTTATTGAACAAATTTAGGCTTTAAATGTTGTTAGCATGTTTTCTATAAGACTCTTAAGAACACATTAAAGTATTGTTTGAATTATTTTAATTGTATTTGAGCCTAGCATTTAAGTTTTTAAAAATGTCCTCTGTAGTGGACACATCATAGCTTAAATTTATTTATTTTTTTCAAAAATTTATTTTGCAGTATTCCAGTTACTTCACAAAGATTGGGGGATATCAAAATAAACATGATTGGACAATATTTATTTTTCCCTGGTAGTCAGGAGGTTATTATTGTGAAATATCCGACATCACTGCATGAATAAAAGTCATTTTGTTTTTAAAACAAATCACATTATTCAAGTAATCATTCAACATGCAAGTTAAGCATGATAGTTTTATTTATTTTTTTACACTTTTGTCACTATTAACAATAACTTCTTTTTACAGTTGCACGGGTATTAGGAATTTGGTTTATTTTGCTGACATTGTCCTAAAATAAACACAAAAGCTCTGAAGCTACAGTAACAATGCAGGCAAGAATTTTAACACAACTAAAAGCGACTGTACTAAATTAAACCATACTGGCGCGTACAAGTTGAAGGTTTTTTGTTTGTTTGTTTTGGTCCAACAGTTGGTATTAAGAATTCTTTAGTTGACAGGAACCAAATAATATTAGACATTTTTGGAACGTGATTGGGGCCACAAAACTCCAAAACTGCTCGCGATCCACGTTTCTTCTAGGGATAGACCGATAATCGGCCGGGGCCGATTATCGGCGCCGATATTTGGCATTTTGACAAATATCGGCATCGGCCATGTTTTGAATCTGAAGGCCGATAAAGCTCACTGAGCAGGGGATACTTGCGAACGTAGCGAATTTGGGGTTTTCATCAGGATTTGTAAGATGTTCGCAGTCAGTTTTTATTTGTCGTAAACACATTTGGAACATATTCACACAATTTTTCACCGCAAAAATCTTTTTGAAACGTTTTTACGAACCCTAACAAAACCCCCAAATGAGCTACATTCACATGAATTTGTTACTCAGTGAGAAATTATATATAGTTTGAAAGAATTCCCCCCCCCCTCCCCATTTTACTGCAAATGAATATCGGCTTGAAATATCGGTTATCGGCCAACTTGACTACAAAAATCTGTATCGGTATCGGCCTTGAAAAAACCATATCGGTCTATCACTAGACCATAGCTTCCTGTGAGCAGCGGACTCCTCTTCAGCACGATGCTGTGCATAATCTCTGTCTATATATTTGGACGCAGCTGGGATGAAAAGGGAAGCGAGCCCGGGACCCGCCTGGGAATTAAAGCCGTTCCCGGATCCGTGTAAGTAGCAGTTTAAAAGCAGGGTGTCGGTACACAGGCAGAACCACAAGAACACAGCCCTTACATCCAGTCCAGTCCAGTTTGGAAGGAAAAGCATGTAACAACGTGTGAGTCAAAAAGTACATTGGGGGAAAAAAAAAAAAAAAAAAAAAAAAGTCTTGAAAAGTTTAAAGAAAAATAAACGAATGGGTGGAGTGGGTGGAAAGTTCAGCGCAACACTGATTATTGTGGATTTTTTAAATGTTAAAAGGAATTAAAAAATGATATAATATAACTCATAAGGTATCACCCCCCCCCCCCCCCCCCAAGAAATAGACACAATTTAATAGTTGAATCATGTTTAGCTAATTTTCGAGTTGTGTAAAATAATACAGTTTGTGCTTAGCAGTTAGCGCAGTTTGAAATAGTCCATAAAATCTACATCCATTTGAATATGTTTGTTGGAATTTTGATAAATAAATCTTGTATTTATCAACAAAATTATTTTGTTGATAAATATTAAATTTTTGAAAAGTTGTTTTATGCATATTTAATTTTTATTTAATTTAATTTATTATTATTAGTATTAGTTTATATATATTGTATTTTTCGGCCTATTTAATTTTCTATGTGTAACACTGCTTCGATATTCATATTCTAAATGATGTCATTTTTTTTTTTTAATCACAATGAATACATATACAATAATTTGACTTGCTTGCAACTTCCTGATTTCTCTTTCTAGCTGAAAATGATTCCTTACTTAAAAGGAATTGAGCCATTTTCAACTGTAAAAAGTACATATTTTGTCTATAATTAATGTGGTAACTTCATTATTACCCATTTTCATGTACAATTAATACCTTTAAAAAGTATTTATTTTTTTACTTACTGTCAACTGATGATGACATCACCTGTGCTGAGGAAGTAGGCAACGACCAATCGTGGCTCAGTTTACTGACCAAACCCAGAAAACAGGTGAGCCATGATTGGCTGTTACCTAACAGCACAGGTAATGTCATCATCGGTTGACAGCAAGAGGAAATAATATTTTTTTAAAGGTATTAATTGTACAGGAAAAATAATGAAGTTATCAAATTCATTCTGGACAAAATATGAACTTTCCCTATCCCTTGAAATCAGCTCCGATTCTTTCAATTACAAGCCCACGCTGGGAAGACTGTAATCCATCTTTAAAGAAAAATTAACTAAAAGTATAAATGAATGAAAACAAACCTTTCGTTTCCATCAATCACTTTGTTGTTATAATTACAAATGTTTAATAAAAACAAACGTGAGAATTGGGTTAAGTCGTGGGAAGGTCATTCGTAGACGACGGGGCTACATAAATACAATAAATATTATAAACATACCTCAAAAAAAAGTTTCAGAATTGGCTACACAAAGGAATATAACAATACAAGAATTCTGCGTTCTTTGATTTTAGATCGTTGATCCAAATTTGTCCAGATTATTTTTTTTTAAATGCCGCCTTGCATGCATTTGCATTTGCAAATTCACCAATTCTCATTTTCAGGGGAAGAAATTATCAGCCGTTATTTTGTTGATTTCAAATTGAGGGGCGGAGCTTCACTTAGTCAGGCCATGGTTACATCTAATAGAAAACTTGCTGACTGCCTTCCAATGGCTCCGCAGTGTCGCTTCTCTCAAATTACTCGACGGTTGATGAAAATCGGCTCGTCCGTCTACCAGCTGAAGAGATTGAGGAAATTCTGCAGGCCGTCTTCTCCGAGAAAGTCGAAGGAGCCCTGGGAGGAGCCCAGGTGGACCAGCAGGAGGACGAGCAGGACGATGGCCAGGAGCGGAATCAGCAGGTTCCAGCCGGCCGCCAGGATGTTGTACCACTTGGCTTTGTCCGAGCACTCCTGGGCCAGCTGCAAGTTGCCCTGCGTCTTCTGGTCGCGGGCCTAATTGGGTCCGACATGCGACAAAATGATTATTTCTTCTGATCTGATCTCAAGTTTAGGCACGCGGTACGTTTTACTCGAAAAAGACTCCATTTGGTCCCATTCGAGTAAAATTTACAATTGGAAGAGAGTAAAATATTCAGAGTAGATTTTACTGTCTACGAGAGAAAAACGAATAAAGTTTTTTTTTTTTTCCACCACATAAAATTTTTAAAGGAAATTTTGGGAGTACATTTTATTAAAAAAAAAAAAAAAAAAAAAAAAAACATTACACAAGGGTTGAGGAACGAACTGATGACCTTCAGCTTGAGCGACGGCTACTCTACCACATGAGCTATGCCATTACTACTTTTCGCTATTAACATAAACATAATCTTTCGTCGACAAAATACTTTGAGTAAAATTTACTCAGGATATTTTACTCTCTTCCAACTGTAAATTTTACTCCGTTTAGATTAGGAGCAAATAGACTGTGAAGTGTACTCTACAAAATTTACTTAATTTTAATAAAGTGTACTTAATTTTCAGGTATGAGTATTTAGTCTAATGACGACTTTTTACTCGACTTACATTTGAAAACATACCCATATATTCTACTCTTTCTCAAAAACAGGCTTTATAGTTTTTCAACCCTTGTGGATAATCACGCAACAGAAAATCCTGGTTGGGATATTGACTGATTGATTAATCGATTGATTGCTTGAGATCTGGGCACTTATTAGCTAGAAAATAAACAGACAGCAGCAACATGGAGGTGTGTGTATCTATACGATGCAATAGATTTAGAGAAATCAGTTATCCACCATCCGTTCGAGTATTATTTTTCAATTGTTATCGTTAGCTAATTTAGCATTTTTCAGTAGTAAATTCACAACATTAGAAAACATAATGTAGATGTATTTTTTCTTCTTCTTCTTTTACCTGGTTGTGCCAAGTTATCAAAATGGTTGGTCTCAAGATTAGCACTAGCTAACTATGCTAGCTAGCTATGAGGTCGGTACATTAAAATGGGAGGGGGAGCGATTTGTGAGCGTTGTTTGGAAACCGGAGAAAAGAGACGAAGAAATAAAGTTGCGCTGAAGCTATTCCCTCTCCGAATGTTGTTTATTTTTCCCACGATCTTCGTTTGGAGTGAGCCACATACATCTTCCCGAAGATGCCCGTTACATAAAAAACAAAAAAAAACAAAAAAAAAAACAGTAGCCCAACTGAGATGTGAAGTCGTGGAGATACGAGATAGAAAGAAACTAAATAAAAAAATTAAAAAAAATGAGCTAACATGCTAACCAACTTTAATGAAATAAGAACTAAACTGAAATGCTAAGATTAAATGCCTTATTTTGCCCATCCTTGGATTAAGTCAGTGTTCAGGGTTAGTTTTAAAATAAGAGTTATGACTAGGACTCGGGTTAGGGTTAGCAGCATCCACCAGCAAGGTTTAGCGTTTGGGTTATGATTTGTGACATGCTTCTACAGACACGGTTTTGGTTCTTGGTTTAGTTTTTCTCCAACCAAACGAAGCTACTGTTTGTATCCATTCCAAACATTTAACCACTGCTCTTTCCAAATCTCTCAGGTTCAAGCAGCCGTTTACAGCCGTTTAATTTTGGAGCAACCCAAAGTTTCCTCTTCTTCCTCCCTCTCTAATTTATGTCGAGCACTCGCCCACCAACAACATGGCAATTACGCCATTTTTAACCGCCCGGATGAAGCCACTCGCCGTCTTTAATTACGGACTCCCAGCCAGTCCGCTGCTGGTTCGTGAAAAACTTTTGTACACGCTGTAGTTTCTTCTTGTGTGTCAACTGAGTTTCTGGTCCCATTTCTGTTTGTTTTTTTTTTTTTTTTTTTTAAGTCTTAATTTGTAGATTACGACAGCTGTCTGCCATGATGGATCTAATCTTCTTCTTATTATTTTTTAAATTTATTTTTTTATTTTTTTTATGTTTGTGTAGATTGTCAGTCATTGCATGGTTGAATCGAGACTTTGTTAGCATCTATGCTAACAGGCTAACGATAGAATTTAAATCCGAATCATAGCTGACCGTCGCAATGCAAGTCAAACTTTTTAGTAAATCACGTGTAGGGAACGACAATCCTCAAACAATCCCGTCAGACTTTTCTTGGCGCGCCAGCATATTTACATAAGCAAACGCGGCGAATGGCTTACCTTGATGGAATACAGGAGCGCCATGAATCCCAGGCAGCAGAAGTTCACATACAAGGTGTTGCACAGAGACCAGAAGATGTAGTCCCGAGGCGGGTTCTGGCCCACGTTGCCCATGTTGACCACGGTGGAGCCGGCCGGTTTGCGGGCAGACTTGCAGTTGGTGAGCGGGGTGCAGTCGGAGGGGAAGAACGAATGGCTGTACGAATGGTTGTCCATGGTCGGGTCCGCTCGGTCCTGGCTGAACGTTTTGCTTTCGGTGGAAGCAAGCGAGGGAGATTCAATGGAGAGTTGCCCCCCCCCCAAAAAAAGAAGAGGTTTATATGGGCCGGTGAAAAGGGAGGCGACTCGGAGAGGACGTATGTTGGGCATGGACCTTTCATATGCGCCAGCTCTGTCATTATGCGGTGGAGCTGACAGAGCCGAAAATAAGCACGGCCAACAAGCAGAAACCTTCGAGGGAGAAGATGGAATTTCCCCCCCCCATTTCCCCATGTGTTGACAGAAAGAAAAAGATGACTGAAAAACCGTCACAAACGAAAATCTCACCAAACGAAATGCTAACATCGCCAAAAAGGCGCGACAAATGAGAAAGAATGGACTTATTCAAACTAGTAAAGATTACTCTGCTCAACAACAAACACGAATCGTGAAAAAGAGTGGAAGAATTGGCGGAGCTTGAGAGAGACATCAACAACAGTTAACTCACAACATCACTAATTACCCAAAACTGGAGTTGTATATGATTACTTGCTAACATTGTCAAGACTAACTCTTGTTTATACACCTGCATTGATAACATCGATTGGTGTATCGAAAGATTGTCTGGCTCTAATTCCGTTTGGACATTTGTTGTAACAGTCAAGGCTACATGATAAGGCTGTAATGTGGCTACAATGAATCTGCTGTCAATACGCAAAATGGGGTTGGTGGTCTGGTACTTGGAATGCGGCTGGCGTGGGCTTCCCTGCTTTGGTAGCGCTCAGGAGTCCTCTATCAAAAAACTACAAGTAGGCTGGCAACAGTGGTGACAAGAATCGAGGCAATATTGCTCGAAAGCAATGTGCACAATGCAAGCCCGTCGACGCTTCTGGAAGCCGATCCGAGGTCAGCCAAGACGCTACTGGTGAACGAGAACAAAATATGCTCGCCCTGACTGCTCACCTGTGTCCGAAAGGAAAAAATGAATAAAACAAAACAAGACAAAGGGATATCCAGACGCCAGTGATGGGTTGTTCATTTGATCTAACTTAATCCAACAACATCAAGCCCAATCTTTTCAACCAGTGGTTGACTCAATAAAAAAAAAAATCAAATGACAAAAAAGCAAACATGTTGCAAACACACACATTTTTATTCAACTTCTGATGTAATACTGCAACTATTGTGTATTTTTATTTTTCTATTTATTTTATTTTTTTATACGAGTAGCATTATATTTTCTTTTATTAAAAATGTAATTTATTATAAATAAGTGATAGGATATGAAGAATAAGGGGTAGGACTGGATAAGTTTTCAACTTCTTCCTACTCCCTTGAACATATACATAGATATTTATTGGATGTTTCTTTTATTTTATTTTTTTATTTTTAACTTTATGTGTTTATATAATTATACGTGTATATATGCATATGTTCAATAAACTTCAAACTTCAAACTTCAAACTAATACTGCAACAACAATTCCAAAACAGAAAGTGCAAATCCAAAAGATTCCCCATACATTTTGGTCATACATTTTGGAGCAGTTCTTGTGTTGGATCTTAGATTTTTTTTTTTTTTTTTTTTTTTTATGTATTTATTGACGATCCATGCATGCAAGCAGCAGGTGACCACCGACCACCTTGAAATTTAGCCATGACGGATTCCTCGTATCGCTCTGTCAAGCACGACCGAGTATGTGATGATAACAATTAAGACTAAAATGCCAAAAATGATGGAGGCTGCGATGTTGAGGTACTTGGCGGTCGAGGCGTGTTTTTTGGCTCCCTCGATGTCTCCAACCACCTTCCGGTCTCTGGCCTGAATGAAAGCACAAACACAAACAAATGCTTTCATGTTACATAACTTGAAAAAAATGTCCATACAGCAGTTTTTTTCTTTGTTTGTTGTTGTTCTTTTTTTTTTCTTCTTCTTTAACAGAATTACATTAGTATAGCAAGAATAAAATGTCCATACAGCAGTTGTGTTATTTTTATTTATTTATTTATTTATTTATTTATTTATTTATTTATTTTTGTGAATGAAAAATATGATAATTGAATTAGGGCATCAAGAATAAAATGTCCATACAGCATTTTGTTACATAGGGAAAAAAATGTCCATGGGTTATAGCATTTTTTTTTATTTTTTTTTTAATGAATGAAAAATATGAAAATTGAATTAGGGCAGCAAGAATAAAATGTCCATAAAGCATTTTTGTTACATAGGGAAAAAAATATCCATGGGTTATAGTATTTTTTTATTTTTAATTTTTTTTTACATTTTTTAATGAATGAAAAATATGAAAATTGCATTTGGGTAGCAAGACTCAGGTAAGGCGTTAATTTGGGGTGGGGCAGGCATTTTTTTTGTGTGCAGTTTTTAGTATATTCTTAATTGACTAACAGTACCAATAAATATTATTTAATGTAATAAATCAATTATATTTCAACGAAATCATTATGACTGCATTTTTTTTTAAATACTTTATTCATATAGCGTTTTCAAACGGCCGCAGCTGTCACGACGTGCTTACACAACAACACATGATATGAAACATTAACAACGACACAATCATAACAACCCAACAAATCTTTTTTTTTTTTTTCCCACATTCCTACATAACACTTTGCTTAGTTTGAAAGTAAACAAGCAGCCGAAACGACCATAGATGGTTAACAATACATCGAGGAACGAATAGTTCAATTCACATTCCCATTTAGATCTGCTCCTATATTTAATCACATTTCTGTTCACATGGTGAATAACGATACAATGTGTGGCGTGAAATAATATTAAATATATGCTTGTGTGCTTATTGTTGATAAATACTAGCTTGCCCACTACGCTGTTGTATTTTAACTAGTGTTGTTCCGATACCGATACTGGTATCGGCAGAGGTGCCGATACTGCATTAAAACAGCGGTATCGGTATCGGTGACTACTCACAAGTAACATGCCGATACCATTAATTCCAACGCTAATATAGGAATTTGGATGCAGCATCTTGTGTCTTGCTCGTGCACGACATTCACCGGTATGTGACACGTTCACTGCATGCCGATCTAAGATATCCTATTGGCCCTTGAATGCTCTGAACCAATGGCAGGACAGCTTTTTCATGTTGAGGAAAAAAAAAACCTTAAGTATCGGTATGGTATCGGTATCGGCCGATACAGTGGAACCTCTACTTACGAACGTCTCTTCATACGAAATTTTCGAGTTACGAAACTCCTCAACGGGAAAATATTGCCTCTTGTTACGAAAGAAATTTCTAGATACGAAAGGTAAAAATACATTACCGAACGCAACGTACTTTCGGTTATGGCTATTTCCTACCATAGGTACCTACGAGCGTAAATACGAGATCGGTGTTTGTGCATCGTTCTGGCATCCCATTGGCTAAGAGGAACGTACCATAGATATGAGCGTATACTAGATCGGTTTCTCTACAGCGTCCTCATCATTCATCCCGCGGCCCATGAGGTGTTCCGATAGTTTTTTGTAAATGTATGAACTAACGGCCAACAAATTTGTGCAACAATTCAAACAATTAGTGATTGATGAAGGCACAGTAAGTTTTTAATTGCGACAATTCGGGCCTTTTTTTTTTTTTTTTTGAAAAAGATGCCTCGCCATAGCGGAAGTTTCCATGAAGTTTCAGAATTTGTTTAAAAGAATCGCCCGGAAAAAGTGTTCACCAGTCGGGCATTTGCTCACTAAGATGATGTTTGCATTGGACATTAACGAAGGATTGTTTATTTAAAAAAAAATAAAAATAAAAATAAATCCATAGATCAGTTCTTGACAAAACACCAGGCAAAAGAAAAAAAAAAAACACTTCTGAGAGAGGAGAACATGAACCAGAGGGCAAAAAACGATGAGGATAGCAGTTAAAAAGGAAAATGACCACCATTTTTATTCTTTACTCTATTCTTTGTTATTTACATTATGCACAACTCTCATTTATTGTGCAATAATCTAATTGTAACATGTATTTGTTACATGTTTTGATGCATTTTTATGCTCTATAAAACATTGATGTCTGAAATTTGGGAGGCTTGGAACGGATTAGGGCATTTACATGGAAAATGCGTCTCTACTTACAAATTTTTCTACAAGGCAAGGCAAGGCAAGGCAAGTTTATTTGTATAGCACATTTCATACACAAGGCAACTCAATGTGCTTTACACAAGGAAAGACAACACATAAGCATCAAAAAACAGTAGTTAACATTCAGAGGGAAAAAAATAAAACATAAAAAATAAAAATAGGTTACAAAATTTACTAAAAAAAAACAAAAAACAACATACAATAACAATCTTAAAACATTATTCAAGAAACTTTAAAACATTTAACATAAGGACGTTTAAAATAATATTAATATATTAATATATATAATTAATATTATTTAAAAAAAAAAAAACAAACAAAAAAAAACAACACTTAATTAAAGCTGTTTAAAAGAACTTAAGAACTTTCTTCCAGAACCAATTAATTTCGTAAGTAGAGGTACCACTGTACTGCAAAACTGGGTATCGATATCGGTATCGGGAGCCAAAAAAACGGTATCGGAACAACGCTAATTTTAACTCTGGTCATGACAGTCCATTGACCTAAGTTAATTATTATTACAATGAATAGGAATAGGTCTATGTATTTTAATGTCATCTAAGAAACACAAAGAGACAACAAAACAGAACAAAACAAAACAAAACAAAACAAAACAAAACAAAACAAAACAAAACAAAACAAAACAAAACAAAACAAAACAAAACAAAACAAAACAAAACAAAACAAAACAAAACAAAACAGAACAAAACAAAACAAAACAAAACAAAACAAAACAAAACAAAACAAAACAAAACACAAAACAAAACAAAACAAAACAAAACAAAACAAAACAAAACAAAACAAAACAAAACAAAACAAAACAAAACAAAACAAAACAAAACAAAAAACTGTCGAGCTGACCTTGATGGAGAAGATGAGCGCCGCCAGCCCCAAGCAGAAAGGATTCCCCATGTAGACAAACGAGAAGAGGGAGTAGATGATGTAGTCTCGCGGCCGCTGCGTGCTGACGTTCACGGGACTTAAGTGGACCACGGTGGATCCGTCGGGCTGACCCGGGTAAAAGCCTGCAGATCTTGCGGGCTGCATGGGGACCACCCCGGGTTGGCTGGCTGCTGGGTACATGGCTGCGACAAGTCAGATGCAACATTTCCTTTTTAATACTGTAAATTTGACGTACAGGAAATGAAATAATGGACTTTTTTTTTTTTTTGGGCAGTAAGGAACACGATGTTGTCACACTATCTGGTTCTCCTTTTGAAACAAGTTTCGCCAATGGGAAATATTGTGAATTCATTTGATTAACTGTCAATGTTATGTTTGAAGTAACATTTTGTGCGCGCACATAAAAAATATGCACTTCATAGTAAGCAACAATTCTTGTGCCACTCCGTTAACCTTTATTGTCAGTCCTGTCCACATTTTTAGTACTTGGGTACACGTCCATCAGACGATACCCGAGTGGGTACCGTCTGATGGACACAGCCACAAGTATAACTGTTGTTGCTTCAATAGCGAATATATTACGACTACTACCTCTACGATTTATGTATTTTGTGCTTGTTATAGATTTGTAAATTGATGTTGTGTATAATTCTGCCTCTATTTTTTTTTTTAATAGGATATGTAATTTAATAACGCTGTACTGCGTATCTGATACTTCATATGTTAGTTGAATGTAATTTTGGTGCTTTGTATGTTGTTTGTATGTAGTTTTTAACTGTTATGTAATTTTATTTTATGAGGACTACAGATGGAAATGAGCATTTTGCTAAATCTGGTGCAGCCATCTTTTTAATGTTACTGCCGTGCACACTGTCCTTTTAATAAACCAAACTCAAACTCAAACAAAAACAACATGCATATAACAAAGCTGGGGTGGGGTCACCAACCTTTTTTTTTTTTGAAACAATGAGCTACTTCATGTGTACTGAATACTGATTAAGGATTTGATACACACTTCTGAAATAGTACATTTGCATAACATTAATTCTATGGCTATTCGTCAAGAGTGAACAATGGGCACTACAGTGAAGGTGGAAAAAAAATATCACCCAATATATACCCAAAATATACCTTGAAGTTCCGGGGTGCTGATGGGCTCAGGAATGACGATATACGCACACGTCTATCGCAGTGCCACAGCAAAGTATTTATTCCTAACAATTACAGCAAGCCGATATTGTGCAGTAAGTTACTGCGGTCAGGCCAGCCGCCACTCGAAAAGACGAAGTCAAGCCAGCCGCCCCAACGATTGTTAATACTGTGCATTACGGTAACGTGCCGACGTGCCCCTGCGTTGGCCACCTTCAAAATAAAAGCTGAGCAACACCTGGTTTATGGTTTAAAATAAAGAATCATAAAAAAACAACGGTTTGTTATTCCAGAACCAGACCAGTTCTGAGGGACACTACACCACCCCAGGTATCCAACCAAAGTACTTTCAACAAAATCTGATGTTGCATTTCAATATAAAACTCATTTGAAAATTTAAATCTCGACTATTATTGCTGATTTCAAAAAATCATTAAAAATTCATGGTTTGTTATCCCAGGACCAGACCAGTTCTAAGGGACACTACAGCACCCCAGGTATCCAGCCAAACTACTTTGAACAATATCTGATGTTGCATTTCAAAATAAAACCCATTTGAAAATTTAAATCTCGACTATTATTGTTGATTTCAAAAAATCATTAAAAATTCATGGTTTGTTATCCCAGGAACAGACCAGTTCTAAGGGACACTACACCATCCCAGGTATCCAGCCAAAGTACTTTGAACAAAATCTGATGTTGCATTTCAATATAAAACTCATTTGAAAATTTAAATCTCGACTATTATTGCTGATTTCAAAAAATCATGAAAAATTCATGGTTTGTTATCCCAGGACCAGACCAGTTCTAAGGGACACTACAGCACCCCAGGTATCCAACCAAACAACTTTGAACAAAATCTGATGTTGCATTTCAAAATAAAACTCATTTGAAAAGTTACATCTCGACTATAATCCCTTGATTTCAAAAAAATCATTAAAAATTCATGGTTTGTTATCCCAGGACCAGACCAGTTCTGAGGGACAGTACACCACCCAAGGTATCCAACCAAAGCACTTTGAACAAAATCTGATGTTGCATTTCAAAATAAAACTCATTTGAAAATTGAAATCTCGACATTAATCCCTGATTTCAAAAAATCATTAAAAATTCATGGTTTGTTATCCCAGGACCAGACCACTTCTAAGGGACACTACACCACCCCAGGTATCCAACCAAAGGACTTTAAACAAAATCTGATGTTGCATTTCAAAATAAAACTCATTTGAAAAGTTACATCTCGACTATAATCCCTGATTTAAAAAAAATCATTAAAAATTCATGGTTTGTTATCCCAGGACCAGACCAGTTCTGAGGGACAGTACACCACCCCAGGTATCCAACCAAACTACTTTGAACAAAATCTGATGTTGCATTTCAAAATAAAACTCATTTAAAAATTTAAATCTCGACTATTATTGCTGATTCAAAAATTTTGAAATGCAACATCAGATTTTGTTCAAAGTACTTTGGTTGGATACCTGGGGTGGTGTAGTGTCCCTCAGAACTGGTCTGGTCCTGGGATAACAAACCATGAATTTTTAATGATTTTTTTAAATCAGCAATAATAGTCGAGATTTAAATTTTCAAATGAGTTTTATTTTGAAATGCAACATCAGATTTTGTTCAAAGTACTTTGGCTGGATACCTGGGATGGTGTAGTGTCCCTTAGAACTGGTCTGTTCCTGGGATAACAAACCATGAGTTTTTAATGATTTTTTTAAATCAGGGATTAATGTCGAGATTTCAATTTTCAAATGAGTTTTATTTTGAAATGCAACATCAGATTTTGTTCAAAGTACTTTGGCTGGATACCTGGGATGGTGTCGTGTCCCCTAGAACTGGTCTGGTCCTGGGATAACAAACCATGAATTTTTAATGATTTTTTGAAATCAGGGATTATAGTCGAGATTGCAATGTTCAAATGAGTTTTATTTTGAAATTCAACATCAGATTTTGTTCAAAGTACTTTGGCTGGACACCTGGGATGGTGTCGTGTCCCTTAGAACTGGTCTGGTCCTGGGATAACAAACCATGAATTTTTAATGATTTTTTGAAATCAGGGATTATAGTCGAGATTGCAATGTTCAAATGAGTTTTATTTTGAAATGCAACATCAGATTTTGTTGAAAGTACTTTGGCTGGATACCTGGGGTGGTGTAGTGTCCCTTAGAACTGGTCTGGTTCTGGAATAACAAACCGTTATTTTTTTATGATTCTTTATTTTAAACCCTAAACCAGGTGTTGCTCAGCTTTTATTTTGAAGGTGGCCAGCGCAGGGGCACGTCGGCATGTTACCGTAATGCACAGTATTAACAATCGTTGGGGCGGCTGGCTTGACTTCGTCTTTTCGAGTGGCGGCTGGCTTGACCGCAGTCAAAAGTTCTGGGTCAGCAGCTGTTCCAAAACTCGAGGGTAACACCTTCGCCTTCGACACAGGAGAAGTACCCCGAGGGATACAATTTTTCCGAAGAGGTGTGCCTAAAACTTTGGGCGCGAGTTGTAAGTGGCTTGCAAACAAAGTCAGCTGCATTGCCAAATAAGGAGCTGTGTTTTGTCTTTTGCCATTGAGGCCCTTAAGGGGGATTACTGCAATGCAACGCAAACCGTGTCTCTTGTCATCGGATATTACGTTTGGAAATAGATATGAAAAATATAAAAACGACTCGTTATTTGGTTTTCGGTTTAAAACAGATTGAAATGCTGCTTTATTGTCTCGTTTGGATGTCTGGAACGGGTAAGAAAAATCGAATAATGGTTTTATTTTTTAATTTTTACTTCACAAACGAAAATAGGATGTAGCAGGAGACGCACATCAGTTGCGTGTTTTTTTTGTTTTGGATTGCCGGAAGTTGTCACCGCGAGCATCTCTCATACTGGCCAGGAGATGGCGACACTGGTGTCTATAAAAATGATGTCGTTTTCTGTATGACGAGCTCCAGCCAAAATTCCACGAAATAACAACAAAGCAACGAAAATACTCCTTCGTCCTCCACAAAAGCAAATTATCTTTGTGTTTTAAGCAAAACATTTTTTATAACTTAAAAAAAAAAGTCTTAGCAGAGGATGGTTTCGATCCATCGACCTCTGGGTTATGGGCCCAGCACGCTTCCGCTGCGCCACTCTGCTCTTCAGCTTGAGCTCCATATGTTAAGATATATAAATTATTATTATTATTATTATTTTTTTATATTTCTGGAAGAGTTGAAACATTTAAAACATTTATTGTGGGAGAAACATCATAAATGAAGGCAAGAAAATATACAATATACTTACACTTACATATACGAACACGTGGCAAATCCATACAGCGCATTACAATATTCTGGCCCAGGATATTTGTACATCCTAGAATTTCTGGGAGAACAGCAGTCTCTCTGGTTTCTGCATTCAACCTCGGCCAACTGATTGGTTCTTGGTTCTAATTGAACGTACACATTTGGATTACGTTGCCACCCGTCCAGGGGTGGTGCTACATGGTGGCTAGAAGGGGCATTGCCTATGGCCACCCCATAGTCATCTAACTGTGCCATAAACCAAGACAATTCCCTATCATTATTTGTAAATTTATTTATTTATTTTCTAATGTCATTTATGAACCATTTAATTAATGGCACTTTTATTTAATTATTACACAGTCACCATGAAATAAATAAATACATACATTTACAAATAATCAAAGGGAATTTCATTAATTGACATATTTAATTAATAAATGAACAATTTAATTGACACTTTTTTTTTAATGGTGTATTTATTTATTTATTTGATGTTGGCACTTTTTGGTCCTCTCATAGTCAGCATGAAATACATCATGAAATGTTATTCAAATCCTAAGTGTGTCTTGGGTTGAACTATTTTTTTCACCAATCATTTGATAGACTGTCTGTGCTACATCGATCAAGGGCTGAAAATTCCTACCCATGAAACAATAGACCTTGTTGTATTTTTTTTTTTTTTTTATATTTATTTCTAAATTTATTTATATTCTTCCACTCCCATCACCTACTACACCTGTGCTTAGAAGAACTCGGTCAGGAGGACGATGGCGTGCCTGCGCCGCCACCTGTGGTCACCTACCGCAAATGCAATCAAAAATCACGTGGCTCTGACACAAACGAGAAGTTGCAGCTAAGCATTTTATTAGCAAAAGTACTGTTACATCCCAATCAAGGACTTTCGATTATGGCCACTTTACAAAAACACACAAAATGAGAACAAAAATTTCAATCTGTGTAACACTTGAAAAACATGATTTGCAATTTGTGAACACACAAAAGGCACTGTGCTGTATTTCTTAACAGATTGTTAGATTCAGTGTTTTCCGGCATTTGTATTTTGGCCAGTGGTTCAGTCAGTTATGAAATCAAAACAAAAACTAAGTATTACTGTTCATGTTAGAATGATATTTCTTGATACGCAAGTTCTGGATTCCTGTAAAATGGAGGTATAAGATGCTAACATTAGCGCTGCTCGCACACATAACAATCACCAACAATCAAGATTGTTCATTAAGGCCGACGAAGGCGCAAATCCAACAACGTGATAATGGAACGATTTTCTCCCTTTGGCAGAAAACGGCGGGAAGATTGCTTTGAATATTTCAATCGTTTGCAGTTGAAGCTCATGTTAGCATATTCTTCGTTTGCGATCTGTTGCCTCTTTTTTTTTTGTTGTCTTTGTTCCAGGTTGCTTTTCCTTGACGACTGGACGGGACGATTGCGCTCCCCCTGGTGGAAAGACGTTTAGATCTTGGACGAAGCGGCGACGGCGGACGCGCCGGGACGGCTGTACACGCGAACGGCGTTCTAACAAAAGAGCGAGAAAAAGTGATGTCAGGTCAGAGATAATATCGCATCATATAACATGACTTTCAAGCGATGTTTTTACCGCAGGCACGGATACTTTTTTATTGTACCGATAAAGCAGTAGTATTTGAAGATGTTTACGGGATCAAATGTCAGAACTTTACCTTCTGGGCTTCCGCGTTGTACTTGTTGAGAAAGTTCTGAACCTTGTTTGCATAGTCTGGATGGACGGCTCTCAGGTGCTCCACCTGGAGCAGCAAGCACAATTTCAGGGAGGTCCACAAAGTTGATAAATAAATACATTAAAAAAAAAAAAAAAAAAAAAAAAAGAATCTCCAAGAATATAAATTATAATCCCATGTTTTGTTTAAATAACGCACTTGTTGAACATCAATTACGCAGCAAAAATCCACCAGTTTGTATCCATTTCAGGGGGGCGGCCATTTTGTCGCTTGCTGTTGACTGAAAATGACATCACGGACGGTTGCCCAGCGCTCCAATTGCTAAAGTCACATGACCAAAACCCAGAAAACAGGTTCTCTTGTATTTAAAAAAAATAAATAAAATAAAATAAAACAGTATATATACGTTTTTGGGAGTGATGGACAAAGTATAAAAAAAAAAAACATGTTTTCACGTTTTTGGGTTTGAATGAGTGAAGTGCAATTTTGCACAACTTTTTTTTTTTTTTTACATTTTCTTACCATGCGCTTCTGGATGAAGAGCTGCGCCGCCTTCAGGGAGCCGGCCAAGTTCTGACAAAGCCTCTGCCGCTGCTCTTCGTTCAGAACTTTCGTGTAGAAGTTGCGAACCTGCAACAGAGCACACAAATTGGAAGACGTGGCTCCAATCGGAAGTCAGTCCGTTTGCAAGTGCGCGTCTTTACTTTTTTTTTTCCATTGTATTTTTTTTTTTTTTTTATATATATAATTATATATATATATATATATATATATTTTTTTTTTTTTTACTTTTATTGAAGTACAGGAGTTGCATCGCTTCCATTCTACTTTCCACTCAAGTATATAAATTTTGTGTGTTTTTTGTGTGAGTACTTTTTTGCCACAACGGTTACCTGGGTAACGTTATCCTCGTCGTCGGTGTTATAACGAGCCACATCACCAGACACTTTGTGGGACGATTCCAGAAACTGAGGCTGAGTATCTGGCGCACTAAAGCTGTTGGGATAGTAATTTGGAGCGCCACCTGGCGGACAGATGGATTATGCATAATGAGAGATGACGCCAGTACGACCGCACTGGCTTCTTATGAATGACAAAAAAAAAAAAAAAAAAAGTGCATTATTAGAAACGGCAAACAACACATCAGGAATCGTCTGCATAGTTCCCGTTACAATTGGAAACGCCCTCATTTGTTTCCATCAATGATTTCATCAAAGCTATTTCTGACCTTGGTTGTCAAACACACACATGGGGCCATCGCGCTGGTAGTTGGCCACTCGGGTCCTGTAGGGGCAGTTGACGGGGATCTGCAGGTAGTTGGCGCCCAGACGGTGGCGATGGGTGTCGGGGTAGGCGAAGAGGCGACCCTGAGGGCGGGGAGAGGCGCTCGTCAGTACACACGTCGGCTATGGAGGAGCAAAACTGCCAACATTCAAAATAAATACATGACTAAATAAATAAGTAAACGACTAAAACTGAAAAAAATAAATAAAAATACAATAATTCAAAAATTATATCCCAAAAAATAAATATAAATGTAAAAAAAAATATATATATATATATATAAATATACATAAATAAATATATTTGTATTTAATTTTTTGAATTATATTTTTTATATCCATTTTTATTTTCACTATTAGTCATGTATTTATTTATTTATTTAGTCATTTATTTATTTTGAATTTTGACAGGCAGTTTGCAACGGCGGAGTGCAACCTCATTTGAATAACATTTCGACTTGGTAGTACGGGCCAAAACTGCCAAAATTCAAAATAAATGACTAAATAAATAAATCAATAAATAAATGGCTAAATACATAAATAAATGACTAAAAGTGAAAATAAAAACGGAAATAAAAAATATAATTTGAAAATTAAATACCAATGTATTTATTTATGTATATAGAAATATTTTTTGTTTTTTTTATTTCCATTTATATTTATTTTTGGGATATAATTTTACCGGTACATGATATTTTTTTTATATGTATTTTTATTTTCACCTTTCGTCATTTATTTATTTATTTAGGCATGTATTTATTTAGAATTTTGGCAGTTTTGGTCCTCCATAGTAAGACCACCTGCTGACGGTTGAATCGCATGTCGGCGTTGCCGCCATATTGGATGTGGAAAAGCGATGTGGAAAACACTCCTCCATTGTGTGCTGCTTGAAAACGTGCCAATTATCTTGAAATCAATACTTCACATCATGTACCTGCAGCATCTTGTCAGGACTGGCCTCGATGCCCGGCGGCATGTTGCTGGGGTCGAATGCCATCTGCTCCACTTCGGCGAAGTAGTTGACCGGGTTTCTGTTCAGGACCATTTTGCCCACGGGGATCAGCGGGTAATCTTTATGCGGCCAAACCTGAAGGTGAGACAGAGTGATTTGATTTTTTTATTTTTATTTTTTTTGGGTACCCTATGTCAAGGTTTGTCCATGAATGTTTTTTGTTTTTTTTTGTGTTGTTTTTTTTCTTTACGGCTGTCAAGCAATTATTTTTTCATCAGATTAATCACATCTTAGAATTGTTATTAATCATGATTAATCAGTTAATTAAAAAAGCTTTTCATCAACTTTTTTTGCCCGCCAAATTTGAAGAGTTAATGAGTTAATGCTTTAACTTTGACAGCATTAGTTTTTTGTTATTTTTGTTAATAAAGTTAAAAAAAAAAAAGAAAGAAATTTGGCTTTTATTTATTTATTTATTTTATTTTATTTTAAAGCTGACAACTGGCTTAGGCACTCTTCAATTGGTTAGTTAAACTTTATTTCAGTTTTTATCCACTTCACACTATTTCTTATGGGAAGTAGATCAGCAGCATATTATTAATTTTATTATTATTTTTTTTACTTTATTATAGGGGTGGGCAACATGGTAAAAATGTCATATCACGATTCTTTAAAAATAAAATCACGATCTCGATTTTATCATGATTTTTTTAATATATATATATATTTTTAGACTAATCTGCACATTTCTGAACATTTTTGTTAAATTTAAAACATATTTAAAATTTATATAAAACCCTAAAAAAAACCAAAAAAAAACCCAGACATCTTAAGCCAACTAAGTTTTCTCAACAGGTTTTAATTCAAATAGTGCAATGAGTAGAAGTTAACGCACTGGGTGGGAGATATTCAGGTTTGCAAAGGTCCACTACAGTGGACAAATTTGAATTTTTGGTAGTCAGGAGGATAAAGGTATACAACTTGGAACCCCAATACAAATAATGTATTTATTTATGTATTTTTTGCCTTGGTGGAGGTATGTGCACTCCTTTTGTCCAAACATGAGGCAAGTAATTAAACTAAACAGCCATTAATTTCTGTTTGTTGAACGCCGCCTCGCACAGAATAAAACATATCCACGATCATTTTTTTTGAAGCACTTTTGTACCTTGGTGAGGTCGAAGGGGTTGAACTGGAACTTCTCGGCCTGCTCAAAGGTCATGACCTGAATGTAGAAAGTCCAGGACGGGTAGTTGCCGTTGGCAACGGCGTTGTACAGGTCCCCGAGGGCGTAATCCGGGCTGGTGGCGGCCAGGCGCTCCGCCTCCTCCACGGGCATGTTCTTTATTCCCTGGTCCGTCTGAAAGACGACAACACGTTGTCATCGTGATGAGCTTAATTGAGATCCACGGTGGGAACTTTTTTTTTTTTTCTCTATGGTTTGTATGGGAAGACTTGGGGGGTCTCTAAGATTAAGACTTCAAGTGACCTTGTAGTGGAACTTGCAGTACACGGGCTCTCCGTTGGCATTGATCAGCTTGAAGGTGTGCGAGCCGTAGCCGTTCATGTGGCGGAAGCCGTCCGGCAAACCTCGATCACTGAACAGGAAGGACACCTGCACAAAACAAAACAAAACAAAACTAGTTTATTTTTTATTTTTTTTAATTGTTGAGGGTGTTTTTTTTTATATAGACTTTGCATTTCTTCATGGATAATTTAAGTAAGGGGGAAGGATTTTTTATTTTTTTTTTTGCTTTATTGTATCTAACATGTATTTTTTTTGGTACATTTTTAATTTTTTTTGCATTTTTGTACTACTACCTGTTCGAAATAAAACGTTGACTCGACTCAATCAAACAATTTTGCATCCTGCGCACTGCACATCGCTGACCTGGTGCAGACACTCGGGCCTCAGGCTGAAGAAGTCCCACATCATGTCCGGGTCCTTCATGTGCGTCTGCGGATTGCGCTTCTGCGTGTGGACGAAGGACGGGAACTGCACGAAGCGAGGGGGGGGGGGGGGAATAAAAAAACATAAAAATAAATCAGCAGTCAACACCCATCTTCCATTGCTGAATAATAAAAAAAATAATGTGATTTTCTCTGGTTGTGCAGATATCTTGAGTATATTTCTCTTTTTCTTGTCGTGGGACTACAAGACAAGCTAACTACAAATACTACAGTAAGTTAAAGTCATAAATTGACTTAGAGAATTTTTCAGCTTGTAATTATCAGATAATTGCTCAAAAGCAAATTTGATATATTATAGGATAATCGACATTACTATTGCTCATTCTAGTAGAATTAAACAAAAAAGGTTTCCTTTTAATTATGATATACTAGCATAGTTATTACAAGTTCAGAATAAGCTAAACTACAATTATTATTTTAATTTATATCATAAATGGCAATCTTTCTATTAAATATTTCTCAGGACCAGCAAAATGAGGATGCTTGGAGTCAGGAAGGGCAAAAGACCATTAAATAAAAAAAATAAAAATAAATAAACACTCAGCCAAAACCAAAAAGACGAACATGGATGGGGGAAAAAAAATCTTTGAAAAGGAAGAAGAAAAATTATTAATATTACAAATAGCTACACGGGACTATTAGGGTGTCCCTAAAAGATCAATAATAATAATAATAATAATAATAATAATAATAATTACGTAAGGAGTTTAATGTTGTAATCTTAAAAGAAAAAATGAATATTTTTAATGTAAGCATTGCATATTTTCAAGATGAACAGTCGTAATTTTACGGGAATATTATATTATTATTATCATCATCATAATATATTTTCACAAGTAATCCAATAACACTATAAAAATAAACTTGGAATTCTAAAAGAATCAAGTCTGGTATTTACAAGATTAAAGTCATTTATTGAAGATAAAGTTCTATATTCTTTAGATTAAAGTTGTATTTATTTCTGCTAAAAAAAAAAAAAAGAAAAAAAAAAGAAGTAATTTAAGGTGTCCTCTTGTTAACAGGAAAGTTTTTGCTTGCTTCTGGGATGTGCTCGTAAACCTTAACGCATTCCAGTCAAGCATTGTTCGGTGAACAATTCACTTCATTCAGAAGGGCGACCATCTTGCTCAACTCACCAGCATGGCGTCCTTGATGAAAAAAATGGGCGTGTTGTTGCCTGTCAGGTCCCAGTTGCCCTCATCCGTGTAAAACTTGACGGCAAAGCCTCGAGGGTCCCGCACGGTGTCCGACGATCCCGATTCTCCCGCTGGGACACAATTCGACATTGAGTAGAATGTTGCAACAGAGCGCGGACCTCCGCCAAGGCCCCACAATCAAACTTACGCCTGCAGTCTCACTCACCCACAGTGGAGAAGCGGACAGCGATGGGCGTCACTTTGCCCACATGCTCAAACACTTTGGCCTTGCAGTAGCGGCGGATGTCGTGAGTCACCTCAAAGTAGCCAAACGCGCCTGTGAGCAGACAAATCGTCCGTTCAAATAGTTCACAACAAACATGAAGATAATTATTTAGCGACATTTTACGGTAAATCCACACATGATTTGCTTTAAATATAAGTGGATTACAATAATAATACATATATCTCAATAAGCAGTGTCTGTCATGTAAACATCTTAGTTAGATTAGCCCATTTTTAACGTGGGTTAAAAAAAAAAGAAAGAAAGAAATGTGTTCAAGGGTTACAGAAGCATATTGCATTTCACGTGGAAAAAAAATCCTACAGTTTTTCTGACTATTTTTTTGTGTATTTTTTTTTTTTAATTTTCTGTTTTTCTGATTTTTGTTTTACTGAATATTTTTTTCTGTCATAAAAAGATATGAAAAATCGGGAGGTGGGGAAATTCAGAAAAAACAGGAAGAAAAATTACTCAGAAAAACAGGAAAAAACATCAGAAAAACAGGGAGGGAAATATAAAAAAAAACAAAAAAACATAAAATAAAAACTAACATTAGCGAGTCTGCAACAAGTCACTTTGGAGTTCAGAGGTATATATTAAAAAAAAAAAAAAGAAGCTGGAGTTCTGTTTTTCAGAATTTTTTTTGTTCTCTTTTTTTTAAATACTATTTTGCCTGTTTTTTTCTGAATATTTTTGACACCAACACACACTTTTTGGATTTTATTTTTTATTTTTTTTGGTATGACAGAAAAAAATATGCAGTAAAACAGAAAAAAATCAGAAACCAGAAAAAAACAAACAAACAAAAAAAACAAAAAACAAAGCCCCCCCCCCAAAAAAAAAAATAAATAAATCAGAAAACAAGAGCTTCCGTAAAGATTGAACTGTTGCCATCAATAAAACCTTACTAAACATTCTTAACTGTCACACAAAAGTCATAATCGATGCTGTCAGCGGAAACAGTGCATGAAAGTTAAGCCCCACTTGTTAAATAGACTTAATCCTGTTTGCATTATGAGTGTTCTGGATATGCGTGTAATTTATTTCATGCCAGCCCAGCCCTGTCGCAAACATCAACGGCGAGAGTCTAACGTCAGAGCTCACCTGCCCCTTTGGCGTGCACCACCCGCTCGGGGATGCGTTCGCGGTCGAAGTGGCCCATCTCGTCGGTGAAGACCACATCCTGGACCAGGAGGGGGCCCTTCGGCCCGACCGTCAGCAGGTTCAGCTTGTCTCCGACCGGATTGCCGCCGCCGGTGGTCAGCTGCTCTGGCCTCTGATCCGCACAGAATTGACATGTTGAACGCTGATCGTTTGATGACTTAAATCAAAATTGCGTGCAATGATACAGCAAATATTCCCCGTCAATGGCCGCCTTATGAGAATTGTTTGATGTTGTCAGCTGCAAGAATGATTTGTCACAAATGCTTCTGGTGTTAAAAACATATACGCTAATCCAAAAAAACATATTGGAAAAGTGTGGTATTTTCTTCAGTTTTTATTAGGTAACAATAATATCATTTTTTGTTGCTGCCAAATAGTAAAGTGTTTTGATTGGCAACAACATTTTTTTTCCTTCTCACTTCTTAGTATGAGCACTTGTGAAAGTTACTGAAAAAAAACCCACACATTTTGTGTGCATACATTTTTATTTTTTTTATTTTTTTTTATTGTGCAAAGTTATCTAAAACGAGAATGTGACAATAATATTTCATTTCTACTTGTGCACATTGGACCATTTCAGAATCTGAACTTTTTTTTTTTTTTTTAACTTTTTCTCAAGATTAGGACTCAGGAATCGGTACCATGAGTCTTATTTTTTTTTTTTTTTTTTTTGGGGTTACTTATTAAATAAAGATGACGTGCTCAAATAAACGATCGGCTGTTTACTCTGTTTATATAACGGTCAAGGTTGAAGTCCAATCATCATGAATTCCTCTGGTGTGCAAAATGCCCTAATTACAATTCTCCGCATTGCTTTTTCTCCTGTTAGCATTGGAAAAAAAGCGATCTTTTTTTTTTTTTGCACCGAATAATAGCAAATAGCAAACTAAGATGCAGAGAAATGAAAATGAACGCCAACCAACACGGAGTGCAACGACAGAACAGTCCATATATTAAATATTAAAATATAATCATAAATATTGAGCGTTGTTTACATAGAATTAAGAGGTGGTAACCTGCTAACCAACAAAATGACCTGATAACATTTAGCTAGCCCCCAAACGACCTCTCACCCAATTTTCTCCCTCGTACGAACCTGAGAGCTTCTGTTTTGCTTCCATATCTTCATTTGATCACTTGCTTTGTCTCGGCTGTCAGCCATGTCGACAGATGAGCGCGGATCTTATTCTCGACTCGAGTTCAAAACCAGTGAAGCGCTTTTCGATGTTCTGTTTTTCTCCCAGACTGGCAGACAGTATTTATTTCTATTCTGTTTCCGGACTTTGCTCGATCTGGCCCCGCCCCCCGATGGCTTCCTGCCTTCTGATTGGCCGCTATGCAAGCTGTTGACCTAGTTTTGGGACGAGAGAAAAAAAAAAAGTTATCCAAATATGGTTTATTCGTGTTACGTAACGTAAATTTTAGTGACTTTAATCAATGTCCAGATTGAACTGTGATCCTGGGCTGAAAATGAATAAACTCAGCGAGTTAATTTTAGGTACATATTAGACAAGGCTGGATATCGTTTTTCATCTATTATTTTTATTATTTACATTTTAAAATATGTAATAGTGTGTAATAATACAATGCAAAATAGCTTGTTAGATACAGTAGATAGCTAACCAGCTAAGCGAGCTTGACTTTAAATATAGAACATGTATTTATTTTACACGTTTTTTAAATATTAATTTTATGATTGCTCTACATTAACACAAATCAAAATATGTCATTGTGAAATGAGATAAAGTCGGTTGCTAACCTTGAGGTACGATGTTATTTATCAAATAATTGTTGTAAGGTAACAAAATCAAGTCAACTACAAATTGCAACTAAACCAGATAGTGCCCCGCCCCAACAATTAGGCAACGCATAATTGTATTGCTGCTTCAGATACATATTTCTTTTAATTTGTACTGTGCCTGTATATTGAGTCTTCTAAAAAGAACAAACAGTAACTTTGAATTTGGACAATTATCACACTGTTCCTGTTTACATCACAAACCATTCCCTGCTTCCAAAAAAAGAGAGAAAAAAAAAAAACTGAAAAAAGAGAAAAGCCAAAGAAAAAGCAAAACACTCACTGTGATGAAGTCTCTCAAGTTTATTTCGACTTTTGAGGCATTTTTGTTCCACAAAATGCAGATTGAACCCTAAACAGCGTAAAACCACAATTCCACTGCATCATTTGCAAGAAACGTTATTTACACTCTTAATAATAATAATAATAATAATAATAATAATAATAATGCCGGCGCGACTACTATTGCAAGAATGACGGTTCAAAAAACAAAACAAAACTGCGACATGACATGACTTGAATACACTGGTTCTACTGCACTGTACGTCTGATTCGGCCACCCTGTAACATCTGCTACAAATGACAATTAGATCACCTGGAAAGATAAAAGAGTACCTGGATTTTTGTTTCCTCAAAAGCACACCAAAACATTGCACTAATCCTGTCACGTAAGGTCGAGTGGAAAAGTGACTTCCTTCCTATTAGAAGCTACAGCCAGCAGAGGCACCATGCAATTGGGCTTCGCTTAGGAATACAAATGACACATATGTCTCCAATAATTAAATACGTGGTCATAAATAGTCATATATTCTGTACATGTTGTATTTCAATGCATAACCTGGTTTTACGTAAAATCCCCGTTTGCACTATGATACGGAGGAATGAGAAAAGGATTAGTGAAATTAATTACGAGTACAAAAGCTGTGATGTCATGGAAAAAAATATGTAACATGATGATCAGAACAAAAGTTAGCCATACTTAAAAAAAAAATAAAAAAAAATGAAGTCATATTATTGAGAATAATGTCACAATTCTATAAGGAAAAAAAAAAAGTCATGACGAGAATAAAGTTGCACTGTTGCAAGAGACAAGAAGATTTCCAAGTTGTAATATTGTTTATATAAACATATATATAAACATATGTTTATATGTTATGTTTACATGTTCAATAAACTTCCATGCTTTTATAGCAATTGAACACAATTTTCTGTGGGCCTTGCAAAATGAGTCAAAATTCAGTAAAACAGTCGGGAGCGAACGGGATTGCGAAATGTGAAAATGGCTGCCTGCGAATGAGTGAAGCAACTATATCGCATATTTTTCCAATATGGTGCAGCCCTAGTACAAATGATATGCTTAATGGTGTTTATTTTTTTTCTACTTGTTAAAAAAATAGTGACGCCTTATACTAACTCCATACGAGCTGTATATGTCTCATCTGTACGTTTTTAGACAGTGGGAGTAGCAAGATGGCCGCCCTGCGACTTCAATGGCTATCCAGTCGTATATGCAGGTCAGCGAGGTGGTTTGATTGTGTTGAATAATTGAACTACTGACTGCAATCATTTACGTAATACGGATTGTGTATACGTTTGATGCATGGCAGATTTTTTCGCAGAAGTTCCACTGTACTGTACATAAAAAAAAAAGCAAACTTTTCCAGAAAAGCGACGACATCACGGTATCGTTTCTGTGACGTTTTGTGGCACGATAGCGAAGGCCCCAGTCCCAAATTGCATGGCCCGCCACTGGCATAAGCGAGATCCGTTTCTCGTCTTTTTGTAATGAACGCCACCAAAATATACACGATTTATGCACTCTGGCGCGCCACGTCAAGCGGTTTGACGTTGGAGTCAGATCCGGCGCAGCGGGTGCCACATGGACACGGGCTTCCTCAGCGTGGCCAGCATCTGGTTCCAGTGGGTGATGCCCATGCCGCCGGCCTCGGGGCCGATGATCACGTGACCCAGGTTCTCGCCCCGCCCGTCCTCGGACGCCTCGGCCACGGTCACACGCAGCGACAGCTCCTGTGAGCGAGCGAGCAAGAGAAAAAAAAAAGAAAAGAAAAAAAGTGTTACATAAGCATGACTGGACACTTGCTATCAGTTGACGGCGTCGCACCTGCAGCACGAGGGAGGGCACGGAGAAGATCATGGCCTCGTTAAAAATGGGGTTGGTGTCGTCCCGCTTGGTGGACGTCTTCTTCTTGCTTATCTTGCGCCCGTCTTGCAGGAGGTAAACTTTGACGAACGGGTCTGCGGGGAGGCGACAGCGCGCGTTTTACAAACCGACGCACGCGCGCGCTTGCAATCCAATTAGCTTGAAATGCTAATGCCTTGCAATCCCTCCTTTTTTTTTTTTTTACACGCATTTAATTTGAGGCAGACTTTTTAACTACACATCTAATTGGACTTCATCAAATGTAAAAGTTAATTAACATGGAATAAGTACTGAGGCAGACGGAGGAAAGTCATTCATTAAAGAGCAAGAGAGAGAAAGACACGCAGTCGTTCTTCAGTCGGATTCCAAAACGCAGCATTTTGAGGTACTGTGTGAATCCTGAGAGGCGACCATAACCCTGGACATGAAAAAATTACTTCACGAACGCCGAGAGATAAAAACATTAGTGGCGCGAATGCTAATGTTAATGCTTAATGCTATCATGATAAAATGTTTGAATGCTCATAGACAAATATTCTTGGACGTTGGGGAAAATTAAAAAATTAAAAATATATATATAAATAAAAAATAAATTAATTAATTAAAAAAAAAAAAAAAAATATATATATATAGTGAATAGGCATGTCAGGCGATTTAACTTTTTAATTGTAATTAATCGCATGACTTCAATAGTTAGCTCACAGCTAATCGCAAATTTGATATCTGTCTATAATAGAAAAAAATATTTTATTGTACAAGTTATAAGTAAGTTATAAGTCATACTGTCAAACTAATAGAAGTGTGGCTGCATCTTTTAGTCATTGATACAGCACTTTCATAATAATAATAATAATAATAATAATAATTATTATTATTATTATTAATAAAATTGAGTTCAAATTAAAAAGATGTAATAAATAGTGTAAAAAAATGAGTGTGATATTGATTTGTGTTGAGGTAATTTTTCCTGCCACTAGATGGCATAATTTTATTTGTATCTAATCTTTAACATGGAGTAACTTGTGTAATTCTGCACATTTTTAAAATTGTAATTACAACTTGACCCCAGTCTCCACAAATACATGATGCATTATTAATATTACATTTATTAGAGCTAAATTTTGGCGTGGACGTGGCTGCTGCATTGCAACTGGAATTCCCCCAGTACAGGCTATCCAAGTAAGATGATAAAAAAAAATTGTGGCATTAAAGAAACTTTCAATGAACTCAAAATACAGTAATGTGTCTGTAATTAAATTAATTCAATGCTGAAACGTGCACTCATTACGCATGGCAACGTTTGCATGCTGGAAATAAATACTGAGTATTGATTCATGTACATAAAAGGTATCAAAAATGTTATGAGATGACGTTTCAATACTGAGAGTCGTGCATGTACTGCGCAAAGGCCATCGTGAGATTTGGACTCTTATTTGAGTTAACTGTGTAAATGCAAACAAAAAATGCATGAATGCATGAATGAAAAAAAAAAGAGAAGAAATTGAACCTGCAGTGTTCTTGCCGTTGGTCCACAGCAGGTTCTTACACTTGGCCACCACCACGGTGAGGCGCTCCGCCGTTGGCAAGTAGCTGAGAGACAGCAAAATCTCCCCCACCGCGTCCACCGCCTGAAAACACGTCCAGTCGCGCGCATGACATGCCAGTAATTATGCATTTATTAAATACGACATTCTTATCACACATTTTTCTTTGTATTTTTTAATTGATAGATTAGAAATATTTGCAGCATCTTTTATTAAGATGCATAATAATAGTTTAACACATATGTTTACTTAATTTTATGCATATATTTGATGAATTACTGTCGAAAAATGTGCAAAAAAAATTAGCATCACTCAGTCACATGCATAGTAATACTACTACCACCACAATAATAATAATAATAATCAGAATAATAATAACAACACATTTGTTTAATCCATTTTTATACATACCGACAACAACGTTGGGGAAAATTAAAAAAAATATATATATATATAAATAAAAAATAAATTAATTAATAAAAAAAAACATATATATATATATATATATATATATATATATATATATATATATATATATATATATATATATATATATAGTGAATAGGCATGTCAGGCGATTTAACTTTTTAATTATATATAATTAATAATATATAAATAATAAATAATTATATTATTATATATAATAATAACAACACATTTGTTTAATCCATTTTTATACATACCGACAACATATTTAATATAATTAATAGGGGTGGGAACCTCACGATACGATCTGCGATACGAGGCTCACGATAACGATTATCTCACGATATGACGATACCTCGATTATCGATACATTGGAAAGGTCATGAATCCACGATAATCTACGATAAAACTGATCATAAAAAAAATAATAATCAAAATAAAATAATAAGAATATAAATACAATTTAAAAAATGATCAATTAATAAATAATAAAAATAAATAATAAAAAAATCAATAAATAAATAATAAAAATAAATAATAAATAAATAATAAATAAATAGATAATACAAATTTAAAGTGGCCTGCCAAGTAATTGCTCAATAAGTCATGAACAAAACTATGGAGTTATAGTGGCTGAATATTAACTACAAATATCGCCACACTTGCGTAGGCGTATCGATAATCTATCGGGAGACAAAGTAACACAATTTATCGCGATATCGATGTATCATATTGCATTGGTGTGTCGACAAGTGTTAATTTGATCCGCCATTTTCAAATTTAGTCTCAGATTTAGTCCAGTTTCAATTTTAGTTTTTTATCATAGTTAGTCAACCTCATCCCAATTTTATTTTGGCTATAAATCCATCATTTTAGTCTTTATTTTAATTCCACAACAACAATTTTATCTAGTTTTAGTCAACAAAAACTGTCAATGTTTGAGTCTAGTTTTACAGTAGTCAGGACAATCATTTGACCCCAATAACTGTAATGGTAATGTCGAACATTTCAGATCTTTTTATTATTTATATTTGTTTCGTTTTCGTTGACGAAATGAACACTAGGTGTGACTGCGCGAACTGACTTTGTTGACGTCCTGGAGGTAGAGCCAAGCGTTGAAGGGTCTGATGGTGAGGTCCAGGTCGGACAGCTTGAGCTCGGCCACGCCCGCGCTGATGTTCCTCTCGTCGCTGTCGATGCCGAAGGCGGCGAATCGGAGGCTGCACTCGTCCAGGGCGCACACGTCCACCGCCAGCGAGAACCTCTCGTCGAAGATGACGGTGAAGGCGTTCGTCTGCACCTGTCGGAACACAAAAGACGGGCGACGCTTGAGTCTAATTGTTTTCTTTTGTTTTGTTTTGCTCGGAAAACTCTTTAACTCATTCACTGCCATTGACGGAAAAAGACGTCAAATGATGCATTTTTTTTGCTGGTCTGGCAATGAATGTGTTAATAAATAACTTAAAAAAAAAAATCAAAGTGGCCCTTGCAGCTTTCTATTTTTCTGTCTGTGGCCCTCAGAGGAAAAAGTTTGGACACCCCTGCTGTACATTATATCAGCAATTTATAATTGCTTCATTGATTTTTACCACGTTTAACTCATTCACTGCCATTGACGGAAAAAGACGTCAAATGATGCATTTTTTGCTGGTCTGGCAATGAATGTGTTAAAAGGGATACGTCACTTATTTAACCCATTATAGCAATAAAAAGTTAATATTTTGTCTATAATTAATTTGATATTTTCATTATTTTTCACGTACATTTATAGTAGCTTTAAAAACACATTTTGCAACTTGCTGTCGACTGAAAATGACATCACAAGGGCTCAGGTATATATTTGACCTCAGATACATTCAGCAAAAACCATTATTATTAGGGGTGTTCAAAAAAAATCAATTCGGCAATATATCGCGATATTACATGGCGCAATTCTCGAATCGATTCAACAGGTGGTCGAATCGATTTTTAAACAATGTTTTGTTGAATAATTTTCCATCAAAATTGGATGTTTAAAAATCGATTCGGCCACCTGTTGAATCGATTCGAGAATTGCCCGATGTAATATCGCGATATATTGCCAAATCGATTTTTTTTTTTAACACCCCTATGAAATATTAAGATTGAAAGATTACAACTTGTTTGTTAAATACAGTGGCTCACAGTTATAAGTCTGAAGTTTCAGATAAATAAATACATTTTCATACAAATCTTACAGTGTACATGTACAAGTTTACTGATTAGTATTTTCTAAATTTGAGTTAAAAAAAAAAATAATCACAACAATTGACGTGTAAATTCGTATTGGGATTAATCGGTATCGAATCGAATCGTGAGGTATGAATCGTGATACGAATGGAATCGTCAGGTAAGAGGCAATTCACACCCCTAATTATTATGCATCAGTAGAGTTCTCGTTTGCCCTGTCTGAACAGTTGAAAATGTGACTACTCGTGTGCTGAATAGAAATTTCAGTTTCACCGTCTCTTCACCTCAGATACCGTCAGCAAAAATCGTCTTTTTTTTTTTTAATCAGTAGAGTTCTGGCTTTGACGTGTACTGAATAGTTGAAAATGTGACTGCTTGAGTGTCGAATAGAACTTTGGTTTCATCTCTGACCTCAGACCCCTTCAAAAAAAAAAAGAAAATCATCATTATGTATGAGACGTGCACCGAGGGCGGAAAATGTGGCTTGTCCAGCGCCGAATGGAACCTTGTGCATTGTACGTCTTTGACCTCGGAGACCTTCAGCAAAATCAATCATCATGCATCGGTATGTGTGAGTTCTTGCTTTGACGTGTATTGAATAGTTGACGACGAGTGCTGAAAAGAAAAACGGTCCTGTCCTTTATACGCATGTTCAACACTACTCAAACTCACAAAGGTTCTTGATATATTATCTTAAAAAAAACAAAAACATCACGACTGTGGTCATTTGTCTTTCCGCACTGGGATGCAAAAGCGTGATGAGAAATAAAGATGAGTGATGCAGGTTACCAGGCAACAAGTGACACACATGGAAGGGGGGAGTAATTATAGCATTTTATCTCCCACCAGAGCAAAAAGCCAATGTTGGCGTCTGCACGTGGTCTAAGAAGATCGCCGAGAATGCAAGAGCACCTGAGGGCTCTTATTGATATTATTGATGGAGGCATTTGGGAATTCAGCGCACAGGCTGGACAAATGGTCCCGCACAGAACCCGGCCTTGGACTTTGCCTCCTATTTATTTATCCCTAACTGTGCACAAAAGGCTGCTGTGGCGTGCACGGCAGAATGCGGACGCGCGCGTGTGCGCGTGAGAGGAAGCTTTGTGAGACAAACGAGCGTGCGGGAAGGAAGTGATAGGTAAGCGACGAGCGGTGAGAAAAATGAGCGTAAAAATGAGCGGATGGGATTAGAAACGAGGAGGCGGCGCCAAAGAATGACGGACAGCTCAAGAGGGCGGCACCGGGGAAAACAATACAAAGTGGAGCTGCCAAGGAGGAGATGCAGCAGACACATTATGATTAGAAAAATGAAATGAGGGAGGGGATGAGTACGACAGCGTATTAGGGGCAAATAATTTGTTTTCCAGAGGGGGGTAATATCCCAAGAAAAAACCTCGCAAATTTGCCACTTTATAAAGTGGCAAATTTGCCACTTTATAAAGTGGCAAATTTGCGAGAAAAAAGTTGCAAATTTGCGACTTTATAAAGTGACGAATTTGCGATGTTATAACGTGGCAGTTTTGCGACGTAATGTGGCAAATTTTTGAGAGAAAAAATATCGTAAATTTGCCACTTTATAAAGTGATAAATTTACGACTTTATAAAGTGGCAAATTTGCGAGAAAAAACTTGAAAATTTGCGACTTTATAAAGTGACGAATTTGCGATGTTATAACGTGGCAGTTTTGCGACGTAATGTGGCAAATTTTCGAGAGAAAAAATATCGTAAATTTGCTACTTTATAAAGTGATAAATTTACGACTTTATAAAGTGGCAAATTTGCGAGAAAAAACTTGCAAATTTGCCACTTTATAAAGTGGCAAATTTGCGACGTTATAAAGTGGCAAATTTGCGATGTTATAATGTGGCAAATTTGCGACGTTATCTGGCAAATTTTCGAGAAAAAAAATATCGTAAATTTGCCACTTTATAAAGTGATAAATTTGCGACTTTATAAAGTGGCAAATTTGCGATGTTGTAATGTGGCAAATTTGCGATGTTATGATGTGGAAAATCTGCAACGTTATGTGGCAGATTTGCAAGAAAAAAAATCGTAAATTTGTGACTTTATAAAGTGATAAATTTGCAAGTTCATAAAGTGGCAAATTTGCAAGTTTATAATGTGGTAAATTTGCGACGGTATGTGGCAAATTTGTGAGAGACAAATATATCGTAAATTTGCACTTTATAAAGTGGCAAATTTGCGAGAAAAAAAAAGTAAATTTGTGACTTTATGAAGTGGTAAATTTGCAGGGGTTTTTTCTCGGAATATTGCCCCCACCCTCTAAAAAAAATATATATTTATACATGGCCATAATACACTGTCGTAGCTGAGAAGTTAGCTGATGTCAGTTTTTTTTTTGTATGTGTCCCAAACCAAAACAGAAACGTCCTTCTGGAGATAACGTAACATAAGAGCGGTAACCATCTTACCCTGGTGACTCCCACGTTGAGCTCTTCCGGACCTAGGGAGATCCTGATAAAGCAGCCGGGGAAGTCTCCCTCCTCCCTCTCCAGCAGGTCCTTGCCCTGATGCGCGGTGATGTGCAGCGTCCCCTGGCCGGCGTGCCGGGAGGGCTCGAACTCCAGCGTCACCTCCAGCTGGCCCACGGTGAAGTCGTGGCCGAAGTTGTTGGCGACGGACGAGATGGAGCTGAGCGAGTCGGTGGAGACGGAGCGGTTGAGCTGAACGGCGCCGCTCAGGTCCAGCTCGCGGCCCATCAGCTCCAGCTGGCCCAGCTCCCTGAGGGCGTCCGGGGTGTCGCCCAGGGCCAGGCTGGGCTTGCGGCTGGACGCGGTCGACGTCCGACGGTGGTTGTTGGCTGCCACCCGCTTCACAGAAAACACAATTTGAAAAGATACTGAACCCTTACATGCTTTTCGGGTCAATTTCTTTCATTCTTCTATTTTAGCCAGAGCATAAGTATTCTGCCCATTCCATCTCAAACATCCCAGGAACTTATTCAGACCCAAAAAGGTGTAAATAGATTTAATACTAATCCCAAAAATATATTTATACCTTTTTAATTATTATTTTTTTTGGATGCAAGAGCATATCGAAGACTTTGATGCGGCTTCTGAAATGAAGAGGTGGCTTAAAGCAATGGTAGTTATTTCAAAAAATGGCCAGCAAGTGGCAGCAGATTATAAGAGATCAGCCAGGGCCATGTTGCAACAAGCTCTTTTTGACAATGTTTTCACCAGGAATGTGAATATTGATGAATTTTAGCTATATTCCAATGATAATTGCTGTAAATGGATAAAAATGTACTTTTTTTCCCTGATGAAAGAAGACGATGATGAAAGAAGATCTTTCTTTTAGTTGGTTCCATGCTTTTATAGCAAAAGAACACATTATTCTGTGAGCCTGTCAAAATCAATCATAATCCAATAAAACAGCCGGGAGCGAAGGAGGGTTGCTTCAGTGAAAATGGCTGCGAGTGAATGAGGTAAATGTGATATTTACAATAATGATTAAAAAGAAAAAAAAAACAGAAAAAAAAAACAATCCTACATACCGTTTTTCTTGGATTCATTTTTCATTGTGTTTAAAAATTGGGCTCCCACCCAACTTCCGCTTCTAAGTATGGAAAGTTTTCTTTTTAGTTAAAAAATGTCTTACCTTAAGGTAAACGTGATGATAATGCACCCAAAGTCTTTGCCAACCGACAAAAGAAAGTAGAAGAAGAAATGAAAGAAGAAAAAGAACAAGAAGTAGAAGAAGTAAACGTGTAACATATACAGCTAGCTTGCTAGCTTAGCATGTAGCATCTGCTACAACAAGCGTTTACTGTTTTCAGCACCAAAAGGCAATAACGAGGATTAGACTTTGGGCACAATGTAATGTGGCATTTTATTTGAAGTATGTCATTTTAAACAAAAATAAAGAAATAAAAAATCTTTGCTGTAAGTTAGAAGCGGAAGTTTCAAATCCAAGCGGAACTGCCGTCGACACTTTTTGGGTCTTTGTCCAAGTTCTTCTGTTCTTGGTCTCAGTTTTTGTAAAATACATTTCCCCAGATAGTGTGACTTATACTCTACAGCGATGTACATTCCGAAGAATATAGTAGTTAAAAATATATAAATCCGAAAGGAAGGAGGCGGAGCCAAGACTTAAACCAGAATTTCTTTTTCGGTCAGATTTGACTAGATTTAGACACAAATTAAGCAAGACATTAGAAGCCTTTTTATTTTAGAACTATCTCCTGGATACAAAGTCTAGACAAGTAAAAAAAACCGGCAATTCGGTGTGCAAATATTCACATAACCATGTTGAATGGAACCCAAAGGATCATATTCCACGCTCGGCGCCTGTTGGCAAACCTTTTGTCGGACCTCTGAGAAGGAGGTTCCATATTTTTCCTGCAGGTATCTGTAGTCAAAGTTGGGAAAGGGCGACGGCGCAGGGAAGGTGCCAGACTTCCACAGCTTCCAGATGTTCAGCCCCGCCACGGCCAGCAGCACCACAAAGCCCACCAGGTAGATGCCCACCTCCCAGCCCGGCGGGTTACGCAGCACTGCCAAGCAAACGGGAGATGATTACATGGATGTGAACACATGGATTCAATTGAACCCAAATTGTGTCATTGATACGGAAGCATAAATGGGTTTTACTAAACTGTAAAGATCAGTAGAGTGTGATAAGAAAACAGGCCCAACTATTCTGCTCCCTTTAGGGGAAGTCGAGATTTTCTTCAAAATAGGTCCGTGTGCCCCAACTAATATGAACACGCTATTCTGATTCATATTGAGCCATTTTCCCCTCTATTTGAATCGCCTGTTTTTTTGTTTTTGTTTGTTTTTTTTGGTTTTTTTTTTAACAATCTGATGTTGCACATACATCAAATCCACAGATTAAAACATCAGCAATACATGCAACAATCAAAAGAGTGGGCTGCCATTTTGCCACTTGTCAAAGGTCATAGAAGATTTTCTTTTCTTTTTTTTGTTTTTGTTTTTTGTTGCAACTTTTATCCAAGATTCCAATATTTTTTTCTGGGCTATTAAAAAAAAAAATCGTTTTTCATGGCATAAATATTACCTGATATGATATTATACAAATGTTGTAAAACTGACAATATAATACATGAATAAATTTAGGGGTGTGAATTGCCTAGTACCTGACGATTCGATTCGTATCACGATTCACAGGTCACGATTCGATTCGATACCGATTAATCCCGATACGAATTTATAAGTCGATTGTTGCGATTTTTTTTCATTCAAATTTAGAAAATACTAATCAGTAAGCTTGTAGAGTGTAAGATTTATATGAAAATGTATTATTTATTTATCTGAAATTTCAGTCTTATAGAGGTTGTAATCTGTTTCATGTTTGAACAGCATTAAAATAAAATATTAAGGCTTAATGTTCCGTTCATATAACATTCTTCCATGCTCAAGGTGTGAATCCTAACCCGAAGTCAGACGTTTTGTTGAATATTTTTCCATTAAAAATGGAAGTTTAAAAATCGATTCACACACACACAAAAAAAAAAAAAAAAAAAAGGCAATGATGATAAGACGTTGAATCGGTAAGACTACCGAATGAACAATTCTGAGCTCTTTAAAAAAATAAAAAATAAAAAAAAAATTAAAAAAAATAAAATCGATTTTTTTTAATTGAATCGATTCGAGAATCGCGCGATGTAGTATCGCGATATATCGCCGAATCGTTTTTTTTTTTTTTTTACACCCCTAAATAAATTCTAGAAATGCGGCCCATTTTATGATCATTATTTATATAACTTTTTATTTATTTATTTATTTATTTTTTAACAAATTTACACATTGCAACTAAATATAATTTTGACTTGTTTAACTTCTGAACAATTCAACTATAATTCTGATGGGGTATTCTCAGATATAATCATCCATCCATCCATTTTCTTAACCACTTGCTCCTCACAGGGGTCGTGGGGGTGCTGGAGCCTATCCCAGCCGGCTTCAGGCAGTAGGCGGAGTACAATAACAACTTACATATTGTGACTTCTACAATAAAACAAGGAACCGAATAAAAAGTGAGAATCAAAGCAAGAAATCAATTTGCACTTGTATCATGCATTTGCAATATTTGAGTTGTTGTTGTTGACTGACCACTCAGATGGTAGCCTGAGACGTCCCCACTGTTCGGAGAGGACATGGCGCCTCAGCAGAAGCAGCAGCCAGCCTGGAAAGTCCAAAAAGAAGAAAATGTCTCAGTTACATTCAGCATATCCGCGACTCCGGACGGATAATGGAGAAAATATCTCGATGTGCAGCTCATGCAAGAGGCTGGCTTGGCGCTAACATCGTTACAACAAATAAATGAGGTCGTTATCCAGAATGTCATTTGGCTTTTTTTTTTTTTCTTCTACAAATAATCGCCACCGTTTTTGTAGGAGAAAAAATACCAATGCAGTTGCTATTTAAATGTATGCATGAATGTATACAGGCGGTCATAAAGAACAACATAACTGTCGTCTTTTACAACGGGACATGTCCCGTATATTTGTTTTTTACACATGACATCAGCCTGAATTTGAAGAATTTTGAAGAATATCAGCGTCTATGTGAATGCTCATCTGTCAGCATTCCATCATAGTAAAACATTTCAAAGTATAAGAGAGCAAATGTCTCTCAGAAGTCAGATAATAATATATATATATATTTTTTTTAAATCTCATTCACTCCCAGCAACCATTTCGACTAAAGCGACCCACTTTAGCTCCCAGCTGTTTTACCGGATTTTGACTATTGTATTCTATTGCTACAAAAACATGAAAATTACCAAAATAAAGATTAGAGTCTCTTTTTTCATCAGGAAAAAAAAAGTATATTTGTATCCGTTTCGGTACTGCAGCAATTAGCATTTGAATATTACGACGTTTCATCAATATTCACATTCCTGGTGAAAACACTGGCAAAAAAGAGCTTGTTGCAACATGGCCCTGACTGATCTCTTATACTCTGCTGCCACCTGCTGGCCATTTTTTGGAATAACTACCATTGCTTTAGGCCACCTCTTCATGTCAGAAGCTGCATCAAAGCCTTTTGTATGCTCTTGGATAAAAAAAAAAAACATAAACAACGTCTAAATACGTTTTTGGGAGTGAAGAACAAAGCATTAAAAAACGTGTTTACACGTTTATGGGTTTGAATGAGTTATATACATGCCAACTTTTCAACATATCGCGTTTCTCAGCATTCAGACAATGGCTGCATTTCTTTTTCAATGCATAATAACTATTAGTATGACAGAACTGGACAAAAACACTTGCGAGTTTTCAGCATTGATCAAAAGATGAATCTACTTTCAGGTTGGTTTTAAAGAGACAGAGAAGAAGAACGCAACACAAAAAGTCAATAGCACGCATCCATCGGCGAGTGACTCATTCCTCCCCCAAAGAAGAATCTCATCCTGCCTGCCGGGATCTCCTTCCAGCAGGCAGACGCTCGGGGGAAACCGGAGCATTACACTAATGATGCCCGTGCGGGGGTGCGGGGGTGCGGGGGGGGTATCGGGCACCAGTCAAGTCAGCTGAAGCCACGCAGCCAAATTAAAGTGGCTGACGCAGTGCAGAGTCCACTGACGGCTGCTGATGTGCCGTTTGGACCCGAGCTTTGGTATATCTTAGCCTGACTGTGGTTGTGATGGATCAGTAGATCAGTGTGTGTGTGCGTGTGTGCGTGTGCGCGTGTGCGAGGAGGGAGGGATGATTCATGGAGATTTTGCAAAAAAACAAACGAGGCAGCGTGGGCTGTGTCTCAGCGGTGCCGCCGAGCTGAAATAGAACACAAAGCAGACAGGATTGTTGGGCTTGCTTGTGTGCGGCTTCTTTTTTTTTTTTTTTTTTTTACCATTTAATTGGATTTAATCACATGACATGACATTGCAGTTTTTTTGTTTTGTTTTTTTAGACCCATTTTCTGGCTGCCTTGAAAATAGTAAAATTTAAAATTGCAACAGTTTTTAACAATGTAAAAAATATATAAATATAATACATATACATACAATACACTATTTGGTTCAGTTTTTTTGATGAATTAAAAGACAACCCCCCCAAAAATGGTTGCGAAATCTCCAATGTGTTTTCCACAATAATAATAATAAAAATAATAATAATAATAATAATAATAATAATAATAATAATAATAATAATAATAATAATAATAATAATAAGGCTTGGCTTACCTCCCACTCTCCAAAAAAATAAAAATAAAATAAAACAAAGAGCAAAATAAAAGTAAAAAAAAAAAAAAAAAGGTTCAACAGCCACAATTCACCTATTCTCAGATTTTTTTCCAACACAGTATTTCAAAATAAATTACATTAAATTAAAAATTAATAATAAAATATAAAAAATTTTTAAAAAAGGCTTGGCTTACCTCTCACTCTCCAAAAAATAAAACAAAGTGCAAAATGATTTTTTTTTTTTATTAAAAAAAAAGTTTCAGCAAGCACAATTCACCTCAGATTTTTTTTCCAACACAATATTTTAGAATAAATTACATGAAATTAAAAATTACACTTTAATTTAAAATTAGAAGAATAAAAAAAGTAAAAAAAAAAAAAAAAGGCTGATGAGTTTTCCGTGAAAAAATGTGTTTGGTTAACCCCATCCACAAAAAATAAATAAAAATAAAATAAAACAAAACATTATTTAAAATGGTTTGGCAGCCATGATTCACCTATTCACAGTTTCCTACATTTGACTTGTCTTTATTAATTCGTTCGTTTACATCTATTTATTTGTATTTGCATTTTTTTGGTGTTATCAAAGCAATCCTCCCCCCCCCCCCCTTTTTTTTTTTTTTTTATGAAAAACACTGACGTTTATGAGAACATTTGAGTTAACAAATACACAAAAACAACTTTTGTTTTTGTTTTTCTGGAGAAAAAAAACCGAACCCTGAGCATAATATTGAATATATCATATTTATTGTTAATTCTATTTCAGTGGTAAGATTAATGAACTGAGGATGTACTGTAAGCATTAGGAAGGTGTCAATATGGAAGTCACGGCTACTATGCTGTTCTTTTGGGTCACCCATCAAGTAGGAAAAGGTTAAAAAAAAAGAATTCAATGTAATCAAATGTAATCATCTAAATTGTGCTTGTACTTTACTTTCCATGAAGCGCGACATCATGCTGAGATGCAGATTGCTATTATTTTGCTTGCCTTCCCATAGGCCTGAGAGGGAAGAAAAAAAAAAAATCTTGTCACAATATCGGCTTACGCTAAATGGCATGTGCAGAATAGCGCTCCGGGAATTTGTGAAATTTCAATTTTCCGGCTGCGACGAAACTGTGAGTGGAAAATGAAACGCCGTGCGCGTGTGTGGAGGGAGGTGGTGCGGCTTGAGAATATCCCTGCAAACAGCTGATCAATCAAAACCTTTCTCGGGTTTGGCTCAGGCGACTCGTAATGTAATTAACAGCCTTGCTAGTGCGCTGAGTGAAACGCATAAAACGGAGCCATACGTCTTGCGGTGCGCTGCCGTGATCGCCGCCAGCTTCGACTCTTCTGCGGCTAACCTGGGCTACCAAAAGAATTTTTTTTTAGTGTATCCAAGAATTTCTTTAAAGACCATTGCCAAATTTTACTCAAAACTACAACGGCAAGGAAGCTTAAACGTTTACAGAAAATAAAAGTACTTAAAATACTTCCCTGAGGAACTCCACTTCAAATTACACCTGAAACTGTTTCTGTTTACATGTAAAAATCTTCTTTGAGCAAATTTAGCTCGTGCCTAACAATGAAAAACTTCACTTCAACATATTTCCTTGACACCAATGTACTACTTTCCCATTAGACAGAACCTACGTATGTTTTTTGCTTATGCTATAAACACTATTGAAGTTGTCCTTTCGCGTCCTGCCTCGTAAAGCTCCCGCCCACGTTTGATGTCCGACCACAAGCTCCCATTGTGACGTGAGGCAATCCATTATGTGACCCCCCGACGGGAACTAGCTGCAATATAAAAGACCTTCGCAAAAGACCAATCTGAGACTGGACGCCGCGCTCCGTTAATAAAATAACCCCTCGGTCAATTTAGCATGCTTGGATGTTGGTGCGTGCGTCTGAGAGGGAATCCCCCTGACGGAGTCGGCCGCTGTGGGGGACGGTGGAAGAAATGTGCTGAGTGAAGAGGCGGGACTCTCATCTTATTTCAGGGGCCATTTTCACGCAAATTTGATCTCAAGTGGGCCCGACCACTACAATATGTCCGCAGCCTCAAAAACTATGCGTAAATAATGACAGCTCAAAATATATGATGTGTCTGGGGTTTTTTTCTGCTGGGCATTTATTTTTTTGAACTGATTTTGACTCTTTCCCCACATAAAAACAACACAGAATTTATTTTGGGTGTTATCTCATGTTTTTATTTGTTATAGGGGACGCCAGGAGAATATGGCTGTCACGTGTTGTAAACTTACCAAGCTTATATGTAACATTTTTGAACATGAACATCATGCAAAGAATCTTGCGATTGTGATTGGTTAGCTAGGATTTACTAGCTAAATAACACGGCTAGTTAGCCGGGTTCGTAGCTAGCTTAGCTAGTAACCCGGAGTGTTGACATCCAAATTATGCGTTTTTATTGGTTTATACGCATATCATGTCCACTGCAATCATCTTAGGGGTTAACTTGCTGAGTACATTTAAACTTCTTAACAAAAATTAGCGCAAAATTTTGGTTTCTAATTCCGAGTTAACATCCAAGAATGCTGGCAGAGCGCCCCCAGTGGACAAAATTAGGAACAACAGGTAATCGTTTTGAAAAACTGCAGTATGTGTTGTCCTCTAACCTGGCAAAATGTCCATCTGGTACCGCTCCACAGTAATTTCGTCGGGAAAAGGCGGGACATTCTTTTTAGTTTTAGTTTAGTTTATTCATTTTTTCCTTTCGGACACATTACAGTTTACATCAATCACATCACATCATTTGCAACATTGACATCCGAAAGAAGGATGCACAATAATTCGAGCTGATTGGACAGTTATGCACAGTTGCATATCCCGCCCCCAAACACAATGTCGCTCTGTGATTGGGCCGAGCGGCGGTGTTAAAAATGCTAAGGTGTCAAGTGGGCTCTTCTGTGGCAAATCCTCCCTACGAAACTTCCTAGCTGTCATCTTGCCAGAGCAGAGTTAGTTGTCCTCACGGACCATACTGGACTCTGTGAGGGACCAGTTCTGGCCCTTGGACCGTATATTTGACACCCCTGTTAAAAATGCTGAGGTATCAAGTGAAATCTTCTCCGGCAAATCCTCCCTTTGAAACTTCCTAGCTGTCCGATTAGTCATTAGAGCGAGTAGCCTTGTTTCATTTGACTTTAATTATACAGGAATGAACATTTACTTTTACGCTTTTATGACTTTTATGAGAAGTCAATTTCACAAAAGCATCAAAGTAAGGTTACGTGATGGAAAAAAAACAAAAACAAAACTCGCAAAACAAAACAACTTTGCGCTCCCTCTCAAAGATTGCGCGAGGGAACGCAAAGTTGTTGTTTATTTTCCCTCTACCATGTCACCTTAGGTGCTTCGTAAACACTTCCGGGTCATCTTCTATGTTACCAAAAGCGACGAGGGCGGAACGTGTAAACAAAGCAGTGGGAAAATACATGCTCCATCCTCGTCGCTTTGGGAAAGCTTTACCACTGCTTTTTTTTTTTTTTTTTTGTTTCTCCATGTTTACAAACGTTCTATCCTCCTCGTCGTTTTTGGTCACATGGAAGATGACCCGGAAGTGTTTACGGAGTACCGAAGGTGACTTGATAGTGGAATAAAAAAAACAACTTTGCGTTTGCGAGGGAACACAAAGTTTTTTCTTCTTTTTTTCTTCCTACCATGTCACCTTAAGGGGTCCTTATAAAAGTCACTAATTTGCTCAGAAATTGCAAGCTATTTTTTATCGAAACACATGTTCTACCTGCTGAAAATGAAAGAAAACAAACTTTTTTTTTTTTTTTTTTTTTTTTTTTTTTGGCTTCAATCGTCAAAATCGTCTGTGGCTCTCCACAAAGTTTTAAACGATGTAAAATGGCCGGCAGAGAATGAGTTAATAAATGTTTTCCGAGGGTGACATTTCGTCTCATGGGAGAGTCTGACAAAAGTCTCCCTGGAACGTTTCAATGCGTATATGCAAAAGTGCCGTCACACATGAAAACTAGTTAGCACGAAGGTTGTTGTTGTTTTTTTGTCACCAAATTCAAGACTTTGCGACGCCATGCAGATGCAGCAGAACAATAAATGTCTTTTAAGGGTATTTAGCGACGGCATCAATTGTTGTTAAGTGCAACCTGCTGGAGTCCAGTGGATCAATTTGTGGGCCCAGCATGTGTGCAGCAAAAACACCCCACGAATCTCCCCCATTTTTACTCGGCAAAGCAAGGACGGATGCTTTCCTTACCGGGACTTTCCTGTTTGCTGCAGCGGGAGGAGGAGGAGGAGGAGGAGGATGGACGAAGCAACTCCACCGCGCTCCCTTCTGTTCAGGCGCCGCTCTCCATCCAGTGCCGGCGGATGCTGGATGAAGAGGAGGAGGAAGGAGACGAAGAAGAGGACGAAGGAGGAGGAAGAAAAAGAAGAAGAGCGATGATGACGAGCAGCCTGCTTGTGCCGCAGCTCGCTGGAGTCTGCAAAGAAAGATGCTGCTTGAGGCATTTCTGTGTGCGCCTTACAACCCCCCCCCCGCCTCACCTCACACATCCCAACACACACTCACTCCCTGCAGAACAACTTTCTCACCTCCTCCTCCTCCTCCTCCTCCTCTTCATCAAAAGCAGCAAGCGGTGAGGAAGACGACGTGAACATGCAAAGGAGAATGAAAGGGACATTATAGGCCAATTAGGAACAGTCACACCCAATTATTATGGACACGCATGTACATAATTGAGTTTCCTCTTCTATATGAATTCATCTAATGGTTGGTTAAGCACGCTTAAGAAGACGCCATGCCGCCATTAATTATTAGTTGCAAATGACTAAAATGGCTCCTCAGGTAATTATTTTTCTCTACAAATACAAAAAAAAAAAAAAAAACTACAATTTAAGTACAATTAATCATACTGGAATGTGATTAACACATTCACTGCCAGCCCAGCAAAAATGCCTTATTTGACGTCTTTTTCCGTCAATGGCAGTCAATGAGTTAAGATGAGATGTAACCAAAATTGACAGATTTTTAAGCAAAATTTGCCTTAAAAGAGAAAAAAGGAAAAAAAGGATGCTGCAATATAATCACAAAATATATTGGCACATTGTGTTTAAGATGAGATGTAACCAAAATTGACAGATTTTTAAGCAAAATTTGCCTTAAAAAAGAAAAAAGGAAAAAAAGGATGCTGCAATATAATCACAAAATATATTGGCACATTGTGTTTAACACATTCACTGCCAGCCCAGCAAAAATGCCTTATTTGACGTCTTTTTCCGTCAATGGCAGTCAATGAGTTAAGATGAGATGTAACCAAAATTGACAGATTTTTAAGCAAAATTTGCCTTAAAAAAGAAAAAAGGAAAAAAAGGATGCTGCAATATAATCACAAAATATATTGGCACATTGTGTTTAACACATTCACTGCCAGCCCAGCAAAAATGCCTTATTTGACGTCTTTTTCCGTCAATGGCAGTCAATGAGTTAAGATGAGATGTAACCAAAATTGACAGATTTTTAAGCAAAATTTGCCTTAAAAAAGAAAAAAGGAAAAAAAGGATGCTGCAATATAATCACAAAATATATTGGCACATTGTGTTTAACACATTCACTGCCAGCCCAGCAAAAATGCCTTATTTGACGTCTTTTTCCGTCAATGGCAGTCAATGAGTTAAGATGAGATGTAACCAAAATTGACAGATTTTTAAGCAAAATTTGCCTTAAAAAAGAAAAAAGGAAAAAAAGGATGCTGCAATATAATCACAAAATATATTGGCACATTGTGTTTAACACATTCACTGCCAGCCCAGCAAAAATGCATTATTTGACGTCTTTTTCCGTCAATGGCAGTCAATGAGTTAAAAAGCCAGGTCGATAAATATTGTGTCACCATAAATATCTCCATGCCTAAGAATGACAACAGTTAGTAAATGGGACATATTAATAATCATAAACAAACTTTGACAATACTTAGCTGTAGTGCTGTCAAAATTAATCGATCGATTATCAAATTAATCGATTATTATTTCAATAACCGAGTAATCATTAGGAGCTTCTTTTTTTTTAAATTTTTTAAATTGTCCAAATCCTCTGATTTCAGCATATCAACAATAATCGGTGATTGATTTCTATTGCCCTTCATGAAAGAAGACTTATATTATCTAGAAGTTTATCTTTTTTTTTTTTTTAAACAAAACAACAACAAGAAAGAAAAAAAAAAAAGAAATTTATCTTCTGTGTTTAATCAAAATAAGACATTGACATGACTGGGTCATGCCAGGGTTAAGTTTAGGTCATGCAAGGGTTGTGTTTGGGTCATGACCGTGAAGTCAAGTGTCTGTTTTTGAACTGATGTAACCACCATCTGGTTTCAACTGGAAAAACGCTATGTGATGTCAGGAGCTATGTGATGTCAAGAACCTTCAATCCCTTTGCCTGGTCAACAGCCAATCAGATAATTCCATGTCAGCACTGTTACCCACATGTCTAGCCACAGCCAATCCCATCAATTCACGGGGGGTGCTGGAGCCTATCCCAGCTGCAGTAGGCGGGGGACACCCTGGACTGGTCGCCAGCCAATCGCAGTAAACACCAGTCACTGGTTATTAATAAACAGTAATCAAGGGGAAAAAATTGTTGTTGTTTTTTTTTTTAATCTACTTTAATGCAAAATGAAAATGAATCGATTAAGCGATTGAATAGTCGATTCTGAAACGATTCGATATGTCTACGGTGGCTATAAAATGACGAAAAATATCGGTCACATTTGCCACATTAATGTGATATTTTTCGAGAATAAAGTTTTGAAATGATCTACCTTCGTCTCACATTTTTACATCACAAAATCTGGCATTTGAACCGGGGTGTGTAGACTTTTTATATCCATCTAGCTCTCAATGAGTTTGACTATTTTAAAGCGTCTGAGTTGCAACACTTCATGAAAACTTCCTCATTATTAATGCGTTATGGATCAGTTGTGAAGAAAACAAAAAAGGTCCGATTGATTTTGCGCACTAATCAATTCTTACTGATCTACAGACTCAATCGGTGACTCATTGGTCGGCGTAAATCGTTTTTCAGCATCGTATTGATTCTGTTGTTGCTGTATAACAGAACGGCTTTTGCACCGAGCACATTTGGAGGTGCAACATTTTTTTTTTTTTCCAATTTAATAACGGCTTTCTAACCTGCAGGGGGGCATTTTTGAAGTTATGAGGCCCGTGTGCATTACCGGTAAATTATGAATATGAGGTGACGAGGTTCTCTTGGAGAACCCACATCAGACCCTCATTTAATGAGGTCATCGATTCATGCGCAGGAAATTTGCACTCGAGTGGAAGAAAAACTGTTAAATAATTAAAAATACTTAAAGAGATACTTGACTTTGTTAGCCCATTATAACGACAAAAAGTTAATATATTTTGTCTGTAATTAATTTGATACTTTAATTATTTTTCACGTACAAATAGTAGCTTTAAAAACACATTTTGCAACTTGCCGTTGACTGAAAATGACAGCTCACTTGTTTTCTAGGTTTGGTCATGTGACATTCACAAGCTGAGCTGTGATTGGTTACCTGAGCCCTTGTGACGTCATTTTCAGTCGACAGCAAGTTGCAGAATGTGTTTTTAAAGGTACTAATTGTACATGAAAAGTAACGAAAATATCACATTTATTATAGGCAAAATATTAATGTTTGACTGCCAAAAATGGCTAAATAAGTAAAGTGATAAGTTATAAAAATTATAAAAAAAATATTTACAAAAAAAGTTTTTTTTTTTTTTTAACTGGTGTTAACATTGGAACTGTATCTAAATTCATGATGGACAAAAATCATTTGAGTAAAATTAGATTTTTTGTTTTATTCAATGAACTAGATACTACTCCCACATTCCAGAAAAAAATAAATAAACTGCCATTTAAGCATTAATTCACAGAAAACGAAAATTGGTCAAATCACCGAAAGGGTCGTGTTTTTGTTTTTGCCGCCTTATTTTCCCCCACAACTGTAATGTTTATGCAATATGTATTAATATCCTTCAGTGCCATCTAGTGGTGAAACTGGTGTACTTGTTGCTCCTCAACAAGTACTCAATAATTAAAATATAATCAAATAATTAATAATAATTATAACAAGTATTTTATTATATATAATATAAATATATTTAAAAAAAAATAAAAAATATTTAAAATTGGATCCCATGCCAACATCCAGCTATTTAAGAAAATTCAACAGATTCTTGCCCCGGAGTCTCATCCCGTTAACAAATAAGCGAGTACAAATAAAAAATACAACAACAATGCATACATCCATATAAAAAACATAGATTTTATTCATTTTTGTCCGGTCACTGTTGGCTAACAATAAACATCCAAGAGGCATTCTGTAAATGTGTTGTTGAAAAAAAAAGCACAATGGAGACACGTTGCTGTTCAGTGGTGATCATTCATGGATTGTACTGTAATATGTAGGACAGCATATCAAAAGTAAACATTACAGATGCCAAAAAAATGTGCTTGCACTGGTTTTCTGTACTGGCTGCAGGTTCCACGCCCGCATTTTGACCTTGTGTGTATGAAGTGGTTCGGAACCTGCAGGCAGGTCAACTACCGGTACGTGACAGTAAACAGACATGCCCTGCAAAGTGAACGCACCTCGGCTAAAATATTTTTGCTTTCTGATGTGAAGAGTACAAAATATACAAAAGGCCTCTTCCGATTCTGTTTTTTTTTTTTTTTGCAAAGAGAATTTAAATTTCCTGTCCAAATAATATTACACAGAAGCACTTGGTGGGCTCTAGATTAGAGATAGACCGATATGTTTTTTTTTTTTCCTGGGCCGATTATTAGTCGTAAAGGCCGCCGATAACTGATATTTAGAGCCGATAATCATTTTCACTAAAAACGGAACATATTGGCATCAAAAATTGGAAAAAAATACATGATGATAATGAAATGGTGAAAATACAAACTCCTGCTCTTAATTTTTTTGGGGGGAATTTTAAAGCACATGTTTATTGAGTAACTTTTAGGGTTAGTAAAATATTGGAGTTTTTTTTTTTTTTAAATCTTAGTCAATATTTTTAAAATCTAACAAGTATGTTTAAAAAAGTTCAATAAAAGCAAACAATTGTTTTCTACACTAAATAATGTATTGCAAAATTTCAAAATATATCAAGTATTAAATTTGGACTTAACTTAAGTTTTCAAACACAAACAGAAGATTCCCAGGGTCAGTAACAACTCTGAAAATTTATTTGTATTTGTATTTTTTTTTTTTTAATTATTTCCCTGAAGTTAACACTAAAAAAAAAAGAAAAAAAAAAAGAACTATTATCGGCCATATGATTCTTCAAAATGGCCGATGCCGATATTCGTCAAAATGCTGAATATTGGTGCCGATAATTGGCCCAGCCGATAATTGGTCTATCCCTACTCTCGACTAATAAAAAACTAACTAAAATAAAAAAATTGTTCCAACTGCCAATCTGACATGACAATAAAATTATCTTAAAAAAAATGGCCCTCTTAAAAAAACAAAAAAAAAACAAAACAGTTAAACAATTATTTTAGTCGAGGTGCGCTGACTTTGTAAATTCCAACAGTGATCAACTCGTCTCGTCCTTCCCCAGCCAAGGCTGAAGAACGTCAAGTTCAAAAGTTATTTCGGTGCTCGACAAAATAGCGCAATTGTGGATTAAAATAGATGACGCATATATTTCAATCTGTAAATACAAGGACAGCCACCAGTGCTCTCCACGCTTGTTCTTTAGTATACAAATCCTTTACAACACCTGCTTTTGTCTCATTTCTTTCCCCCCGTCCAGCAAAAAAAAAAAAAAAAAAAAAAAAAAAAAAAAAAAAAAAAAAAAAAAAAAAAAAATTACTCATGGTAATTATTGTTTTCCCCCAAAAGAAAAACAAAAAAAATGTAAAAGACAATGCACAGGGAATTGTTCATGTCAGTTTGGATGTGCAAAAAAAAAAAAAAAAAAAAAAAAAAACTTAATGAGTGGAGTTAAATAAAAAGGCATGTTGACCACAAATGAACGTATGTGCCTTCACACCAAAAAAAAAAAAAAAAAAAAAAAGTCATCTTGATGACATAACAGGAGTGATCCTGGCTTTCGTGTTTTTTTTTGTTTTGTTTTTCATTACAAACACCCGGCAGGCCAGACGAGAGGTGACGTGGTCCCCCACCCCGAGAAAATGCAGACGGATGAGAGCAGGATGAGGACGTTTTGTGGAATGGAAGCGCGTCCGTCTCCACGGGTGAGACCGACTGGTTCGTCGGTTGGAAAGTCCCCCCAAAAAAAAACCGGGGGAAAGTTTTACATTCTACATGCCGCCTGTCAAACTCCAAAAATCCTGGAAGGTCAACGGACGGAGCAGCGCCAATATTTCCCCCCCCCCAAAAAAGTTTGCAGTCCAGTCCAGGAAAATTCCCTTTTTTGTTCGTCCACAGTGAGAATTCTCGTTTTATGTGCCACAAAATTATAGTGAGAATGCAAATGACGTTACTGGAGTCAAAAGTCAGAAAAACAAAAACATGATTGCACATTTTTGTAACAAGAAGCCAAAACGTCAACGAGGCCGTTTTTGTAAGTTGACAACTTTGAAGAGTGTAAATCACCTGCACACGTGTCAAAACGGCAACTGTGACGATTTACTGGTCTCGACTAAGAAAAAATAAAATAAAATCTTCACAAGTAAGTCGCTAATAAATCAGTGTCTCGATTTAGGCGAGATTGTAAACGCGGGTCTCGTAATGTCTTCTGTCACGATGCTGAAATGGACGATTTAATTTGTGGCAGGTCTTTGGCTTCATCAGCTTCCCAACAAAAGATGCATTTTTAATATTTATTCCCCCAACTATAAATTGTCTTCATGTCAAACAGGATCGTCATTTGTCTCTCTTGAAATCGGAATAATTTGCTTCACAGTTTTTCTGTTATCAAAAGTTTGAGACCACGTGACAAAATACGCGTTGAGGAGATGGAGTCCTGCATGTTGTCCATGTTTATGTCCTCCGACACTCCTGATTCAAATGATCACTGTCATTATCGGGTATCTGCAAAGCTTACTGATGAGCTAATCCATTGAATCAGGTGTGTCGGAGGAGGGACTGGATGGGCCCTCGAGGACCGAAGTTGCCAACAGCATTTCAGATGTTGCCCTCCTCCAACACACCTGACTCAAATGATTGGAATCGTGATCAAGTTTTTGTGGAGCTTGCTGATGGGCTAATCCTTTGAATCAGGTGTGTTGGAGGAGGGACCGGAGAGCCTTCGAGTTGCCCACACTTGTTTGAGATGTTTCCCTCTTCCAACACACCTGATTAAAACAATCAGCAATCAGAAAGCTCTGCAGGATGCTGATAACAATCGTGATTAGTTGAATCAGGTGTGTGGGAGGAGGGTAACCTAAAAACATTGGTAAGCAATTCCGGTCCTTGAGGGCGGCGAGATGCCTCCTCCAACACACCTGATTCAAATGACCGGGATCCTTATCAGGCTTTTACAGAGCTTGCTGACGAGCTATCATTTGAATCAGGTGTTCTGGAGGAGGGACCACAGGGCACATAAGGGTGAGAATCGCCCACCCTTGTCTTAGATGTTCCACTCTTCCGACACCTCTCATCCAAATGATCAGTAATCAGCAAGCGCTGCAGGAGTCTGATAATGATCCTGATCATTTGAATCAGGTGTGCAGGAGGAGGGACCACGGGGCACTTAAGGACCAGAATCGCCCACCCCTGGTTTAGATGTTCCCTTCCTCTGACTCACCTGATTCAAATGATCAGTAATCAGCAAGCGCTGCAGGAGTCTGATCCCGACCGTGATAATTTGAATTAGGTGTGTTGGAGGAGGGAAACATCAAAAATATGCAAGTTTGACACTTTTTATTTTTGGAAATGTGAAGAAAAAAAAATGTAAATTTTAACATTAACTGTCTGTCGAAACATTAAAATAAATTAAATTCCCTGGAGAAATCAGTCCACAGTCGAGATGTAACAGTTTCGTCCAAAAATGAGCTAAACTACACAAACATTCTTTTCGACCCAAATTGTATCGAAATCCTGCCACGTCATCGCCAACGGCACAAATCTTCTTTCATAAGTTTTCATAACAAATCAGCGCAATTTCACCCACGAACACGTCAGGTGCTAACGGCGCTAGCATTAGCATCGGCGCGCGGCTAACACATGGGTGCGGCTTGTTGCCGCGGCAACCACCCAGCAGCTGCGCTCAGAGCGGCTGCGACTGAGCTCGGTGGAAGGTGTTCGGCGCGTGAGCTTGGTTGTGCCCGGCGGGGACGGCCTGGTTCTGGTTCTGGTTCTGGTTCTGGTTCTGCGGCTGCTGCAGCACGTGCACCACCCGGCTCAGGCTCTCCGTGCTGGCGAAGGCCAAATACTGGCAGCAGAGCCAGTCCTCCAAGCTGACGCCGCACGCCGAGTCCATGGAGCGCTCGGCGAACTTGATCATCATCAGCGTGCGCTTCAGGTCCAGCCAGTTCTGGAGCGTGGCCTGGCGCTGGCCGGCGCTGGCCGACGCCGCCGAGCCCAGGGCCTGGAACAGGTCCTCGCGGGGCCCCCACAGCAGGCACTGCAGGCAGGCCCGGGCCTCCGCCATGCGGATCCGCTCCGACGGGTTGACGGTGAGCAGCAGGCGGGCCAGCTGCTGCAGGCCCTGCGAGTAGAGCGAGCGGACCGGCAGGGGCGGCAGGTCGGCCCAGGTGTACTCGCGCTCCTTCAGCTCCGGCGTCTCCTCGAAGGGGTTGGGCCGGTGCAGCATCTCGTAGATGAGGATCCCCGTCTGGAACTCGTCGCACTTGCGGAACTGGGTGGCGGTGACGATTTCCGGCGCCAGCCGCGAGCGGTCCCGCAGGGCGCCGGGGTCGGGGGTCACCAGCGCGCTCTTCCGCTTGGCTTGCGAGAAGTTGCTGATGATGAGGCGGGCGGGGCAGGTGGAGCCGGCGGCGGCGGCGGCGGCCGATTTGCAGCCGCTGTCGTCGTTGGGCTCGGCGGCGGCGGCGTTGCTGGGCTGGCAGCGGACCAGCAGCAGGTTCTCCAGGCGCAGGTCGCAGTGCGTGACGTGGTAAGGCTTCATGTGCTCCAGGCCCGAGCACAGCTGGAGCAGGAGGAGGCACACCTGGCGCTCGTACAGCTCCGCGTTCTGGACGTGGCGGCTCACGCCCTGGCGGACAAAGTCGGCCACCGTCTGGAAAGGCACCTCGCGCGTGATGACCACCACGCGGCTCCGCGGGCGGCCGGCGCCGCCCGTCTCGTCCGACTCGCCGTTTGGATGTTTGGACTTTGCGTCCGGTTGGTCTTCTTTCGAGTCATCGTCTTTCTTATCTCCTTCCTCCTGCTCTTCTTCATCTTCTCCGTCCTCCCAGGGCAGCATGCTGCCGGGGACGTCGGCCAGGAAGTGTCCGCAGTCCTGCTGGATGTTGAAGTGCAAGGCCAAGCTCTGCCTCACCGCCAGGCTGTGGAAGAACTGCCGGTGGGTCTCCTTCACTTTGCTTCGGCAGATCTACAAAAAAACAAAAAACAAATTGACACCGTTAACTCATTCACTCACAGTCATTTTCACATTTCGCAATCCCGTTCACTCCCGGCTGTTTTACTGGATTTTGACAGATTTTCCACAGAATATTGTGTTCTATTGGTATAAAAACATGGAACCTACAAAAAAAGAAAGATTAAAGTCTCTTCTTTCATCAGGGGAAAAAAAAGAAGTACATTTCCGTTTGCATTTTGCAGCAATTAGCATTAGAGAATAAGTTGCATCAATATTCACATTCCTGGTGAAAACATTGTCAAAAATAGCTTGTTGCAACATATGTTTTTATTTTTATCTGTTTCAGTTTTGTCACAATTATTGTTAAAATATACTTAAGTTTCATCATTTGAAGTTTCATCATTATTCGTTACTAGATTTTGACTGATTTTGCAAGGCCCACGGAACCTACCAAAAAGAAAGATTAAAGTCTCTTTTTTCATCAGGAAAAAAAATAAATAAAGTACATTTTTATCTGTTTCCGTTTTTGCAGCAATTAGCATTAGAATATAGCTCAGTTGAATCAATATTCACATTCCTGGTGAAAACATTGTCAAAAAGAGAATGTTGCAACATATTATGTATTTTTTATCTGTTTCCGTTTTGCAGAAATTATTGTTAGAATATAGCTTTCATCATTATAAGTTTCATCATTATTCTTTCCTGGATTTTGACTGATTTTGCATGGCCCACGGAATATTGTGTTCTATTGCTATAAAAACATGGAACCTACCAAAAGAAAGATTAGAGTCTCTTCTTTCATCAGGGAAAAAAAAAGCAAATTTTTATCCATTTCCATTTTGCAGCGATTAGCATTAGAATATAGCTAAGTTTATCTATTTAGAATTGTAATTGAGCTGTTTTTTCAACATGGCCCTGGTTGATCTCCTTTGCTCTGCTGCCACCTGCTGGCCGCTTGTGTAATAACTACCATTTCTCCAACCATTCTTTGCAGTTGAGAGGCTGCAAAGCTTTCTGTTTGCTCTAGCATAAAAAAACATAAAACATTTAAAATAGAACATATTTATACGTTTTTGGGAGCAAATGAGTTAACATTTGCTCCAAAGTGACGAGGAAATATTTCATGGGTTAAACACAGAAACACGTTTTGCTCTTTTTTTGTGTCAGTCCAGCCTCATTACAAAAATATCGCTCGCCAGTAAACTAAAATAAGGGCGATGGAAATAGCCAGTTGGGGAAAGCCTAATGAGGAAAGGCAGAGTTTGTATGTGCCTGATTTAAAAAAAAAAAAAAAAGTGAGAGTCTCTTGAGGCGGCTGTTAATACGAAAGCAAAGCTTTGAAGGGCTGCGGAGCGGACAGACTTTCATATCCGGCATGAATAATGAGACCATCGCTATCTGTTTTTGTATCTTGCAGACCAGACAAAGCGACAAGAATGCCAATCTCGGATGATGCGTTAAAAAAAAAAAAAAAAAAAAAAAAACTATCATGACACTATAGCTTGTACAAAACGGAGCTCTCCATCCGTGTGTATATATATATATATATATATATATATATATATATATATATATATATTTATTTTTTTTTTTTCTGGAAATAGGAAGGAATTAACTTTGTTAATGTTTCAGGGTTATTCAAGTTTTAGAATTTTAATTTTAGTTCGTTTTGGTTTCAATTTGTTTTCATAGTGGCTCTGTTAGTTACTTAAAAAACGCTTGGTTTTAGTCAGTTTCAGAATTAGTTTTATAAAAAAATAAAAAATAAAAAAATGGTATTACTTGTGGGCAATATTTAAAAAAAAATGAAAAAAATGAAAAAAAAAAATCAGGCAAGCCAAGCCAATGGAGACAAAAGTTAAGCATGCAAAACTGTCCCCTTGGAGCGACGTCATCAGAAGGTGATTTTCTATTGGCTGCTGCTAGATGACATCATCATTCCGTGGGATAGACTTTCAAACGTCCTCATTCCGGTTAATATGAAAATAAATCGACTTAAAATCATGTTTAAAATCATCCCTAAAGGCTCACGCATTAAACTAATTACCAAAGACGAAACAAAGGACATTTTCGCTATAATTCGTCAGTTTTATAAACATAAAATGTAGTTTCAGTTAGTTTTCGTTTTTTATTTTATGTCGTTATCAAAATTGTTTTTTGAATTTTTGGTTTTTCGTTAGTATTTGTTAACTAAATTAACCTTGGTGTGTATGTAATATTTGTGCATTATCAAACGGAGTGCTACTGCCACCTACTGTGATGGATGTGCAATTACACGTTATTCTAGTACGTCAAAATAAATGAACAAAAATGTTCTCTGGGGTCACATGCCCCTCCCCACTCACCTATTTGAGATCGCTGTGTTAAACTTTGGGCAACACCCCCTAATTCAGTTGGACGAGACACATTTCTCAAATGCTTTAAAAAAACGGAATCATATCTGTGTAAATGACCTTAATGGCGTAGTTGACGAGCGGGTCCTTGGCGTACGAAGCGGTGTAGTAGACGGCATCGCCGGCTTCGCAGCAAGGCTTCCCGGCGGTCAGCCTGAAGTCGGACCAACTCTCTGTCTCGAACCTCACGTGGTCCTTTTGGCCGGCCATGAAACGGTCCTCGCACTTGGACGTCAGCTTGCGCAGGGTGTCGGCGTGGAGGCCCCGGATCCGGCCCACCACCTCGTCCCAGCTGTCCAGCCCCCGGTAAAGCGCCGGCCTGGGATGCTTGGACGGGGCGGCGCCCTGCGGCCCCGGTTTGCGATTCTTGCCGGCCGGCGATTCGCCGCTCGGGTAGACGACTTTCCTCTCTCTGGAGGCGGCGGCGGCGGCGTGCGACGTCAGCGACGACGCGCCGTCGGCCGGGCGGGCCCTGCCGACGGGGGCCGACGGGCGCTCCAGGGAGTCGCCGCTCTCCTGGTCGTGGGTGCCGGCGGAGGAGGTCTGACTGGCCGTCTCCCAGGTGGCGTCCAAGTCGTAGAGGGGGTTGGCGACGCTCAGGTTGGTGCCGCCGGGTTTGGCCTCCGCCCGGGGTCGGAAGGCGCCCGCGAGGGCGAGGCTGGGCTCCGTGGTAGAGCGGGGGACGGCCTTCTTGGGCAAGGGCGGCGGGGTGGACTTGGGTTGAGGCTGCTCGGGAAGGCCGTCCAGGTCGATGGACGCCAGCGTGTCGTTGGACGCCTTCATGTTGCGCGGGTGTTTCAGCGGGATCATGTTGGCTCGCGACTGACCTGCAGGCGAACATTCGGAGACAGTCCGAGTTACGACTCATCACGGAAGCAGGCTTATAATAGTTTTAGAATTTTCATTATAGTAAGTTTTTATTTTGAATTGTTTTTTTTTTATTTTATTTTTTTATATTTAGTCAATTTAAGCAGACTTCAGAGCAGGCTTGTAAAGTTATTATTATTATTATTATTATTATTTTTAAATACTTCGCTTTCGTGTTTTTTTTTCAATTAGTTTTAGTATTAGCTTTATTTTTTATTTTGTGTATTTCTTGTGTTTAATATTTAATAAAAAAAAACATCACAAAGTATTGTGGAGTCAAAATTCAACAAAAATAGGATATTTAAAAAAAACAAAACAAAACATGGGCGGAGTCTGGATATGTGTAGTAAATTAAGTTACGAGGTCAACGTATTGCTTTTTTCATAAAATATATATTTTTTATATTTTTCATTTCAGAAACCAAAAAAGTTCAGTTGTAAGACAGTGACAGCACAGTGCAATTTTCTTTTCACATTTAGAGCTATCTAATCTTTAATACGAAGTTACTTGTGAAATTCTGCCCACACGGCATTTATCGCGACAGGAGGTAGCGTGCGGCGGCACGTGAGCTCTTTTACCCCCTGCTCGACTCCAAGCTGCACTCTTGGTCTGCTGTGAGGCTTAAGAGGCGGGCGGCATGGGCTGACTTGAAGAAGTGACCTTATTTTTGTGGGAGGGAGGGAGGGAGGGGGTGGGGGTGCGAGTGAAGTGGAGGGGCTGATTTGAGTGCCAGGCAGGCAGATGGCACAAAACAAGTGTCTGATAAGATGAAAAATAAAAAATAAAAATAAGGAAGTGATATCTAGGGATGTCACGATCAGGGCAATATCGTGATATCGTGATATTAAAAGTGCCACAATATCGTCGTCGTCATGTTCACAATATTTAAAAGGAACGCATCTGTTAAAAAAAAAGTCAGGTTGATTTCCATTTGTGCAGTTGTAGCACCTTCTAGTGGCCATTTTATTAGTGCAATTTAATTTTCATGAGGGATGTTTTGGCCTTCTATGTTTAAAACCTATGATAATTTTCAGATAAATGGGAACCTAATTTGCTTGTGAAGCAATCAATGTGTGCTTGCATTAGCAAGTAAGTGCCTCAATATTGTTATTAGAGATTGTAGGTGGTTTATATGCATTGCTGTTATGTACAAAAGCACAATATTGATCATCATCATCATCATCTGCTTGCCATTTACTCTTATAAAGCGCAGATTGTAATTTCAAAGGGTCATGAGCAACTCGTCGCGCGCTGGCCATCGTCTTAGCAAAGCAGTGGAAGCCTTAAGATAGAGCAGTCAGGATGAAGTAAATCGGTCTTGTTAATCCTCCCTGGAATATTTCATGGGTCTGCAGTAATCCGAGCGCGTCTTCCGCTTGTTCAGTTTTTTTTTTTTTTTAACTATACATTAACACAATCATTGCCAGACCAGCAAAAAAAAAAAAAAAAATGCATCATTTGACGTCTTTTTCCGTCAATGGCAGTGAATGAGTTAAGCTAGTAGAAACGGATACCGACTCGACCAAATAATAAAATGTTCATGAAATATTAACAAACACATGTTCCAGTAATCTCTCGGTCTTTAAAAGCCATCTTGGTAAAGGAGCTTGATTACCGATTGTATTACAACCAATGAAGGACTTGACGGCTTTACTGCTCCACCAGATGGATCGTACGTCAATGAAATGAAATTAAACAACAAAGACAAAATCAGAATGTATCGCCGTGGTCAGGCTGGAGCTGTACTAACATTTCTGCCTTTAAAAAGAAAATAAATTGAGATTGAACGCAAATAAGCAGTATTTATTCACCCATCACATATAAAGTACCTAAAAAAAATTCTCTGCTCCTGATAAATAAGACATGATTAATTTAACTTGTTGCTGCACACAGAGAAAGGCGATAACAAGAGTGGGAGGCACGAAAGGATGAAACCAAAGCATGACAACAAACAAAATAAAAGAACAAAAACAAGTAACAAGCCTACCTCAAGTCCTCCGATGCCTAAAAATTTGAAGGGAAATGCGGGCACGCGGAAATATTGTGCGGTGCTTCCATGCCAGAGATGCGTCCGACGCCAGCTCCGACTAATGCTGGCGATTTCTCCCTGCATGAGCGCTGTGCCTCCCACTGCTATGCTCCGTTATTAACAAGTGAGAGAGTCACATACTAACATGCGATGGGTGAAATGGAATCAAACACGGACAGCAAAACAGGAGACGCTCATTTCCCATCTGATCTGCAAGTGTTCGTTTAACTTTTGCTCGACTGGCGCTTTAAAACGACCACCGCTGTTTTCTTAAGATGGAACGCAGGGGCAACGGACTGACTCATTGAACTCCTGGGGTTCGATCGAACCCAGGTTAAGAAACCACCAGACTTAAGTATGTGTTCGAACATACTCGCAGCTATGTTTGAACATATTTGCAAATATGTTCAAACGTATTGAAATATGTTCGAACATACTCGCACATATGCTGGAACGTACATGCAGGCTACATGCTACAAAGTTAGCATACCTTCCCATAATGCCACGGGGTATTCGCGAGCGTCATACCCCATTGCATTATGTGGCAAAAAAAATGACTAACCTAAATCATGCACGGCAGACATAATAAATCGGAAACGTTACGAATAAACACTGTTTTTTTTTTTTGTCTACTTAATTTTCTAATGAATTGCTAATGTGGCCCAAATGGCTAAAAATTGGGGTTTTGTTTTCAGTCGTGCATGCGCAAATAATACCCCGTGGCATTATGGGAAGGTATGCTAACTTTGTAGCATGTAGCCTACATGTACATTCGAACACATTTGCAAGTATGTTCCAACATATTTGCGAGTATGTTCCAACGTATTTGCGAGTATGTTGGAACATATTTGCGAGTGTGTTCGAACATATTTGCGAGTATGTTCGAGCGTATTTGCGAGTATGTTCCAACGTATTTGCGAGTATGTTCGAACATATTTGCGAGTACGTTCGAACGCATTTGCGAGTATGTTCGAACGTATTCGCGACTATGTTCGAACGTATTTGCGAGTATGTTCGAACGTATTTGCGAGTACGTTCGAACGTATTTGCGAGTACGTTCGATCGTATTTGCGAGTACGTTCCAACGTATTTGCGAGTATGTTCGAACATATTTGCGAGTACGTTCGAACGCATTTGCGAGTATGTTCGAACGTATTCGCGACTATGTTCGAACGTATTTGCGAGTATGTTCGAACGTATTTGCGAGTACGTTCGAACGTATTTGCGAGTACGTTCGAACGTATTTGCGAGTACGTTCCAACATATTTGCGAGTATGTTCCAACATATTTGCGAGTATGTTCGAACGTATTCGCGACTATGTTCGAACGTATTCGCGAGTATGTTCGAACGTATTTCAATACGTTCGAACATATTTGCAAGTATGTTTGAACATATTTGAACATACTCGCCAGCCAAAAATGTAGTTTAGCTTTATTTTTCAAGAATTTCATCACGTTAAATTCGTCCTACACTGATGCACATACAACGCATTGCCCTCCAATTAATAAGGCGCAATAAAAACACTTGATCCGCGTATAACATCACGAGGACCAGCGTGTAGGCTACAATGTACAAACCCCACACCACTTACCGCCGCTTTGTGCTCTTCCACTCACACAACACTCCATCACGGCAAATTCCCCATCCACACAGAGAGGGCTTTACTTTTCAAGTGGTCAGTTACGCACGCTTGACAACTCTGACTAACACTCGCTTGTTCCCGTATCAAAAGCATTAACGTGTGTATTGTGAGAGAAAGCTGGCTGTCAAGTACATTTATGGGGCACGGTCATGTGAAAATCTCCACTGGGAAGATAAAAGCAGTACAGAAAAATGCATTCTCCTCGTGCCATCTTAAAAAATAAAAATAATCTATTCTGAAAAGAAAAAAAAAAAAAGTTGACATTTGGTTTGAGTGAAATTGTAATATTTTTGTTTCGATGGTGATGTCTAAATTTTGCCACATACTTTTGAGGCAAAAAAACCCAAAAACTGACGAAACAAATGGATCTTTCTTGTCATTTGTGTTTCATTATTGAAGAGGACAGAACATGCCGCCACAGTTCTCAAAGTTGAAAGCATTAAAATAGTTGGGAGTGCAAGTTTAAACATTTTTCAGCACTTTCACTAAATGGGAGACTATATCACAAAATGTATTCAAAAGGTGTGTCAAGCAAATGGTGAGTTGTGACGGTTTTGCACTCGGAAGCAGTTTTAGCACGGTGCCGAGGTGTGCTGATGCAAAGATTCTTTCAGACACTCAACAGAGAAACCAACTGCACAAAGTGAAGAGGGACGGATGAAGTACAATGACAATACGCTGAGGGCAGTAAAACTCAAAAGTGGCTTTAACTCCAATAGACGCCTTGCCCTAATTAATTGGCAGGCTTACTAAAAGATAACTCTCTCTTAAATAATATTTACTATTAATATTCAAAAATGGAAATCTTTTCTTGTTCTGTCAAAGCACTTCACAAAACCATACAGTTTTATACAGTTTTTAATCATGCTATATACAGCTATAATAATAATAATGATAATAATAATAATAATAATAATACAGTTCTGCACTGCAAAAGTACAGTAGAAAATTTAAGGAAAAAAATAAATAATACAGTATTATTTGTGAGGAGTAAAATAACATATAATATTACAAAGTTAATTTATTACTTATAATAAGCAAAATTATCTGCCAAAAGAACAATTTTTACAACAAATTTACCTGTAAGATTTTCTAAAAGTAAGAAAATAATACTAGGCCCCTATCAACCACCGTGGTCTTGAAAATACTTTTAGATTAAAAACAAGTAATATTGAGTTATTTCAAGCTGCAATACAGGATGATTCAAAAGGAATTACACCATTTCATGATCAAATATTCTATGAACGAAAAATAGCAAAAAACAACACTTATAATAAAATCATTCTACTAACAGTCAAGTTTTATTTTTCACATGCTACAAGTGCTCAATATGGCCTCTCCTTGCAGCACGAACAACACCGATACGATATGAGAATTATTCCCAAACACGTTGAAGCACATCGGGATCAATCGAATTGATCGCTGTTGTTATTTGATGTTTTAAGTTTTGCAGGTCAGTTGGTAATGGCGGAACAAAGACTATCTTTTACAAACACCCAGAGAAAAAAAACAAATCACAAACTGTGAGGTCAGGAGATCTCAGAGGACAAGCACAAAGAGCATTTTTTTTATTTTTTTATTGTTGTCGCTGCCAGGCACATGAGTCTGTCAGTGTCACGTGACAATTATATAAAACTGGCAAATCTGATCTTTCAAACACCCGCTCCCTCATTCTGATTCATACGTTTACTTAGGAAATATTTGATCATGAAATAGGGCCATTCTTTTTGAATCACCTTGTATACAGAACTGACTGTTAACACTCAATGCCAAGACTGCTCGATAAAAATAAGATAATTGTGGGAATGCTTCAGCATTCCCACATATGTTATTGTGATTTTTATCCTTCACACTTTTTTGCCGCCTAGCAACTCCCACATAATACTTCCAGTTTACACTGTTCAAATTTCAACTAGCTTCAAAAATTCCCGCCTTTATCTCTCAATTTACTTCATAAGAATTCCACATGCATTCCAAATCTTCGCTTTCAGCATTCCCACGCAATTTCTCCAGAAATTGCATTTAGTCTCGTTAAGTAATAAGTATCTTAAAATGAGCAGAATGATCTTGTTTGACAATTTCATTTGAAGTAAAAATAACTTGGCAAATTTAGGTTCTATTTAAAAAATTGTATCTTACTTAAGATGTCAGTTTTTGTGCATGAGAAAACAATTCTATAAAGTTTTCAGTAATCATGCAAAAATAATGGACAGAAGTCAACGAAGACCACCCACTTGTTTGTGGAAAATGAAGCAGACAAAGTGAGCGTACGCCGTCATCGTGCAAGCGTTGTTCTTACCGAGGTTACTGTAGGTGGCGCTGCACTGGCTGGAGGCGGGCGAGTGCGAGCGATGAGACTGACTGCCGTCATCGTCGGGCTCCCCGAGGCTGCCGCTGCGCTCGCCGGCCGCCGCGGCCTGCTTGGCGCGGGCCTCCGCAATCTCCCCCAGCACCAGGCCCAGATTCACTCTGGCGGGGAGCGGGATGACGGCGGGCAGCTCGCGACCCGCCGCCGCCGCCGCATGGTTGGCACTGGCTGGTATCTGGCTGCAGATGAAAGAGAAGGTGTGACATGATTAGCAAAAGGATATGACGCTGGGATTACGTTTGTTTCTTGTTGGCTGTAGCTTGTGAGCTCCATTACCGTTGCGGTTTCATAATTTTAGCAAACAAATGTTATCTGCAGTATATCCACTTCAAATAACCATTTGGCATGTTTATTTAATCAACTGCAAAGAGTGTTTTACTGGAGGTAATGATGTTTAACTCATTTACTCCCAATAACGTATAAATACGTTTTTTTAATCTTCTAAGTGTCCCAAAGACGTATTTATACGTTTTTTTTGTTTGTTTTTTTAATGCTAGAGCATACAGAAGGCTTTGATGCAGCCTCTCAACTGCAAAGAACGGTTGCAGAAATGGTAGTTATTACACAAACGGCCAGCAGGTGGCAGCAGAGCAAAGGAGATCAACCAGGGCCATCTAGAAAAAAAGCTCAATTACTTACAATTTTAAATAGATTTGTGAAAACCGACGCAACTTAGCTCTCTTCTAATGCTAATTGCTGCAAAAGGGAAACAGATAGAAACATACTGTTTTTTCCTGATGAAAGCAGAGATTTTAATCTTTCTTTTGATAGGTTCCATGCTTTTATAGCAATTGAACACATTATTCTGTGGGCCTTGCAAAATCAGTCAAAATCCAGTAAAACAACCGGGAGCGAACGGGATTGCGAAATGTGAAAATGGCTGGGAGTTAGGGCTGCACAATATATCGAAAAAATATCGATATCGCGATATTGGCCCTTGCAATATGCATATCGCAAATGCATGCAATAAGTTTTATATGGAATTTTATACTTTTTATATGAATTTGATCAGTTATCAGTTGATCTAAATAAAATGTGCATCACCATTCAATAGTTGAAAATGATCAAGACATAATTACAATTAATTAACTAAGATTACATTAAGGTTGCTTATTTTGCCACATGAAAAATGTTTTTCTTTCATTAGGTAATAAAAATGTAATTTCTTCAGTTACATGTTAAATATCGCAATAATATCGATATCGCTATGTTCAGCAAGTATATCGCATATCGCATGTTTTTCCAATATCGTGCAGCCCTACTGGGAGTCAATGAGTTAACAAGATTATTACAGTATTTGTTTATGATGTCAATGTGTGGCTGTATCAGATGTCAGAGTAAAAGTAATCCAAATCCCATAATTGAATCCTGTTGTTTGTGAAGGGTGTTTTGCTGAGATGAGGTTATTTAGTTTTTTCACTACAGCATTTAAAGGAGAAGTCAACCCACCAAAAATGTCTTGATTCTATGTCATATGTGACCTCACTTGCCTCAATATGTCATTCTGATGAATATTGCATTTGTTGAATATGAGTTAAGCAGCAAAATCCAGCCGCTTTGATCCATCTCAGGGGGCGGCCATTTTGCCACTTGCTGTCGATTGAAGATGACATCATTGTTGCTCAGTGCTCAGGCAGCGGCCAATCACAGCTCACCTGCTTTCTGAAGCTGAGCTGTGATTGGTTGTTCCCTGTGATCCGAGCAACATTGACAACCAATCACAGTTCAGCTTCAGAAAATAAGTGAGCTGTGATTGGCCATTACCTGAAGCATGTCAAGCCACATTGATGTCATCTTCAGTCGACAGCAAGTGGCAAAATGGCCGCCCCCCCGTGAGATGGATAAAAACGGCTGGATTTTGCTTCATAACGCATATTCCACAAATGTAATATTAATCAGAATCTCATGTTTACCCAAGTGAAGTCACATATTGTCAAGAAATGTTTAAGGAAAGATTGTAATATTGATTTCAAAAGTCACTGTCATACACAAAGTCCCTTGCTTTTGTAGTAGTAACTGAAATATAGTAGTCTAAAAATTCCAGCAATCACATTTGAATCCATTTGTTGCACATTGACAAATCCTTATCTATACTTGATCATATTAATGAATGATTAACTTCATTTTGACTAAAACCAAACCACAAAAGGACAACAGGTTCTAAGAGCAAAGCGGTAGTCACTGTCGAGACAGTTTGACAGGTTTGAATCATCCCAAATCGGATGAGTCATTTTTTTTTTTTTTTTTGGGGGGGGGGGGGGGGGCGTTTTGATTAATCAGTTTTCATATGACTAATAAAAAAAAGTCCCTGTCTGCACATGCAACTTAAGGATCATTGCTGTATCAGTGTTTTTGCCATCAAATCAAACGGTACGACGGTACGTCTTTATCGACCTCAAGTCAATCAATAACAAAAGTTACCACACTGCAAATCTTTTAACGCTCAAGACATTTAACATCAAGCTAGTGTAAAAGCTAACCTGTGAATAACTTAAAAGGCGAGATCCTATCACATCACAGAAAAACAAGGTTATATTAGAGGCGTGACCTGCTTGCGCACGTTATCAAAAAAGGGATGAACGCATTTGGAAACATTTGTAGGTTCGTGACATACACAAACGACAAACAACGAGTCTGTTAATAGCCAATCAATTCATGTATAATTTACTGTTAAATCCCCAAATTAAATGAGAAAACTACCACAGATCACATACAGTAAAGACAAACAACGAGCGTAGAGGGAAGATCAAATAATAGAGCTGGAGGGACCTTGACACAAGAAATACCTTTATGGCCGCTACACGTTTCAGAGTCAGGACCTGACTTGTTGAGACGGCACGAAAGCGTTTTTCAGTTCCACCGTTCACTTTCTTTTCCTTGCTAAGCTAAGCCTTCGAAAACAAATACACTTTCATGTCCAATCGGAATCACGTCATCTTGAAGACATTCTTCCTTAACTCACAAAAGATAAGAATCGGAATATTAAGGAGCGGTAAAGGTTGAGTCGGTTTCTCACCCGCTGTACTGGCTAACGCAGCTTCCCATTTGTGAATCTCGACGACCACGCAGAGATCAATTCACATTGTGGCCGACTGTGGAGACATTTTTCCTGCTCGTCGTCCTCTCCTTGTACGTCTCTTAACTGTTCCTACCTGTCTGAGGTGATACGTGCTCGCTAGCTCTGAAGAACACGCCTACCGTGAGCTAATAAAACGGCCTCAGTCAGGGGAAAAAAAAAACAACAACAAAATGATAGCGGCGTTAACTCTTCATGTGGTAAGAACAAGTGACTTGAGTGACTGATATGTTTACCCAATGACAGCTTAGGTTTTTACGAAGGTGTTGTAAAATGGCAGGAATGTGTTACTGGGAAGTCGGAGTGAGGGGAAAAAAATGATGTAAAAAATAAAACCCCAATTCTCAAGCACTTGTGCGTAAATTCTTCTTAACCTTTAAGACAGCTGACCAAATCACAAAGGAATTGCATTCACATTCCACTACCACAGTCTGCCGGCACTTGATTACATTTTTATCCCACAGTTGAAACAAACATCCACAAAAGGAGTTGATATTGGAGATAAACAAGCAGTCCTGAAATATGTCCGTTGACACAGAAATGAGAGCATTCCAAGGAAATAACTGAGTTGCCGATTTAGGACAGATAGACCCAATATGTTTTTTTTTTTTCAAGGCCAATAGCGATTATTCGTAGCGAAGGTCGATAACCGATATTTGGAGCCGATAGTCATTTTCAGTAAAAGGGAAACAAATATTGGCATGAAGATGTTTAAATTCCAGTTCTTAACTTGAACTTATCACTCAATTTTTCAGATTTGGAAAACTTTTTTTTTTTTTTTTTTTTTTTTTTTTAAGTAGACAATAGACATTTGTTTTTAATTTCTAGCAAAAAATTCAGGGAGTTCCCAGGGTCATCAGGGTCCTTAAAAACTTTCATGAGAAGTAAATAGCTCCGTATTACTTTCTCCAGTAAATACATTTTTTTTTTCAAAATTTCAAAATATCTGAAATGTTAAATTTGCACTCATGTCTCACAATCGCAAAAGGTGTAGCGTGTTCCCAGCTTCAGCAGCATTTTCTATCAAGTTAATTGAAAATTTATCTTCTTTGATGTTAACACAGTTTCAAAGAGATCTTTTACCTCCGGCAATTATTTTTTTTTTTTTTTTTTAAATGCCGTATACTGGCACCGATAATCGTCTCGGCTAGTAATCGGTTTATCCCTATTAGGCATTCATAGCTACTCTAAATAAATACGCTAAATTAGACAAAATTATTCAGTTCTTGTAAACGTTTTATTCTCACAATGTTTTTATATGATTAATCGCGATATCAGAGAGATTTTAATTTATCGTGACATTTGAGAGAGAAGGGGTTGATCGAGACTCCTACGTTGCGGTCCTATCAAATCCTATAATCTACTAAAAGCAATGGAGTACAAAATAACTGGGTGCTAGAGTAGAAACATGTTACAGTTCTCGGAGAAATACCTTATGTCGTTGTTAGGTGCAACTTCAGCGACCTCCGGTGCAGGTGGTTGTCGCCCTGGGCTCAAAGGTCTGGACTCCTCGCCATCGCAGGGTGTCAGTAGTGCAGTCTCCTTACATTCCTCAACTTGTAGTTCTCCTTCTGCGCTTGCGCTGCTCCCACTTTCCGTTTTGTAGGTAAAAACAATGGTCGGCTTCTGCGAGGGATCCTCCGGTTTCGCCTCCGAGAACCAGTGCCGCTGCTGAACAGGCGGCGGCGGCAGCATGTGAATGACGGTTCCGTCCAGCCCGACGAGCTTGCCCTTTTCCTTTTCTTTCTCCGCCTTCTCTCTCTGCTCATCCTCATCCTTCCGTCGCCGGAAAAAACTCTTGAACGAGATCCACCGTTTGGGTTTGGAGCTCTCGGGTTGACTACGCTTCCCTTCTCCATTCAGACGAGTTTCACCTTCGCTGGAGCGCACGGGAGAACTGGAAGCAGCGCTCTTTGTCCAGTTGCTGAAATGTCTCTGGAGGATGTTTGAAGCGTGATAAGGGGACGATGTAGACCTGGGAGGGGGGAAAGGGGCATTGGGCTCCGAGCGGCTCGCGGAGAGGGGTACGGCAGCGGAGGCACTCTGAGATTTAGAGAGAACTTTTGAGAGGGTTTCTTTTATAGGCTTGGAAACGTTTGCATCGTTTGAAGAAAATAGTGACTTCGGTCGCGTGAGGGTCTCCTTCATGGCATCGGGTGGGAGCGCATAAAGTTCCTCGGTGCTGAAGGTTTTACTACCATGGGCAGGGGGTGACTCTGGAGGCGACTGGGGCGGCTGGATGGAAGCCACGATCTGTGAGAGCACAGCGCTGGCGTCGACCTGATGGTTTAGTCCTGCTCCTGAAGAAGACGACTGTTCCAGGAGATTATCCCGACTGAAATTGCGTTTTATCGCAATGGCAGTAGGGCTACTTTTAGGTGGGTTTTCAGATAGAAAGTGGGTAGAATTTGTCGATACAATGGGCGAAATAGCCCCAGTTGGAGAGCTTGTCACGGTGCTCGGATCTGCAGTGGTTGTAAGTTGTGAAATGGCTGAATTTAAGGTTGCTTCAATCGGACTTTTTGTTTCTTCCAAAGATACTCTCTCAGACGCGCCTCTGCCTGACAGGGTTTTGTCCGTCGAGGTCGACTGGACACTCTCGGAGGAGCCAATTTCTTCGTAGGTATGACTGGTCACTCGGCCGCCAACCCCTTTTCCCTGTGCCAACTCCCCATGGAGTCCCAAGAAGCTCTTATACACAGCTAAGTTGTCATAAGCGCTCGGATTGATCACGATTGGTACCTTCACAGCATTCTTGGAGCTGCGGGCATACGCTGGCTCATCTCGGATGATGATGGGGAAAGGAGGCATACCCGCATTGTTGAAACTGTTGAACTTGATCTCGGATAAATTTGGAGATTTCACAGGTACGGTTCGGGAAGAGGACAGCCCAGCGACCGGCGATGTCGGGGCCGATTTGTGGCTGAAGTGTTGAGAGGGTGTCAACTGGCCAGCGGTGCTCCCACTCCCCAGATCAACTTTGGGGATCTTTTGGCGAGGACTTGTGCTTGATGTCCATACTTCCTGGTAACGCATGCTGCCTAATTTCTTTCGCGAGGCACTCGAATGGACGACGGTTGCAGGTGATGTTGGTAACACAGACGACGGAGACAGCGGCTGAGCCACAGAAGTGCTACAAAAAGACGTTGGGCTGGAGGGCAGTGGTTGTTTTTTATGCTTTGCTGTCAGATCTGCTATATGTTCATTTTTGCTGGTCATGGAAGCCGATACATCTACAACAGTGTAAGGTTTACAAATGAGTGATTTTTCCAAATTTACAACACGGTACGGCTTTGCCTGCTCCTCCGTGGGACTGAAACTGATCGTAACTGGTTGGCCTGGAAGGGCCTGGGGCATTGACGCCGACTGATCCTGATCATCCAGTCTAATAGCCAGAACAGCCTTGTGCGTTTCCATAACCTTGACCGGACTCAGTGCCCTGTGAGCAGGCTCTTTTTTCACAGGAGAAGTGCAGGGAATAGGGGATTTGACAGAAGCGGGGGATTGCAACCCATTTCGGTGAGTACACGGCACGCTGCTGCTTTCGCTGCTCGATGCGGTCTGAGAATCTTCCGGAAAGGATGAAGATGATCCCGGGGAAATTGTAGACTCTGAGTTTGTAAGGAAACCACTACCCTGACAGTCCTGAGGTCCGTACTGTGGAATAACTCCAGTGGAATCCATGGAAGGGTACCCGTTCAAAATTTCATCGTAACTATCATCATAGTCCACTGCACAAATCCGTTGCAAAGAACGATTGCGGAGCGGAACGGTGTTCCACTTTTTGCACGCAGCGAAGGGCACCGGAGACAAGGTGGCCGCACGGAAATTTGCAAATCGCGGCTGACCTCTCATACGGATCTCCATAGCGAGTAACTCTTCATCACTTTCATCCCAGCTTTCATGCTCGTCATCTCTTTCAGACTCATCCTCCTCCTCATCGTCATCATCATCATCATCATCATCATCATCTTCCCCTTCACTCGAAAATTCGGGGTAGCAAAAGCGACCACCCTCTGTGCTGATTATCTCCGCGCTATCACTTAGAGATACCCGTTTTTGACTAGTACTACCACCACCACCACTAATGCAACTTCCCATAGCCAAACAGCTTGCAGCTGGAAGCCCTCTTTCTAATGACCTTTGGTAAGAGCTACTGATCCGCCCCCAAAACAAGTCTTTAGAGACAGGTGTAAGGCTAGGACCCGGGCCTAACCCCGCAATCTCTTTTAAGACATCAGTCAGTCCACTGTTGTTATTATTTCCACTTGGGGTCCTCGGACTAAGTTGCTCATATCCCTCAATTTCGTCAACGCCGTCCTCCCCCTCGTTGTTGTTGTTGCTTGTACCGCCGGCCCTCTTGCAGTTTAACCCGTTGCGATTCCAGACCATAAACGCTGACGTTTTGCCTGGCTCCAGGACGTTTGTTGGACTCTGCATGTTGCCATTAGAACCTGATCCCAGAGAAGAACATGGCAGCATCATGGTGGGCTTAACGGCGATGGTTGGTTTCTTTGCCACGGGCGGACGGAAGTGTCCGGCGCGGGCACCCGCCCTCTGGGAGTTGTTGGCCAGGTTGGTCCCTGCATGGGGTGGATTCGGTTGTTGAGACGTTGCAAGTCTGCGATCGGGCCGAGGCTTGTCCCCGCCACTGAGAGCGCAGTGAAGACTCTTGGGCTTAAAGCAGTTCTTGCACTCGCCTGGTTTCCACACATGCTCAGTGAACGTGCTGCAGGCAGACATGGCTGCTGATCCACAGAGTTCGCCTTCAGTCAGTGGACGGCAAAGCTCTCCATGAATGACGCCGACTACAGGAAGCAACTGTAGTTCAATAATGGAATCGGTTTAAATGTCAATCATGGTGATATCAGACCTGCAACAGAAAACAGAATAGAAAGGTACGATTAGGCTTTTATGTTTGCAATCTAAATTTCATTTAGCTGCCTATAAATCAGTGCTTCTCAAATAGTGAGGCGGGCCCCCCCCAGGGGGGCGCGAGGCACCATCAAGGGGGGCGCGTTTGACCTCGGGGAACATGCTTTTTTTATTTTTTTTATTTTTTATTTTTTACTGTCCTAGAATAAAGTGCAATTGCACCTCCACTACATTAGGGGGCAGTGGCGCTCTCATTATTGGCAGAGTGTGCGCAGGGAGCATTCGGTCGGTGGTGTAGGGGTTTTGTTTGCACTGAGCATGTGCGCTTTGCACACAGCAAAAAAAAAAGAAAAAAAAAAGAATCAGCACTAATTATTTTATATAATTTTGTTTTGCAGGTTAAAGTTTTTTTTTTTTTTTTTTTTTAAATATTGTGCTCCTGAGTTAATGTTGGTGATCGGTTTGAATTAGGGGTGTTAAAAAAAATCGATTCAGCGATATATCGCGATACTACATCGCGCGATTCTCGAATCGATTCAATAATCGGCAGAATCGATTTTTTTTTTTTTTTTTTTTTTTTTTTTTTAGGATTCACACCTTGAGCATGGAAGAATGTTATATGAACGGAACATTAAGCCTTAATATTTTATTTTAATGCTGTTCAAACATGAAACAGATTACAACCTCTATAAGACTGAAATTTCAGATAAATAAATAATACATTTTCATATAAATCTTACACTCTACAAGCTTACTGATTAGTATTTTCTAAATTTTAATGAAAAAAAAATCGCAACAGTCGACTTATAAATTCGTATCGGGATTAATCGGTATCGAATCGAATCATGACCTGTGAATCGTGATACGAATCGAATCGTCAGGTACGAGGCAATTCACACCCCTAGTTTGAATGCATTATTATTTCTTGATTTTATGTAATTTAGTTTTCTGTATCATATGGTTTGACATAGTAAGTCAAAAAATGTTTATAGTTTGATTAAGGATTTAATTTTATTTTTGAATTTCAGATGCACTTTAAATCTTTTCTGTTACAGTTAATAAAGCTATTCTTTGTTGTAAGTTGGTCCATATTTCTTCCTTTTTTTTAATTCTCTTTTACGTTAAGGATACAGTGTTATGCAGAGGTGTGCTTATAACAATTTTATAGACAAATGAGACAAATGATACTATTTATAGTCACATGCTTTTTTATTTTTATATTTGGATTTTTTTTTTTTTTTTTTTTTTTTTACTGTCCTAGAATAAGGTGCAATCGCACCTCCACTACATTAGGGGGCAGTGGCGCTCTCATTATTGGCAGATTGTGCGCAAAGAGCATTCGCTTGGTGATGTAGGGGATTTCTTCTTGTTTTCTTCTTACTCTTGGGGGGGTTGTTCATGACAGAAAATAATTGAGAAGCACTGCTATAAATGAACTTGGATTTAAAAAAAAAAAAAAAAAAAAACTACTAAAGGCTGGATCCAACTACAGTACTAGTATAAACTGACAATGTGGGAGAAAAAGAACATGGTGAAAAGAGGTAGTGCTCCATGATCCCCAATAGATGGCAAGCTTTCTCTACTTTTATCCTGAGGGACATCAATCAGACTCGTCCAACTCGGCACAGAGGAGATCAAAATCAAAAAAAAAAAAAAAAGGGCAGAGGTAAAGAGGATTAGGAGTGTTTTGTTCAGATTGAGCAGTTATTATTAAACTGCATTGATACTGCCTGTGCATTCTAACTAAGATGGTCGTGGAAGAGCTGATCTTTATCCATCTTATGAGTCCTTTCATCAGGTTTTCATGCTGATTGGATCACATTTTTTGATGTGATTACTATGTTAAAACAAACAAATGAAAAAAAAAAAGAAAAGAGGAACAAGAATTAAATTTTAGACCCAGAGTGGATTGGCCCATGCGACGCAATCTCCATGCAATTTGGAGATTTGTCTGCACCCTCCAATCATCAATCTGTCACTGATAGGTTCCTGCAGCACGGGCAGGGGGGGATGCAAAACAGAAATGCTTCCTGTCAGTGCTATATCAGTAAAAAAAAAAAAAAAAAAAAAAAGGTAGGAGAGTAAAGAAACATTAGTGAGACAATCATGCCGTCTTTCATCCATTACGATACTAAAACACCGCCGTAACAGTTTAGTGCGCCGGCTCGTGGCCATTCGCCAAAAGAATTGACTGCGATTCTCGAGCTACTTCCGTTATGTAACAAGCCATTATGCAACGTAATTGACTTGCGATGAATTATGGCGGAGAAAAAGTCATTTCAAAAACCAAATCCAATTACAGTAAGGATGTGTTGCGTAAGTACAAAATGGCAATTTAGAATGCAATAACAAAATAAATAAAAAAACATGAGCATTTGCTACGAGCCTCAACTATGTCATACTGAGGCAGTCTTTCTGTCAGTTTTGTGTGATTGTGAGTCGAGGAATAATCAATCAATAATGAGCAAAATGTGAATGTGATGATTCTTTTATATCAATGGACACATTTATCAAGCACATTTTGATCCATTTTTTCAAAGTATGCCATTATTCATATAAAACAGTCTACTCTGTCTTGCCTTTTTATACAATTTTGAGATGCAGGTAATTCATTTCTAATCTTTTTAAAAGTTTTTTCTTTCTTTTTTTTTTACCACTGGATAAGGGAAGTGTGCTGCATAATTGTTCCACATGCAAAACTCTTTCCCAGGACTATTAATGTTACCATAATTTGTAAATCTTCAGCAAATGATAATTCTCATTTGAGCAATTTTGCCAGTTTGGATAGTAAACAATGAAGATGTGTACCCCATGTGAATGGCTGTTATTGTGAATAAAAAAACAAAAAAAACGTTAAAAACAAATAGGTTGGATTTGTAAAAATGGTAAATTATACTGTTCCCGCTACATGAGAAAAAAAAACAAAAAACAAAACTGACAACCATTTCATATTTTACGGTGCGTATTGCATTCACTTATATATATATATATATATATATATATATATATATATATATATATATATATATATATATAAAACTCCTGTTTTTCTGACTATTTTTTTTTGGGGGGGGGGAATCTTTGTTTTTTTTAGTAATATTTTTTCTGTTTTTCTGATTTTTTTTTTCTGTTTTACTGATTTTCTTTTTCTGTCATAAAAAAAAAAAAAATATCCCCAAAACAGAAAAAAAAATTACTCAGAAAAACAGGGGGGACCAAAAATATTCCAAAAAGCAGGAAAAAAAAATTTCCAAAAAAAATAGGAAAAATTTTTTTTTCCAAAAAACAGGAAAAAAAAAAAAAATTCCAAAAAACAGAGCATCAACTTCTGTTTTTCAGAGTAATTTTTTTTGGGACTTTGGAAGTGACTTGTTTCAGACCACTGACTATGTATTTATGACTGGATGTTTTTCGGAGTAATTTCCCCCCCCCTGTTTTTCTGAGTAATAATTTTTTTCTGTTTTTCGGAATATTTTTCTTCTGTTTTTTGGAATAATTTTTTTTATGACAGAAAAAAAAAATATTCAGAAAAAAAAAACTAAAGTAAAAAATACTCAAAACAAAGCTCCCAAAAACATTAGTCAGAAAAAGATTTTTTTTTTTTTGCGATCACATGACCACACACACTTAAAACTGCCAACAACCAGCAAAGATTCAACTCTCTTCGTCGCCTTAACAATATCTCCTCATTTATCCTGACGATTCCTTTTTTTCGCTTTCAAAGATTGCTCCAACTTTTTCCTCCGACGCTCGTCTTCTCCCTCCAGGCACCAAATCTTTCGCTGTCACACTCCTTCCTGGTCGTCGTGTCCCACACGCTAGTTTTCACATCTTATTGAGACGAGTGTTTTTCTTCAGGCTCTCGCTCACTTTTTGCTCCCGCTGTGATGTGTAAATGTGCCTCCCGTCTGTCCCTGTTTACCCGGCCTGTCGCTTTCTTTCGCTGGAAACAAACATTACATGGGAATTCAAGGCATCGATGCTTATGTAATTATAAGAACAAAGCTGGCTCGATATGACTGCTTCATCTGTTTAAGGTAAGAACAGTTATGATAGGCCTGTTTTGTTGTTGTTAACTCATTTGCTCCCAATAACGTGTAAATAATTTTTTTTAATGTTCTAAGTGTCCCAAAGACGTATTTATACGTTTGTTTGTTTGTTTGTTTGTTTTTTTATGCTAGAGCATACAGAAGGCTTTGATGCAGCCTCTCAACTGCAAAGAACGGTTGCAGAAATGGTAGTTATTACACAAACGGCCAGCAGGTGGCAGCAGAGCAAAGGGGATCAACCAGGGCCATGTAGAAAAAAGGCTCAATTACTTACAATTTGAAATAGATTTGTGAAAACTGATGAAACTTAGCTCTCTTCTAATGCTAATTGCTGCAAAATGGAAACAGATAGAAACATACACTTTTTTTTCCTGATGAAAGAAGAGACTTTAATCTTTCTTTTGATAGGTTCCACGATTTTATAGCAATAGAACACAATATGCTGTGGGCCTTGCAAAATCAGTAAAAATCCAGTAAAACAGCCGGGAGCGAACGGGATTGCTTCTGTGAAAATGGCTGCGAGCGAATGAGTTAATGATAAAAATTTGGCAGACAAGACATTTATTTTAACGTGAACGGGGCTACGTGCAAAAGGTTTGCTATTTTTGCTGCTTGAGGGAGTCAAGAGTCGATTTTTAGTGCTGCCAATTTTCAAGAGTGTCGCATGCAGATCAGAGTTTCTCAGCCTTGCCTTGAAGCATTTTAGCTGAATCAACAAGATTAAAAATGTGCCAAGTCTCCACGGGAGACGCTTCCGCTGTCTGAATTTGGTGATGGGCGTGTCAGCAAAACATTGTATAACACACTACACCTCAATTTGCTCCAAAAAACGTCACATGAAAAAAAAAAAATGGTTTGGTGGATGTCATTCGTACTTTTAGAGTGAAATTTATATGCGATTTGGGCATAGCTGTATTGAAGTGAAGTTTAACTGGACTTGAATGAAACAACTCTCAAGTAACAAGAGCCGGAATGATCAAACCGCCGGTAATTTGCATGTTCCGGGATTTTTAGCACAACATCAATGAGTTCCGCTACCGCTAACAATAGACGAGTTCCCGACAGTGAAAAAGTATATTTCAGGCTTTAAAGGAACAAACAAAATCTTTTCATAGCCTTCAGCGTGAGACAGCTAAATGAATGGTATGAGTTTAGATACTACGTTTGTAAACCACAGTGGAGGGAAAGTATTACATTTCTCTTTACTTCTCATGCAAGAAAAAAAAAAAAAAAAGTCAAGAGTATGTATCAATCATATTAATGTCAACAGATGGTGGAGATAATGGAGACAAAATGCAAACTCCATAAAATAGTTGTATGAATGTCACGATACGATAATTATTGTGGGAGGATTTAAAAAAGATCACAATATTGAAAAAAAAAAAAAAAAAAAAATCCCCAAAACAGAAAAAAAATAAAAAATACTCATACTTAAAAAAAAAAAAAAAAAAAAAAGCACAATATTGTGCTTTTGTACATAACAGCAATGCATATGAACCACCTACAATCTCTAATAACAATATTGAGGCACTTACTTGCTCATGCAAGCACACATTGATCGCTTCACAAGCAAATTAGGTTTCCCTTCATCTGACAATTAGCATAGATTTTAAACAGAGAAGGCCAAAACATCCCTCATGAAAATTAGATTGCACTAATAAACTAGCCACTAGAGGGTACTGGATACCAAAATTTATACACTTAGGCACTACACTGGTACTTCAAAGGTTGGATGCTCCAAAAATCGTAATATTTTGATTTCAACACTAATTTTTAGGAAATCTGTGCCCCATATGTTGCACAGCAACATGGCATGGTCATCATAATGTTTTTCTTTTCTTTTCTTTTTTTTTAAAACAGTGATTAATACTCACTTGACAGATTAAATCAAAGAACAAAATGGGTGGCCTAGGCTGTTACTTTCCTCAGATAAAAAAAAAAATTTGGAGGCTGGAACGGATTAATGGCACTTGCATTCATTTCAATGGAGAAAGATGATTTTAGATACAAACAAGTGTTTTTGAGTTATGAGCACAGTCACGGAACACATTTAACTCTGAATTACAAGGCAGCACTGCATTGAACTATCTGACGTTCAAAATACACTGTAGGTCTTGCTTGGCTTTCAAATTAGACAGTCAATGACAGAAAATGTGAGAAAACATGAAAAAAATATAGAAGAGAGCAACAACATTCCAGCACTTGGTATTGTGAAAGATGTGGGAGAGTTTTGCCTGGGAAAATAAGAAGAACGAGAAGGTCTCTGAGGGAAGCAACCCGCGGGCTGAGCAGAGAGGACCAGATGTGTGGGAGGACAAACACACACAATGAATCGCATTTCTATGGGTGCATACGAAAACAATACAAACGGGGGAAAAAATGGTCAGCGCACACTCACACACAAAAAGTAAGAACGAAATAAGTATTCTGTTTTTGTGACTTGCAGTTACTTGTTGTTTTTTCATGTATGACATCTGCCAAGCACACACGTATTGTTTTAATTGTTGTTGTTTAGTGGCAAAAACTACACAATCGATTCCCACAAATATTTGCGGATGGGCGACTCATGTACCAAGAGAACGTGTTCAATTGCGGTGAAGACGACAGAAATTCTTTTTTTTTTTTTTTAGTTTGAGCCATTTCTCACTTAGCATGTTAGCAGCTACATTCAAATGAGTTATTTTCTAGTTTAAAACATAAAACACGTGATCTCAAATATTACACATGACAACCATTTTTAGCACTCAGAAAAATTTGTTGAGTTTCCCAATAATCATGAGACACGTGAGGCTATCAGCATTTGTAGATTTTGTAATGCATATCATCATTCCCTTGCACATTTTTTATTTTGATTGATTTGATTTTTATTGAACATATAAACAAGCAAACAGCAGAAGAAAAAAAAACAGAAATTAAAAAGAAACACCAATTGATCACCAATGGGGAAGCGCACGCTTCACGAGCAAATTAGATTACAATTAGCATCAATTTTTAACACAGAAGGCCAAAACATCCATAATGAAAATTAAATTTCACTAATAAACTAGCCACAAGAGGGTGCTAGAACTGCACAAATGGAAATCAACCATTTTTTAACAGATGTGTTGCTTTTAAATATTGTGAACGTGATGACGACGATATTGTGGCAGTTTTAATATCACGATATCACGATCTTGCCCTTATCGTTACATCAGTTTCGAGAAACTTGCCATAGCATACACAAATTGTGCTACGCGCCCAATAGGAGGGGACGGAACGACATATAAATACGACAGGCTGCTCCAATGCCAACTGGCAAGCGATGGGAGAGGGAACGATATGATGTACCGCATCCGAGGTTTTAAACACTTATCGACAGTTGAAATACGCAAACAGACATCGTATTGATGGAGACGTCAATACGATGCTGGCCTCAATTCTCAAATGTCGACGCCTGGCCGTGTATTTTGGCAACGTTGTAAAGATGTCTTTAAAGGTAACTCAGGATTATCTTCACGACTTTATCGCCACTCAGACCCTGATTGCTAAAATGTCGTCCGAGCAGAGGGCTGTAATGGAGACGAAAACCGAGCACTTTACACTTTTGCACTTCTAGTGTAAGTCGCAGTGTTCCACTGCAGGGCTAAAAATAACAGCGACATCATCATTATCTTGAGCTGCTTTCTCAATGTCTCTCACCGAAAACATGTCAACACTGCACGTCTCACTCTCTCCACCTCATCATCATACTGAAGCGCTGATGATCTCTTCGCCAGGCGCTGATGACTCTGGAGAAACTGATGAAGCTTCGCTGAGCCAGTGCGTTTCCACCCCGCCGCCGCCGAGCCCCCACCTCCTCGATGACGGAGAGGCTTAATTTGGCTCCGTGAGGATAACATGGGCATCGGAGGAATATTCCGCGGCTGTCGATGGGGATACGGTGACAATCCGACCAGAATTCAATTTGCCTCGAGACGGTGACAATTCACAATTGGCAGGACTGCCTCTGTAAAGCGCAGTATGAAGGTTTTTACTGTATCGGTGCTTATTGTGAATTGCCTCAACTGAGTTTCGCTTATGATGGGCATATGCCGCCATTTTATTCAGTCTGAGTCACGTTTGAGAGTTGATAATTACATGCTTAAATTCTGTGTGTTTTGTATTTCACGTTTAAATACGTTTTGTTTTAAGTGTCCCAAAGACGTATTTATACGTTTTTTGGTTGTTGTTTTTTTTTATGCTAGAGCATACAGAGGGCTTTGATGCAGCCTCTCAACTGCAAAGAACGGTTGCAGAAATAATAGTTATTACACAAACGGCCAGCAGGTGGCAGCAGAGCAAAGGAGATCAACCAGAGCCATGTAGAAAAAAAAGCTCAATTACTTACAATTTTGAATAATTTGTGAAAACTGATGAAACTTAGCTCTCTTCTAATGCTAATTGCTGTAAAACGGAAACAGATAGAAAGATACTTTTTTTTCCTGATGAAAGAAGAGACTTTAATCTTTCTTTTGGTAGGTTCCACGATTTTATAGCAATAGAACACAATATTCTGCGGGCCTTGCAAAATCAGTCAAAATCCAATAAAACAGCCGGGAGTGAACGGTGTTGCTTCCGTGAAAATGGCTGGGAGTGAAAGAGTTAAAAACATCGCTAGTCTGGGTTGGGTGAACATTTGATAATGACCCATTCTGCATCCTCTAAAAGACATTTCACTCATGTATCACAGTTTTTGTTTGTTTGTTTGTTTGTTTGTTTTCATGATGCCCAATGTAGTTTTCAAGTGTTGTGAAACTTGTAAACAAACTCGTTCCAAAAAAAGTGACAGTTGGTGCATTGAGAGGTGAGCTAATCATCAATAATTAATGAGCTCCTGTTAATACGAAAGATGCCTCCCATGCCTTGCCCGTCAATCTGCTGTGACAGAAGGTTTACACCAGAAAACCCACCATGAATAATTCAAGAGATAAACAACGTCACTGCTGGGATTTTCAAAAAGAGGAGCTTTTTGGTCACATTGGTGGCCATGCGACGTCTGAAATCTTTCTGACGCAGCCTCCAACTTCACTTTCTGGAACATTCGGAAACGCGTCAAAACAAAAGGAGGCGTCTTCAACTCTCAAACTTTTTGATGATAATGTCAAACCACCTCTTATGTTTTATCAAGGACAGACGCACAGCTTTTACATTTGCTATCCGAGCCAATAAGCTGTCAGCCCTGGGCCAGAAAAAAATGACTAATCGCTTCCTCATCTACCAACCAAGTGTAATACATACAAAAAGCTGTAGAAACAAAAAAAAAATACCAATGAAGGTGAAATCAGATGGATGGCAAACTATGTCAGCTCCAGTCAGGCTCATCCAGCGGGTCAAAAGCTCCGGTTAAGAGTGCAAGTGTACGTTTTGACATTATGAATATCTCTCCCGTCTCGCTGGCTCAAAGCGTTTGAGTTGATGCCCGAGTGTGAAATTGAGCCTGATGGGTCTTGTCGGAAAAAGAAAAAAAAAGTTAAAAAAATCTATTTTGCTGCCACAGAATATTTTCTGCTCAAACTGTATCTATAAATGTAAACATAAAGTGATGTACCCCCTAAAAAGAGAAATAACCTTCAATATCACATTGGACTATTTGCCTCTTCATAGGCTCCAGCACCCCCCGCGACCCTTGTGAGGAATAAGCGGTCAAAGAAATGGATGGATGAATGGCTAAAGACCAATTAACTAATTCAAACCCCAAAACGTATAAATACGTTTTTTAATAATTTGTCCTGCACTCCCAAAACCGTATTTATACGTTTTTATTTTATTTTTATTTTTAAAAAGGCTTTTGTTTTCTCTGCCCCTTCTGCATGGAACATGTTGCAAAAGGACTGGAAACTAACGCAACTTGTTTCATTGAACGATTTTAGATCCAGATTAAGAGCACTTGAGACGGCCTCATTGATTTGTAACTGTTTTATATAATTTTTATGTGATTGTAAGTGAAACTTTTATTTGTAACTGTAATGTAAACTGTTTTGCTGCCTCTTGGCCAGGACTCCCTTGAAAAAGAGGTTTTTAATCTCAACGGGACTATCCTGGTTAAATAAAGGTTAAATAAAAAAAAAAAATGTTTTATGCTACAGCATACAGAAGCTTTGATACAGCTTCTGACATAAAAAAAGGCCACTTAAACCAATTATTATTATTACAAAAAAACTGCCAGTAGGTGGCAGTAGAGTGTAAGAAATCAGCCAGGGCCATGTTGCAACAAGCTCTTTTTCCCAGTGTTTTGAACAGGTTTGTGAATAATGATGAAACTTAGCTATATTCTAATGCTAATTGCTGCAAAAACGGAAACAGATACAAATATACATTTCTTTCCTGATGAAAGAAGAGACGATAATCTTTCTTTTGGTAGGTCCCATGTTTTGATAGCAATGGAAGACAATATTCTGTGGACCTTGCAAAATCAGTCCAAATCCAGTCAAACAGCCGGGAGCGAAGGGTGTTGCTTCACTCAAAATGGCTGGGAGTGAATGAGTAAAAATAATCAGGATATGAATGAACAATATACCACATACATGCAGACAACTGTTATGTTATCAAACTCACATTGCTGTGTACCAAGAGGCAACACTGGCAGCCATTGAGTCCAAGTTGCTGAAGCAGGCAGCGCCCACTGCTGGAGCCTGCGAAGGGCAGAAAAATGGAGAAAAGAAATTCAAGCCCCTCTACAATGAATTCAGAGATTCAATTCCAAATACATGAGGCCTCGATCGTCCATTTTGTTGCCTGTATTGAGTTAATAATAACGTTTTATAGACACTGCATTATGACTTACAGGGAAATGAAGGCAATGGAACGGAATAAACAGTCGCCAGCTTTTGAATGACCTTACATTCCGCAAACACACAAAAAAAAAAAAGAAAAAAAAAGAAAAACAGATTAAGAAGTGTAAACATGTGCTGTTTCAGTGTAAATGAGCTCAAAGTTTTATAATGGAGGTGTAATTCTCACAGCGGTGTTGTGCACAACGTCTGCGCCGAGATATTTTCTGTAAACAACAGCTGGTTCCAGCAGCCTGTAGATACCGTCAAGTCACACGTCTTTTTTTTTTTTTGGCACGACTTTACTTTTGCTTCCACTGAGAGCGGCGCAATTTCTCGGACATCTCAAGTATGTTTGACACAATAATAACAGTTTGAATTGTTGACATTTATTGTCACGGCATAATAGCGTCCATACACCAGAAATAAGCACAAATTCTTGTGCAAGTGGGATGTTACTGACTTTACATTAGACTAGCGCTGTCACTATCGAATAATTATAGAAACGATTAATCAACTAATTGGATTGATTTTAATGTTGCATTAACGTGTATTACAAAAGATTTTTTTTTCCCTGATTACTGTTTATTAACCAGTGTTTGGTGTTTACTTCATACTTCGTATTCATAAAGTGATTTGAACGCACAAGATACCGGTAATCAGTATTCTTATATGAAGGACTACAGAAATCAGTCAACAATTACTGTTATGCTGAAATTAGAGGATTGGGACCATTTTAAGTATTTAAAAAAAAAAAAAAAATGCTCCAAGCGATTATTCGATTATTAAAATAGTTGTCGATTAATTTGCTCATCAATTAATTTTGACAGCTCTACATCAGACATTTAAACCATTCACAAACAGCTGATCCCAGGCTAAATCAAGCTTTTCCTGGTTTGTCCTGGTATCACCCTGACTATGATGGCTGACGACCGATACACTTATGTTTATTGTATATACTGTTTTGATGACTTTGGCGAGCGCCACCTCTGCCTCGCAACCAGTGCAATGGTTGCTCCGTGATCTGTTTCTTCTTCGGTACAATAATTAAAGTTTAATAAGAAAAAAAAAAAATGTTTCTTCTTCGGTTTTTGCTTCACTGCTGTTGATATAGCGCCTCCTTAATGGCGCAACACTGCAACTGCAGTTAATGCGTTCCTGCCAAGCTCAATCAACACAGCTGGAGCGATGTGCTGCCGCCTGTGAATTTTGTACGCAGGGAAAACCCTGTTAATGCATCCGTCAATATTGAAGTTGATTGACGTTTTTTTTTTTGTGGGAAAGGAGAGCAGACTGCTCCCTAACAGTGAGCTGCACACTGGCTGGATTAAAACGCAAGTCGCTGCGGTCAAGCCTCACGCCGTTTGCCACCAGGCGGATGCGTGCGCAAGCGTGTGCCGTTTCCCTGCTCGCCGGCTGGAACTGATTAGAGCCAAAACGTGTCGGAGAAGACGGCCGGGATTATCCAATATATACGGCCCCGAAAATAGACAGTGACAAACCGCCGTGTCTTGTTGCATTAGCCCGCGTGGTCTTTTTTTTTGCAACGGGTTCGCACGTTTCTATTTCCCCATCCTCATTTCCAGCGTGCAGTTTAATCCAATCAGTCTCTGCTCGCTGCATTCTGGAAAGACGGCTGCGGGGGAAAACTGCTTTACAGTCGTCAGGCTCGGCCTTTCCCCTTCACTTGTGCAGTTCGAGTTCAAACCCCAGATGTGCAATCGACTCGGTCGCATACCAGTCCAAACAGTAAGAGCGCGTCGCGCCCTCCACAGGGCTACCGCCAGAGGGAAACAAAAGAAGTCAGACAAAAAGCGGAATTGTCAGAGAATTCCCAGAGAGACCTATCAGTGTCATAATGCCGCCTAATGACACATTCAGCAGCCATCGCGGCCGAGCAGCTGTCACCCCTCTTGGAGATGCTCACGTGACAAGAGTGGAGTCAATTTCGGGCTTGTTTAAAACAAATCTCCTAACACGGCCCTAAATGGCTTTTAAAAGTGCGCTCGTGACCAGAAAGTGCGGCCTTGGCGAGCACCCAAACAGAAACGCATGATGGCAGACAGGCAAAACTGACAACACTTTATGTCACGTTGTTTAAAGTTGAAATAAACATAAAATAAACATTTGGTATTCTATAATTGTTGTTCCAGGTGGGGAAAACAATACAATACAAACATGAGACAGACAAGTACTCTGCATTTACTCATTCATAAACACAAATCGCTGATTAAAAATGTAAATGTTTCTATTTTTAGGCCAAGTCTTTCCTGTATTCTTCGCAGTACACTGTCTCTCTATCTCACCCTCACTCGCTCTAACTCTCTCTCTCTAACTCTCTTTTTCTCTAACTCACTGTGTGTGTGTCTCTCTCTCTCTCTCTCTCTCTCTCTCTCTCTCTTTCTAACTCACACTCTCTCTCTCGCTCTCTCACCCTCACTCTCTCACTCTCTCGCTCTCTCTGACACTTTCTAACTCACTCTCTCTCTCTCGCTCTCTCTCTAACTCTCTCTCTCTGACTCACTGTGTCTCTCTCTAACTCTCTCGCTCTCTAACTCTCTCTTTCTAACTCTCTTGCTCTCTAACTCTCTCTCTCTCTCTCTCTCTCTCTCTCGCTCTCTAACTCTCTCTCTCTCTCTCTCTCTCACGCTAACTCTCTTTCTAACTCACTCTCTCTCTCTCGCTCTCTCTCACTCTCTTTCTAACACACAATCTCTCTCTCTCTCTCACCCTCACTCTCACTCTTTCTAACTCTCTCTTGCTCTAACTCTCTCTCTCTCTCTAACTCTCTTTCTAACTCTCTCTCTCTCTCTCTCTCTCTCTCGCTCCCTCTCTCTCTCCCTCTCTCTCTCTCCCTCTCTCTCTCCCTCTCTCTCTCTCTCCCTCCCTCTCTCCCTCTCTCTCTCCCTCTCTAACTCCCCCTCTATAACCTTTTCTCTCGCTCTAACTCTGTGTGTCTATCTGTAAAATAAGTTACATTACCAGTTCAACTCCCAAGTTTCACTCAAATAACACTTTGTTTTATTGCTACATAAAAATGCAAAACAAAATGATACGACTGTGTGATCATATAGTGTAGGGATCACCAACTCCGGTCCTCGAGGTCTGGAGTCCTGCAGGTTTTAGATGTTTCCGCCCACTAGCACACACCTGATTCATATAATTAGCTCATCAGCACACCTGATAACGCTCCTGATCTTTAGTATCAGGTGTGTTGGTAGGCGGAAACATCTAAAACCTGCAGGACTCTGGACCTCGAGGACCGGAATTGGTGAACCCTGATGTAGCGTGTTAACTAATTCATTCCTTTACAAGTGTTAGTTCTCCATAATCCGTTTCATAATGCTACACAGAAATAAACATGTTTACTTTTATTTCTAAAGTATACCCAAACACATTATTACATGGCTGCGAGTGCCAACAAGAATGTCGGCTGCACTGAACAGCAAGCCAACACGAATTAAATGACAACTGGCGAAAAATAACGTAGAAACAAACAACAGAACAAAACTGAAAAAGACGCATGACGTTACCCACAACACAGAACGCACAAACGATTGAAAATGACTTCAATACGGGAAAAAAACGTGTTTCGGTTTGCAAAATGTCACTTTAAAAGACGACACGCATCACAATTTGGGGTTCTTAACAATTACATAAAGATGTTATGAGCCCATCAGACAGTTAAATACAAAACACGAACAGAATACCATGAAGGCATAATTATCAGCAATTCCGGACCATCAAAGAAACACGACTTGCATGCAGACGACGGTGTTCACAAAACTCCGTGCTTGCCGTGAGGTGGCCTCATCTGAGTCCACAAACCATTTTGCAGAGCACAATATGCCTCAAAGGGTTATCATCAGTGTCATTTAAGTATTTCCACACACAGGGAGCTAATGCAGAAGGTTTAAGTCTGGCTGGTGATGTATCGGTGTGAATTTTTACAAGAACGGATCACTCATACTGGTATTGGTCTCCTGGCACCTCTGGCTAGCCACCACACATCTGTGTGAACCACTAGAAAGCACCGGTAATTTACACAGGAAAAAACCCCAAAAACAACGCAAGACCAGAAGATCATTTCCTAGCATGACATTCAAACTCAAACCGTGAGAGTTTCCACTGTTTAACGCTCGTTCTCACACAGTTAGTCACGGACGCTTGACGTGAGTCACGTTCATAAAATGGTCGTCGCTTTGACTGACGGCTTGAAAACCAAAGCAAAAGCGAGTGAATCTTTCAAAAGACATTTTTTTAAATATGCAAACAGACACTGTTGACGACAACAAGCTTTTTTTTTTTCAGCTGCTTGGTCTGCTGCACTTATTTTGTGCTAAATTAGACTCGGAGGCGCTGTGCATTCATTCGGTCTGCTCGTGCAGCTGGCAGATGACGTGGTGAAAAGTCTCTTGTCATTTGTTCTGACATCTGGACCGCGTCTTCTACAGTGAGGGTGAAGAGGCAAGATTCTGAGGAAGAACAGGGCACGATAGTGGCCTATTTCAAGGGTCCGACTTGGGCACTGTTCAGTAACAGAAATGACAGCATGAAGTCGTGTGATGATGAACTGTGAGGCTTTTGACTTGGCATTACAAGAAACAGGAAATAAAGATTTATGTCTGTTAGTATTGAGTGGGTAAAGCAGTAATGTTTCCACTGGAGAGCTGATAGAATTTTCGTTTATTTTAATAAATGGGTCTTGGGCTGGCTCCATCATCCAAAAAGATGGTAGAGGTTCTCATTCTACCAGTATGGTCGAAGAAAGCTTCTTTTCCACTGCCTGTAAAGCATTTTTTCATTTTTCAGTTCCAATTAGAACGGAGGCACTAAGACCCACTGCACACAGCGCATTGCGGACGAATGCGACTTCGTAGGTGGACCATCATGAAAATGGACCGAAAATGGACCGGCAGTTCGAGAAACTCGCAAAATTCCCAATGGCGACGGGAGATGTAACGATAACGGCAATACCGCAATGTCACAATATTAAAATGGCCACAATAACGTCGTCGTCATGTCACAATATAAAAGCAGCACGTCTCTTATGAAAAAGGCAAGGTGGCATTCCATTTGTGCAGTTCTAACACCCTCTGGTGGTTTGTTTGTTGGTGCAGTTGAATTTTAATTAGGGATGTTTTGGCCACTGCGGCAGTTGTCACTCCCATAAAGCAGTCATACGTGAATATATTTTTCAAAATCTGTGAACTACAAAGACCATGATACTTTGTGCCGCTGAGCCAATATACAGTAGCTATTGTGAGCTTCTGTTTTTTTTTTTTTTTTAATATTACCAACCTCCCCACAATTTTGATGGAAAATGTTCAACAAAACATCTTACTCAGGGTAAGGGTTCACACCTTAATCGTGGAAAAATGTTACATTAATGGAACATTAAACCTTCATATTTTATTTCAATGCAATTCAAACATGAAATGGATTAAATACAGTGGCTCACAAAAAAAAAAAAAAAAAAAAAAAAAATCGCAACAATTAACTTATAAATTCGTATCGGGATTAATCGGTGTCAAATCGAATCGTGACCTATGAATCGTTATACGAATCGAATCGCCAGGTACTCGGCAATTCACACCCCCAATTGTGATCATTACTATATTGAGGTTCACATCGTGATATTGAGGGTATCGTGACGTTTGGATATCGTTACATCCCTGATGGCGACCCCCACCTGATTGGGCTCTGTATGAAAAAGGCACAGGCTGATTAAATTCAATATTTGCTGACTGTGGACAGCAATTTTGCAGACCTCTGTGGAAAAAAAAAAGACAAAAGATCAACAACCTTGACGTAGCTATCTAATGTCAAATTATTATTTTATTGATACCAGCACAGGGTTATGAATAAATCTCTAAGATACTCCATGTATTCCACTGGAGTTCCGTAACACTGTCAAGTAACCCGTCACAAACCGCCTTTGACCACATTTAATGTGAGAATGCTTCTGAGAAAAGAGCCCGTGGTTAGACGGCATTATGCGCAGCCAACCTGCCATTGCAGCCTTTCATCCATGAATGTGAGCGCCGTGTTTGTATGTGAGGAGCATAAATATTGGTGGATGCACAACGCTGATTCATCAGATGACAGCTGTTCCTCCGCATGCTTCAGAAATCATTTGTCATCCGAGGCTGCCGCCGTTTGTCCGACGCAATCCTCGGTGATAATTATGCGCCCTCAAACCTCTCATCCCGTTATTAGTATTTTTCAACCGAGGAAGCAGACAGGACGGGTCGTTCGCTGCTATTCTGTTGCGAGCCAATCCGCAGCCTTCCTGATAAGAACCCGGAGAATACCTTATTTAAGGGCAGATGAAGATAAGGCAAGGCCAGTTAGAACTCGATGAGAAGAAAACAGCAGCACAAGAAAACGCACAGCTGGGAAGGTCACAGCAACCTCTTAAAACTGCCTGGAAAGTCCGGCATTCCCCCCCCCCCCAACTTATCAGAGGCAGGAGACGGCAGTGAGCATTCCGCAATGCCATGTTCGCTGTATGACGTTCAACACACGATACTCATTTCTCTTGCTGTCAGACCTTTAAAGGGATACTTGACTCATTGAGCCATTTTCAGGAGTAAAAAGTTCATATTTTATCCAAAATGAATTTGATAACTTCATTCCTTTTTATGTATAAAACTAATTTTTCCACCTGCTGTCGACTGAAGATGACATCACCTAGGTAACAACCAATCACGCTTCGTCTGGTTTTCTGGGTTTGGTCAGCAAACTGAGTCATGATTGGTTGTTTCCGTTTTGCAGCAATTAGCATTATAAGAGAGCTAAGTTTCATCAGTTTTCACAAATCAATTTAAAATTCTAAGTAACTTAGCTTTTTATCTAGATGGCCCTGGTTGATCTCCTTAGCTCTGTTGCCACCTGCTGGCCGTTTGTGTAATAACTACCATTTCTGCATCCGTTCTTTGCAGTTGAGAGGCTGCAAAGCCTGCTGTATGCTCTAGCATAAAAAAAAAACAACAAAAAAAACAAAAAAAAAACACAAAAAACGTCTTTGGGACACTTAAAACATTAAAAAAACGTATTTACACGTTATTGGGAGCAAATGAGTTAATAAAGTTTCCCGGTGTGTCTGTGAAAGCTGCTCTTTGCTCTGCAGTGCGTACACATTTAGCCCAGAAGACCAGAAGTGCTGCTAACAAAAATATTTTGAAAATTAAGGTAATATATCGGGATACGTATCGCCTTGAAGATCAAGTATTGGGATACATATGTATCGTGATACGTATCATATCGTGAGGTAGGAGGCAATACCCAGCCCTAGTGTGGCAATGGTTCCAAAAAAACTACGCGGTGAAACGTTCGCGAAGGAAGCGTTCCAGATGGCCTTTTGGGATTTGGTGAGAACCCAGCATAAAAGAAGCAACGTGACAACATATGATGTCATCATCAAAATGGCCACGAAATTCAATCAATCTCTAAACTCTCCAAACCACAATCTATTCAACCCCATCCGCACCTCTCCATTCCACTATCAGTGCACAGCATTCTGGGCCTTTTCAAAATCTGCATGGCAAATAATGACGAGAAGGATCAAAAGCCTCTGAATGGACTCGCGCATCAATGGGCTTGAGCTCGCGGGAGCCGGGTGACGGAAAGTGATAACGAACTGCATCGTTTCTGCCCTTCTTACACACAAACGCTTCAGATTTACAATTAATACCGACATAGACAAGGGACTACAGCCGACAGCCGATGTTGCGTCACAATGGCCCACACAACTTTATTCCAGAAAAACATTTTCAAGTTATCGAAGCAGCTTTTCCACAAACAAGGACGGATCATAAGCACTAGAGTAATGATATTATCAGTCAACGTTTGTTGGGAGCGTGCACATGCATCTTGAGTGATTTATTTATGAATGGTTATGTTTCGTGACCTCACCTGCAATGATGCCCACATATGAAACATGATAAAAAGCCATTCAACTCAGTGGATGACTTCGAAGTATGTTGGACTACTGCACTGACCCTAGTCATGACAGTAAGCATAACCCTTGCATGACCCTAGTCATGACAGTAAGCATAACCCTTGCATGACCCTAGTCATGACAGTAAGCGTAACCCTTGCATGACCCTAGTCATGACAGTAAGCATAACCCTTGCATGACCCTAGTCATGACAGTAAGCATAACCCTTGCATGACCCTAGTCATGACAGTAAGCATAACCCTTGCATGACCCTAGTCATGACAGTAAGCATAACTCTTGCATGACCCTAGTCATGACAGTAAGCATAACCCTTGCATGACCCTAGTCACAGTAGGCATAACCCTTGCATGACCCTAGTCATGACAGTAAGCATAACCCTTGCATGACACTAGACATGACAGATTGATTTTGCTGTGCCAGATCACACGAGACATTACTACTAGTGTCATTACCATTCATTATTGACAAGTCTTTCTCCCCCCCAGATGGCTGTAATGGTTTTCTTCCACAAGAGCACAGTGATGAATTCGAATTAATATTAATTTTGCCCTACTAAATATTAACAATAACAACATATTGCATGAGGCCTTACAATTGAAAAGCAAAGCCCATCTTTCAACAGCCGTGAGCGCTGGCGGACATTCGATAGCTGAAGCCGCATAACGCGGCGCGGCACATGCAGGGGGAAACAGTGTCGCTTAAAATAGCGCATTGGAGCGACGGAGGCAAATCGCGACCATCTATTGTTTTCTCTCCTACAACTTTTATATGCAGTTGAAGCAAATTTAGTTACACTGATTGTCAGAACGGTGGCAGCAATAAAATCTTATCAAAAGAATACCAGGAACGTAAATTCACTCTGACATTGTAATAAGAGGGAGTGAGTGGGGGGCACAGCATGTTGGCTGCTATTGTGGCTCATAAAAGGTCACAAAAACATCGACATGGGCCAAGACCTGTTGATCCGTTCGGCGTGTAAATCAGACGAGGTTGAACAAACCATTTCCAGAGGCATGACTTCACATGAATTGGCCTGATTTTGCGTCAGCCTGTCTGAAAAACTGTAAAAAGTTCACCATTCATCCTCACCTGCGCTGACACATATACGACAAAAAAAAAAAAAAAAAAAAAAAATTGGCCCAAGTTCTTCAAGTTAAGTAAGAAAGGATGAACAAGTAATTAGTGTCAAAACCACATTCTGCATACTAATTAAGAAGTGACAGCAGAATGCTTTGACCCTCATTAACAGCCCGTCGGCGTTGCTTCCAATGCATAGAAATGAAGTCATTATGCCAGTGAATGACAGCAGTCCTCGTTACAGCTCACATTTCTTACGTCTACACCAAAATAAGTCCTTTGAAGTATAATTTGGAATATTTACTTGGTGCCACATAATAAGCCGAGTCACCGGACGAAGTGTGGCACATTTGTCACGGGAGGACAGCATCAAAATCAGATATCAAATACTATGCGCACTTGCACAAATTAACGAGGAGTTCCTCTGGGTACTGTTCAACACGGCAGATCTAAACAACCGACGAGAACATGTTTATCTTTTGCTCTGCAGTAGATGTTTGTTTGAGAGATGAGTCGGGAATGTCAGGAATGCAGCAGAACAGACTCGAGATTTGGTTTTAGGAAGATAATGAGTGCAAATGTTTTGATGTGAGACAAAAGCTGTAATTTTTTTTTTCAGAACTGTGTAGGATCAACGCTGTGAGTTTTGCAGAAACGTCGCTATGCAACAACCACTTAAAAGATCAAAACCAAACGCTAACGCTGTGGTTATTTATAGACAGTTTGTTAACTCATTAAAGCTCATTAAAATTCTTCTGATCCCCTGGTTGACTTTGCTGAAGCGGGACGCGAGATACTGTAAGCAAAAGCAGAGCCGCTGAATGTATCTATAAACATGTTTACCGTATTTTTCGGATTATAAGTCACAGTTTTTTTCATAGTTTGGTGCGACATACTCTGGTGCGACTTATGTGTGAAATGAACACATAATTATATCATTTCACATGTTATTCTCACACTAAACCGCAAGAGGGCGCTCTAGGCCTGTGTTGATCAGTTCAACATTGCCGTTAGAAGAGCATCGTCTACCTCCCGAGTTGGGGGAGTTGTTTAAAAGTGACACCGAGGATGAAGATTTCATTGGATTTAGTGATTTGGAGTGAAACTGATAGTTTGGTGAACTTGTTAGCATGTTCTTTATGCTAGAGTTATATGAATAACTTGTAGTGATGGGAACATAATTCACCCACGGAACGTTGGGACGAAGGGAGCGTTTCGGGTGGGAAGGTTTTGTTCTGTGGAAAAGCGGAGTTAGCCTGTTAGCTTCTAGCTGAGTGGGGAGTTGCTGTTAAGTGAAGTATAATCTGAAAAATACGGTATGTGTTCTTTTAATTTAATTATTCAACCCAAAAAAACAAAAAAACAAAGACAGTGATCCACCTTTGGGCGCTTTGAAATGTGTTGATGTATCAGCATATTTCGTTAAAAAAAAATAAAAAAATAAATAAACATGCTCCTGTTCCTGCCCGCGGCTATTTGCAGTCCACACATACAAATTGCAAATTTATACTCGGCCAAAATTAAGCGTGAACGCGATCAATGAAATAGCGAGAGCGGCTGGGGGGGGTCAATGAGTTCGACTCGTATGGATCAACAATCCCCGGGATGTGCTGTGCGCCGCCGACGAGGGATTAGCTATGATCGCAGCGGCTCCAATTTCATATTCATCAATAATGCGTGTAGTTTGTATGCAACTCTTTCCTATCGCGCCGACTGACAGAAAAGGTTTGCAGGATTTGCCAAGGAAGATTTATGCACAGGACGGCATAAAGAATGTGTCCTTCAATAACAGGGATAAACAAATAGAGCAGCCTGATGACCATTTTAACTTCTTAACATAATCTCCGTTGTCCGTGGATTCTCACTGACCACCAGAAAACGTACTGTGATGTTCGATACCACTTTTTTTCAGACCGACACCGATACTCAGACCCTCGGTACTCACCGATACCGATACCAACTGCCGATACCAGTAGTACATTTTGACAAATAAAAAAAAATAATAAAAAAATAAAAAATCACTATTTAACTCATTCACTCCCAGCCATTTTCACAGAAGCAATCCCGTTCGCTCCCGGCAGTTTTACTGGATTTTGACTGATTTTGCAAGGCCTACAGAAAATTGTGTTCAATTGCTATAAAAGCATGGAAGAGAGCTAAGTTTCATCAGTTTTCACAAATCTAAAATTCTAAGTAATTTAGCTTTTTTTCTAGATGGCCCTGGTTGATCTCCTTTGCTCTGCTGCCACCTGCTGGCCGTTTGTATAATAACTACCATTTCTGCAACCGTTCTTTGCAGTTGAGAGGCTGCATCAAAGCCTTCTGTATGCTCTAGCATAAAAAAACAAAACAAAACAAAAATATATAAATACGTCTTTGGGACAATTACAACATTTAAAAAAAACGTATTTAAACGTTATTGGGAGCAAATGCATTAAACAAATTATATATTATATTATAATATTTCCTTTAATTTTGACAAAAAAAAACAAAAAAAACAGCACAGTCACTCTTCAATAGTCTAAACGCTCAAAATAAAACACATAAATGCTCTTTTAGTTTAAGATTCACAATTTTGAAGTATTTCCAAACCGGTGACGTTTTGGTGAAAAACTGCTGCAAGCTAGCGCCAGTTACAGGCAAGGAGGACTCACTTAACATCTTCCCCCTCTGCCATCGGTCGCTTGTACTCGTCTGCGTCACGAGTACTCGAGTACTTGAAAAAAGGCTGGTATCGGCCCGATACCGATACCTGGTATCGGTACTCGCCCGTCCCTAATTGACACCCAAACAAAGTTACAAGGAACAGGAAGTTTTTACTACCTGAACAATATGCAACACCACCAATCCAACATGTACTATGGAAAACACAATATGGAACCAAAAAAGGACAAATGTCTGGACGGGAGGAAGGTATTCACCCCACCCTTCAGTTCCACAGAGCTGGCATGTAAACACAGCTGAAAAAACATGGAAGAAGAGGGTGGGATGAACGAGGTCCGGCAGAAGTGGAGTCACAACAAATCGATGTCTCGCAACGGCGACACACGACAGGACAATTGCCTGTTCAACTAACTTTGAGCCGATTTTCATGCCATAGAAAAACATTCTGCTGGATATCTATCGCAATGCCGTTGAGCCACTTAAACTAAACTTCAAAACATGATATCCAAGTGTGCAGCGCGTCTTGACAGTGGAGACCACGGGTGGGTCAAAGAGTGAACAGCTGAAAACGTTGGCCTGTTTAAAAGACTCGGGACAGAACAAGGTTGACGAGACAGTCAAACAATAGGAGGCCGGACTGGAAGGTCGCATCAATTTGAAACACACCAGTGGGCAATAAATCCATGACACCGACAACATGACAACATGTGAAGTAACTGGATATGAATTCAAACAAATGGGGGACTTCTGGAATAGCAACATGTGCTGATTTCATCTTGTCACTCAATGAAAAATAGAACAAAGAAAATCACTAACATGGATTTGTATTAACGGGAATAATTTAGCAGATAGTGAGAACATGACGGTATGTGAGCTAAGAGAGAGAATACAACCAGAAAAATTTCCGCGGAAATTTTGGATGCGACTGCTGACTCTTGCAAGGTGGAAAGCCGAATGCACTGAACAGTTTGCCAAATGTTGGTGTAATTTACCTCTAAATCAGTCAGCAAGCTAGCATTAGCATGCTAAGCTAACTTAGCATTAGTAATAGCATGATAACTTAACATTAGGATTAGCATGCTAACTTAGCATTAGCATGTTAAGCTAGCATTAGCATTCATATGCTAACTTAGCATTAGTGTGCTAAATTAACATTAGCATCAGCATGCTAAGCTAGCAGTAGCATGCTGACTTAACATTAGCGGTAGCATGCCGACTTGGCATTAGCATGCTAACTTAACATTAGCATGCTAAGCTAACATTAGTTTGTTAACTTAGCATTAGCATAATCTCAGAGTTTGTTTCAGCCTTCCTCAATCACTGCTTCAAAAAAAAAAAAATGCTTCAGAGCTTGTATTGTTCTTTTAATATCACATGACCGATTTCCATACTGACGGTTCGAAACGGTTTTGTGGTCGTTATTGTTTGACATGTTAGTTTTGGGTTCCAGCTATATTTCTTTCACTGAAGCAGCCAAAGCTCTGGATTTGTTTCAGCACAAAAGTTTCATGAAGCTTCACCTGCCCATCTCTAGCGATATGCCACTTTTGCCGAGTTACAAATGAGAAAGTCTTCTGTTTCAAAGCTGCGATGCAGCAAATTTGACAGAATCTCTGAATTGAAAAAGCCACCTTTTCACCCTCCCGTGGGGGGAAATTTGAGCTGCAAATTGACTGACATTTTGGTCCCGTGGAATTAAGCAAATTAAGTCGGATTTGTGCAAAGCTTTTGACGGATTTCGAGCTGAGCTGACCTGTGGTACTTATGAATTATTAATCAGAAATCTCGTCTCCAGTTTCCATTTGCGGTGAGTTACATTGCTGGTAAATTATTTACCATGTTGAATTCTGAATAATGCAGGCCATTAAGTAAGTCACACAAAACTAGCTTGGATATCGGTCCAATCATGACCTAGTGGACAGCTGGTTAAACGATGCAATGAATAGTGGTTTAGTCAACCCCAAATTATTTGAGCACATCCATCCATCTATTATAAATATTCCCAAAAGGTCACAGACCAAAAAAAATGAACATTGCTTTGTTCAAAAGGCCTTCAGGGGTAAGTAATGCAGAAAAGAAACCGTAGAAACGACTACACTTTGTCTAAATCCCTGAATGAAGTTCAGCAGCGTTTCCACATTCTACACTGATAAGTGGAAACTATCAACTGGCATGCTAAAGCCCATCGCTATCTCAGCAACCTTGGCCTAAGACTGGAGGACACATGGCAGGACATGAGGACTGATGACCTCACGAGTAATGTCACATTCCTGACATATGACGGAGAAAAGAGGTCTGGACCGGACAGGGTTGAAAGGTGTTTGAACCGACGCACTTGCATGTCTCTGGAATGTCAGTCAAATATTTCACACGTGAGCTAACTTGACTTGAAAAGGGGTTGGGATCAGTGCTTGGCCAGATGTTATGGCGAAAAGTCAACTAATAACGTTAATATACGGTTTTATCTTACTGCAGAGGGCAGGACGGTGGGTTGCGTGGTTAGCAACGGTGGGTCTTCGCCGGCTTCTCCGGTCTCCTCCCACTCCAAATTATCCCGAGGTGTGCTTGTAATTTATATAGCGCTTTTCCACCTTACAAGGCCGTCAAAGCGCTTTACATTTTTGCCTACCCATTCACCTACTGATGACGCAGCATCAGGAGCAATTGGGGGTCCGGTATCATGCTCAAGGATACTTCGACATGGTCACAATGGCATGGGATCGAACCCACGACCTCTGGGTTGGAAGACGATCACCATACCACTGCTCCACACCGCTTGTGTGCGGGGGTGGTTGTCCGCATCTGTGTGCCCTGCGATTGTCTGGCAACCGGTTCAGGGTGTACCCGCCTGCTGCCCATAGCCAGCTGGGATAGGCTCCAGCACCCCCGCGACCCTTGTGAGGAGCAAGCGGTTCAGAAAATGGATGGATGGATGGATGGATCTTACTGCAGATGAACGAACGATGAATGAATACAAGACCCGTGGAGTTTGCTAAGGATACAATTCGAACGTCAACACCATTTGTTGCATTTGAAAAGTGGAAACTTCGCTCTTTGTGGCTAAATGAGACGAACAGATGAATGTTAAACTTTTGAGAGTGATTCTTCAGACAAGGGTGGCACGGTGGGTCTAGTGGTTAGCACGTCCGCCTCCCAGTTCTGAGGACTCCGGTTCGAGTCCAGGCTCCGGCCTTCCTGGGTGGAGTTTGCATGTTCTCCCTATGCCCGCGTGGGTCTTCTCCGGGTACTCCGGTCTCCTCCCACATTCCAAAGACATGCATGGCAGGTTCATTGGGCGCTCCGAATTGTCCCTAAGGTGTGCTTGTGAGTGTGGATGCTTGTTCGTCTCTGTGTGCCCTGCGATTGGCTGGCAACCAGTCCAGGGTGTCCCCCGCCTACTGCCCAGAGCCAGCCGAGATAGGCGCCAGCACCCCCCGCGACCCTTGTGGGGAATAAGCGGTCAAGAAAATGGATGGATGGATTGATGGATTCTTCAGACAAAGAACTCTTTTTCAGTGTGGTCTTTTGGAAACTTAACAGCTGCCGTTTCTTGCAGCCATCTTGTTGGAGAGCCTTGCGGGGATCGTCATGGTTTAAGAGGGGGAATCGGATGAGAACACATGTTCCAGACATCCACTCGGTAATTGATCTCCTTTGACCTTGTCTCCCTCTGGGGGGGGGGGGGCTTCAAGGGCAGACCTTTTTTTTTTCTTCCTAAACTACATTCCCCCTACAATTCCCCGAAGTAACACCCTTTCTCCGGCTTAATTGATTCAGTCCACTTCGATGCGATCTTCGCAGTGGCAACATTAGGCCGTTTTAATGGGGATGGACAACATGGCCACCCGGCGAACATTTACTGCAGCAGACCAACACCGGAGGCAAAAAAGCACCGGACACGTCCTAATGCATTTATCAAGGACAATCACAGCGGGGAAATGCATCAATCAATACGGAGAGTAACTTAAAGAGCTACGATGAGTCAACAGAGTGTAATCTTAATGGATCCGCAGCGCCGGTCAATACGGCCTGACTTTGGCAGCGCGCAGAGCTTTCAACAAAGCCACAGTCACCTAAACAAATCATTACGCGCACATCCCGGGGCGGACTGAGTCGTTTTTTCTCATCTTTCTGTAAAAAAGTATTAAATGTAGGGATGACTTTTTATGGATGCTCGAGGGTAGATTGTGAGTTTGCGCCGCATTTGTTTTAGAGGTCCAGTCTCCATCACTGACGCCGGGAGGAGCGCTCGAAAAATGAATTATGCATCATGTGGAATGCAGATCTATAGAATCTAAAACAGGGGTGTCCAAACTTGTTCATTTGAGGGCCACATGCAGAAAATCAGAAGGACGCAAGGGCCACATAATGAAGAGAAATTGTGTTCAGTCCTGAAAATTGTACAAATCATTTATTTGTGCTTTTGCAGATTTAGAAAAATGCTACAGTATATAAACCAATTTATTTGTAATATGGCAGTAGGGTTTTTATAGTTTTGGAATCTTTCATTTTAGTTAGTTTTTATTAGTTTTCAGCGTGGTTCTGCTAGTTTTTATTAGTTTAGGTCTTTAAAAAAATGCTTTAATTTGTTAGTTTCAGTATTAGTATTAGTTTTTTTTTATGTGTATTACTTGTGCGCAATATTTAAAAAAAGAAAAAAATGGGAGCGACGTCATCTTTTGGTGCTTTTCTATTGGCTGCTGCTAGATGATGTCATTTCTGTGTGACATACTTTCAATCGTCATTATTCCGGTTCATATCAAAATAAATCTACTAAAAATCACATTTAAAATCATCCCCAAAGGCTCATGCATTAAATTCATTTCCAAAGACTAAAATGAAAAATTATAGTTTTAGTTAGTTTTGTACACATAAAATGTAGTTTCAGTTAGTTTTAATTTTTTAAAAAGCATTTTCACTTTTATTTTATTTCGGTAACAATACTGTTTTTTGAATTTTAGTTTTAGTTTTTTCATTAGTTTTAGTTAACTAAAATAACCTTTAATGGCACCTGTGTTTTTCGACAGCCTCCCTTCTTACTTTGACCATCCCCAAACATTTTTGTTTTTGTTCATTTATTTTTAAGTGAGTCAAACGCCATTTTTAGCATATGCCGCGGGCCACTGAAAAATGTACGGCGGGCCGCAAATGGCCCCCGGGCCGTAGTTTGGACACCTCTGCCCTAAACCATGTCTGTTTCAGTGGACCTTCCAATTTGATCTGGCCACATCTGTTGGAGATGTTTTTTTTGTAAAGGGAACTATTTTCCCAGACAAGCACTGAAACTCACTAATGACGCTCCTCAGGGTAATTCAAGAGAAAGAAAAAGTTGATGCCCCCATTTAAGGGAGTCGTTGGGCCCATTCCCGCTAATGGATGCACTATCAGTGAATCAGCATTCAGGAGATAATGATGTCAAAAACAAACCCTTGAAACATTCTCAACCTCTTCATCGTCAACCACCGGCAGGCGGGGTCATGTGGGGGAAAATATGGAATTTTTCCATGGTGTTAATTAGGGTTTCAAACTGCGGAGAGATTGCAGAGTACCTGAAATGGCTGCATAGTTTAATAAAGGCTTAATACAGAATATTAACTTCACAAAATGGTGGCCAAGGCATTTGTGTAAACTATAAGATGTGTATCATACTAAAATACGTTATAAGGCAGCAGAAGAGACATAAGGATAAAATAACATCGCTATGAGAGCAATGTCAGCAAGCTGACTGTGTTAATAATCACAAAAACAGAACCAAAAAAACTGTGTCCCAAAATAGCTGCTGAGCTTTGAAGGTAAGTTACAAGTTTGAAATACATTCACAGTGTCTCAAAGGTTGAAAGCGTTTCCGAGTGACAGGGTGACAAAATAACAAAATAGCCGTTGAATCGGTGATGGGGACGGCAATCTTTTCCAATGACATTGCTACATTAATAAACAGCGCAGTGGATTTTTCCTGCTTTGAAGATTTGAACATTCCAACGGTGCTTGTAAGAGGTTTACTGCACTCACCTGTCAGGCGATGCAAAAAAAGTCTGGTCAAAACAATGGCTGCACCCAATTCTGCGCAAAAAAAAAAAAAAAAAAAAAACACACACAAAAGGTGCAAATTAAAATAAAATTTTCCACGCCAGCCACTTTCAACACAGGCTCGTAAAAAAAAAAATCAAGAAAATCTTTTCCCGTTCGTTTGTAAGCATGGGATGGTTTCACCAAAAACTACAGTTTCTGAACACAAACTGGAGAAAACAAGCTTTTGTGAAAAGAAACAGATAAAGGACATTTATGCTAATATATTTTGTTTTTGTGACACTTTAAAGTATAAAATATCAAAAACAAGACTGAGAAAATGCTTTACATGGCAAATTTTTCAATTTATTTTCAGACGTACCTGTAAGACCCAAACCCCCAGGATTTAAATTTTCAACTCAAAGCTGTGCTAAGCTCAACCAAAGTATGGCAACTCTTCCATCTAATTCATCATTATGAAGAAGCTTGAATTTAGAGACAAACTAGCTGAGATCCCCTTTCCATGCCTACTTGTCGAAAAATTGCCGAATATGTTCGTCAGTGGAAGTAAACGGTTGTAGTCCAGATGACCAATCTCAACTCCAGTTTCTACGTCAGTGTTGTATTGACAGAATAAAAGCTGCCAGGAGGAGCTGTGCCATTGCATGGATGAAGCTAGATTCTCATAGCTGTTGTGCTTATTAACTCGTCGAGACAGAATCGCATGGGTTCTACCAATTGCAGCCAAGGAGTGCACTGCATTTTGCCTCAACTGCTTCAAGACGCATTGACCATCAATTTTCCCTCTACCAACAGAATTATTGACATTAAAAAAAAAAAAATATATGAATATTAACAATAATCACTTTATGAGGAGATGCTCGAAACCTGGGGTGTCAAACATACGACCCGCGGGCCAAATTCAGGCCCGCAAATGGGTTTAATCCGGTTCGCAAGATGATTTTGTAGAGTTTAAAAAAAATAAAAAATAAATTAAAAAAAAAATAATAATAATTGGTAATGTCGGACTAATTAATCAGCCGGCCACAATCAAAACATATACATTTGTAATTTCACAAGCAGTGCTCAAATTAGCAATGCAACTTGTACGGGAAATCGTCATCCTGGACGTCATTTTACACACAACTTAAACTACGGTTTGTTTCATTATTATTATTATTTTTTTGTAATCATACACCGACATAAACGTGTTAAATAGGACACAAATTCAATTACAGGTAACGAAAATTTATATGACAAAGATTAATGTCCTCATAACGTCATTAACTGCACCATGCAATGCATTCTGGGAACGATATATATGCCAAACGGGTCGATTTAACGTATACCGGCAGAATGTTGCCGCGTCCCATTTGCATTCATGTTATTTTTCGGAACGATATGATGACAGTTGAGCTCCCTAATTTGGAGCTGGTCTGCGTATAAATGACGGCAATTGTTTTCAAGTTATATACCGTTATTTTACCGATGCGGCCCACTTGATAATATATTTTCCTCCATGCGGCCCGTGAGCTAACATGAGTTTGACACCCCTGCTGTAAACATTTGGGGATGGGCCTGAATTTGATTATTCTTTACTCTATACCTTACCGTTAAAAAAAAAAAAAAAAAAAAAAAAAAAAAAAAAAAAAAAAACACCTCCATGGCAGGTATTTACACAACAGAGTCAATGACGACAAAACATGATTCCAAACAATCCCCATTTTTATCCATGAGTTTAAATCGTTAAGTAAATAAGTGCGACTACTCCCCAGGCTTAACCTCATCCCTTCGGGCAATCTGGTTTTGCTCTCGTGAGCGCAGGCAAGCAAGCAAGCTATATAAGGAATTGTTGGTGTTGTGTGCAGCTTTTGGCTCGGAACGGTTAAGAGCCCAGTGTTAAGAGGTGGACAGTTTGTTTATACTGAAAACCTTTTCTATTTTTTTTTTTTTTGGTTTTGTTTGAAGAAGGTACAACATGTCTTTTGCTTTACCATAATACCAACAACATTGGCAGACGACAGGGGAGGGGATAAGCAGGTGTACAAGTGGCCATTTTTGTGTGTTGCTAAGCGAGATGCACACAAAGATCATCTGGATTATCTGACCCTCCTTCCGACCAAAGCAAGTTGAAACCCAATTATCTGTTGATACGGATCTCGGGCTGCGAGGTGTGTTCAGAAAAAAGCATCTTAAATATGTTAACGGTGTGAAGCAACAAACCGAACGCCGTTGGGTCGGCGTATTGCGGGAAATTAGCAAGCCTGCTAAATCTGGAGAGGAAATGAGCTCTATATGTTTCCTGCTCTTAGCAATTTGCCCACATTTGCTGTGTGCGCTAAATGGACCTGAGAGGCCACAGGAGGAGTATCAAGACTGTTTGCGATGGTCCACGGAGCGTGACTTGTCGGCCAAGACCCAGTTGGGCAAGACAACAACACAAGTTCCTGAAACAAGAAGCTGCAAGGTTTGCTATTTTACAATAAAAGAAAAAAAAAAAAAACGGTGCAGCTAAAGTGTGATGAAAAAAACACATTCAAGTTCAAATCAAGTGTGTCGCTCTAAAAAGATAAGACAATGTATTCTGAGAGCACCATTCGTCTTTGATGGTTATATTTAGGCGTTCAGGGATACTAATGGGTAAAAAGAAAACTGCATATTTTTAGACCCAAGACATTACATTCAACACTGGCTAGAAAAGAAAACATTTGCACAATATTGCGGCGTACATACAGAATTGACTCAAGGAAGGCTCGCCAGCCATTCTGCCGTCATTGTAAACAGCCTCGCTGAAGCACCTTGAGGAAAATACAGCCTTCAAAAAGGTGGACAAAAGACGAATCGAAGAATAATTATGCATGTGAAATAGCTGGACAAGTGCAAAGACGAGTACAAGGCTGCGTCCATTTTACATGATGTCATTATGTGTCTCCAAGCTAGGGCGGGGAAAAAAAAAAAAAAAAAAAAAAAAAAAAGCATCTGGGCTGTTCTGAGAGCTGATGACTGGGATCACATTTACACGGCATCAGATGCTATATTTAAATGTGCTTCTGCAACAGCATAGGAAAAAAAGTTTAGGCGTCCCCGGGAAACAAGTTACTTAATATCTCTGTGAATGCTGAGAGACACAAAGCGATGTCCTACCTCTGTTAAGAAAATTCCCAGGTCAATCTTTTCTACGTTTGTCTTGTTTATACAGACCTGCAACTTAATTCAATTCAGTATAGTTCCGTTTTTTTGTAATGTCTACTGTCAAACGTCCCAAAATATCCTAAACAAATGTCTTGCTTTTCAGTTAACACTTTGTCAGGTACTTCGCTATGCCTGCATGTAGACGGAGCAAGACAGAAACCGTCGATGATGATGGAAATAAAGCTCCATAGTTTTCGGGTCAGTTTATTGCTCAGTAACTTCATCGCTTGACGTTCCCACGCAAATTCCTGCAGGAAGGTTCCAATCTCTTCCCAATGAGCCGGCTTGCTAAGATGGACGTCTCCTCATTGTTGTGGCGAGGGCGTTTACTCGCGGGTGTGCTCAGCGGGATTCCGGCTGGCACAAATTACAGACCAAACCATTGCGAGAAACTCATGCTGGTACGACGCAAGTTGCACAGACTGATCGTTAAGATGGGCCTGCAGATGGACCGCGGAGGGATGTAACTCTATAGTGTGGCCTCCAGAAAATCTCTGTGGATCAAGCACAGGCACCCTGGGGAAGCCTCGAAACATTTGAAAGGGCACACGTTATATTACAGCTCTCGGGTTAACCACGGTAGGGCGAGTCCTGTTTTGTAAACAATAGCCACGCTTGCCTATTGTCACATCAATGTGCTTTTTGGACATTATTTCTGGGACTTCTACCATGGCTATTCTACCATGGGTAAGAACGAAGAATACTCTTTGCAATTTTGGAACGGATTCATCGCATTTCCGTTCATTTCAATTGAGAATGATGATTTGGTATTGGTCACGGAACAAATTCACCTATTATCTCAAAACAACACTGTATTTATTAGGGGTGTTAAAAAAAAATCGATTCGGCAATATATCGCGATATTACATCGCGCAATTCTTGAATCGATACAATCGGCGGCTGAATCGATTTTTAAATATCCATTTTTGATGGAAAAATATTTACCAAAATGTCTTGGGGCTCACACCTTAAGCATGGAAAAATGTTATATTAATGGAACACTAGCCTTAATATTTTATTTTAATGCTGTTTAAACATGAAACAGATTACAACCTGTATAAGACTGAAGTTTCAGATAAATAAATACATTTTCATACAAATCTTACACTGTACAAGTTTACTGATTAGTATTTTCTAAATTTAAATAAAAAAAAACTGCAGCAATGGACTTATAAATTCGTATCGGGATTAATCGGTATCGAATCGAATCGTGACCTATGAATCGTGATACAAATCGAATCGTCAGGTACTAGGCAATTCACACCCCGAGTATTTATCATAATATAATTGAAGATGATATGAGAAAACTGTCATTTCTCAAGTGTGTATATAACTGGGAGCATCAATCGGTACCAAAGAAGTAGCTCTGGGTTTCAAAAAGTTTGACCAACAGCTGCTCTCCTCAGTTCACAATCGCTGCTTGTCATCAAGATTGCATTAGACCAGACCAGGTTTTTCAGCAGGTAACCCCCCTAAAATAAAATAAAAAAAACAATCTATAAACCAGCTTCAGTGATACCGATACAGCAATTTGTTGTGCTGTGGACTCGTTTGTAAGCATAGTGCATGTCGATTTGTTGTTGCATTCCCACTGTTCCTGTCAGTCAGTCAGTCAGTCAGTCAGTCCTCCGGATCCCCCGCGCTGCTGACTCCTCCCCACCATCTCACCCTCCTCTCAGCGGCCAGTGGCTGCATGCCAATCTCTGGGCAGGACACCCAACCTGCCTGCCACCACTACCACAACAACAACAGCAGCAGCAAGCAGCAGGCTGCAAGCGGCGGCAGCCGATTCACCAAATCTGCAAAGCCCGATTCTAAATAAAGTCCGACATTTATTCATGTGCAAAGTCCAACGTGACACTTAACACCATTCTCAGACAGACGCGTCATACTCGTCGTCTCAGTATCGCACAATGGACCATCGTCCCCGTCAGCCTGATATAGCTGCGCCGTGGGCCACAGTGTGTGCCAAGTCCTGTTTTCTGCTCATTTGGGATCTTCATGTGATCCCGATCGTGCCGTGCATCCATCACCATGCATTTACACGGCTGAAGAGGCGTTGCTGTTGCACGTGCACTTAAACCTGTTAATGAGCTCAACCCGTGGACGGATTGTGTTGTTGTGAGGCTAAAAGCAGGTCGTATGAGCTAAACACGTAATGCTGGGAGGGGCCCTCGCGTAGCTGGGGACCTGAAACTGGGGTGAGCATCAGCGGCGAGACTGTTTGGCGCGACGGCCGCTTGCAGTGTCAAGATGGCGGTTGTTTGTTTACAAGCTGGTAAGTATGCGAATGCTAAAGATCCTTTTTCATTGTGAATACTGTGTCGTGTTTTAAACACAGAATGCAGAATGACATATTGTCAGTGTCCACTTGGACACGGCAAACCATGATTCTGTTACATCTCAGCTGGATTACTGTAACGCACTTTACTTTGGAGTCAGCCAGTTCTTCCTCAAGCGTCTCCATCTTGTCCAAAACGCTGCTGCACGTCTCCTAACTGGTGCCCGTAAGAGGGAGCACATAACCCGTATCCTGGCCTCTCTTCACTGGCTGCCCGTGAAATTTAGAGTCCACTTTAAGATTCTTCTATTTGTTTTCAAATCTCTAAATGGTCTTGCCCCGCCTCATCTCGCCGAGCTCTTGCACCCCGACGCGACTATTTCATCAATTCAAAACAGACACTTATTACATCAGTACATAACAGACACATGACCTCACGGTCATGAACTCAAACTTAAACCTGGCGTGAGCCCAGACATGACAATTTCAGCATATAAACAATAACTGTTGGTTGATTTCTGTAGTCCTTCATGACATAAGACTGATTATCTTGTCTTATCTATGTGTTTCATCAATATAAGACTTTTGCAAACATCCGTTTTTACTTTGGAAAACAATGACCGAACCGGTAACATAATACATATTAGGGGTGTGAATTGCCTCGTACCTGACGATTCGATTCGTATCACGATTCACAGGTCACGATTCGATTCGATACCGATTAATCCCGATACGAATTTATAAGTCGATTGTTGCGATTTTTTTTCATTCAAATTTAGAAAATACTAATCAGTAAGCTTGTAGAGTGTAAGATTTATATGAAAATGTATTATTTATTTATCTGAAATTTCAGTCTTATAGAGGTTGTAATCTGTTTCATGTTTAAACAGCATTAAAATAAAAATATTAAGGCTTAATGTTCCGTTCATATAACATTCTTCCATGCTTAAGGTGTGAATCCTAAAAAAAAAAAAAAAAAAAAAAAAAAAAAAAAAAAAAAAAAAAAAACGATTTTGCCTATTATTGAATCGATTCGAGAATCGCGCGATGTAGTATCGCGATATATCGCCGAATCGATTTTTTTTTAACACCCCTAATACATATAATATCAATCCCCCTTTTTTAAAAATGACTATACAAATACAAAGTACGAAATAAACACCAACCACTGGCTAATAAAACCGTAATCGGGTGAGAAATGCTTTTGCAATACATCACTCGTAATATGTGTGCATAAAGTATTTATATTTTGGTTAACATGCAAATGTTAGGCTTAAGAGGAATTTAGATAGATATTTAAGATAAAAGGTCACAAAATTAATACCGATGAATACAAGTGACCTGGTGCCAACGTTGCACACCAATCCAGCTTTACTTTGTACATCCACTGCAACATTAATGTGATTTTTTGCTTACATGAGCCACTAATGATTACCAAATACTATATAATCTCCTGATTATACAATTCCCGTGGTTTCGAACCGCTGCATTATCCTTATCCAAATGATTTCCAAATCTTTTAAATTATACACCGTCTTCATCGCTATGCCAGTGGACGACAGAATAAACAGGTCACTCTTGGAAAAGAGATTGTCAATTCCAAAGAGTTTCTTACCTGGTTAAATAAAGGAAAATTCATATCACAAATGCTGAGTTTGCGTGTGATGACATTTTTTCTTGTTGATCCGTAAAATTTGACCTGAAAATAATAACGGCATTGGGCAACGGTCTTCTATTTAGTTAGCTTCAGCAGTTCACGCATTGTTTGGCAGGCAGACCTGTTCACGAGAGAATTAGGAGAAGATTAAAAATCCCCATCAAAAAAAAAAAAAGACAAAAGGGTCTTAACTGACGAATGAGCGCCGCAGAGCTTTTCTGATTTCACATTTTTCGACGCCAACAAGCGAGTCATCGTGACCTAGTTTAGCGTTAAGAAGACGGGGAGAAGACTTTGTGCGTTTGCAAGCGGCGGGAGAAACAAAACAACACGATATGCGCAGATTTGCAGAGAAGCGCCTCAGTCGCTGTCGATATCTCAAATCTTCCGCCTCTGTATTCCATCAAAATGCAAATGAAGAAGCATGCGGTTTATCCACTGCCTTTTTCAACAAAACCAAACAAGAAATTCTTAAGGAGAAGTACAATGCAGAGTTTAAGCCCATTTTTTATTTTTTTATTTTTATTTTTTAAAAGGTGCCCTCATATGAAATGTTCACTTTTTTTTTTTTTTTGGGGGGGGGGGGGGGTACATATATATGCCTTACCATAGCCTGACTAAGTCCCCAAAGTTGTGAAATAAAATAAACAACCCATGTTTCCCTTTCCTACGGGCATTTGAATCACATTAGCTCAAACATCACTTTCAAATGGGCTGTTTCAGCAGGTCGGTTTTACACGTCACTAGCTTAGCGCAAACTCCACCCTCACAATTTTCAACCCCCACATTTTGCAACTTGCTGGCCACTGAAAATGACGACACAAGGGCTCAGGTAACCAATCACAGCTCAGCTTGTGAATGTCACATGACCAAACCGAGAAAACAGGTGAGCTGTGATTGGTTACCTGCGCCCTTGTGATGTCATTTTCAGTCGACAGCAGGTTGCAAAATGTGTTTTTAAAGGTACTAATTGTATGTGAAAAATAATGAAAGTATCAAATTAATTATAGACAAAATATTAACTCATTCACTCCCAGCCATTTTCACATTTCGCAATCCCGTTCGCTCCCGGCTGTTTTACTGGATTTTGACTGATTTTGCAAGGCCCACAGAATATTGTGTTCTATTGCTATAAAAGCATGGAACCTACCAAAAGAAAGATTAAAGTCTCTTCTTTCATCAGGGAAAACAAAGTATGTTTCTATCTGTTTCTGTTTTGCAGCAATTAGGATTAGAAGAGAGCTAAGTTTCATCAGTTTTCACAAATCTATTCAAAATCGTAAGTAATTTAGCTTTTTTTCTACATGGCCCTGGTTGATCTCCTTTGCTCTGCTGCCACCTGCTGGCCGTTTGTGTACCAACTACCATTTCTGCAATTGTTCTTTGCAGTTGAGAGGCTGCATCAAAGCCTTCTGTATGCTCTAGCATAAAAACAAAACAAAAACTAAAACGTATAAATATGTCTTTGGGCCACTTACAACATTAAAAAAAAACGTATTTAGACGTTATTAGGAGCAAATGAGTTAACTTTTTTTTGGCTATAATGGGCTAAATAAGTGAAGTATCCTTTTAATCAATTCAACTGTCATAAAAGCAGTCCAAATTGATTTTTTATTTTTTTATTTTTTTTTATTTTTTATTTTAAAGGCACATTTTGCCCAACAATTCATGTAGAACAACGCCCTCATTCAAAGCTGTCTGTTAGCGTTTCAAAGTAAACAAATTGAAGAAACCGCCACATGAAGTATCTTGTTAGCATTATAATCAAAGTGGCAACATCAAAAGAATGCACTCATTGGCACAAACCGAGCCCAACAGAACTATTCAAGCAGGCGCCAATTTATTGGTGATAACTTGGTCCCCTGCTGCGGGGGGGGGGGCTTTGCCATTTGGTCATTAAAAAAAACCCTCCGAAATGGCCGCTCGTTCAATCTGCTTACTGCCATTTTATCATCGTTTCGACTTTGTCGTGACTGCCAAAAGAGTCGACGTAAATGTCTACCGCGAGCCTCATCCATCACCTCGCTCCCGATGTGGCGTTAACACAACATTACATTACGTTTTTACAAGCATTGCGGGGGGGGAGGGGGAGACAGGTGAGCGGTCCGAAAAGTCATCCGCGATCCCAGTTATCCAAAAGGCCTTAGCGTCACCTCTGGCAGAGGATCCACTTTTGTTTGACAGATCCCCAAAGGACAACGATGACGCCGGGCACACTTTATCCGACCGATGCCATTCAAGCTCCAAAAGGAGAACAGCTTTTTCGCCAAAGTCAAATCATTAGCCTCATCGGAGCTAATTGCCCTCGCGACACGGCAACACAGACAGCACTGTCGACTAAAGAAAGAAAAACTGGAACAAGACGACAGCGTTGTAAACAATAGATTAGAATATAATGTTAGATAACAGGGGAGGAAATACCCAATTTTCATTTACTGTGGGTGCAAAGGCTATAATCACTTGATTGTGGAGAATCGTGAGAGCAAAGTTCAGTTTTGTGCTTTTGCTTTGGTCGAAATCATTTAAAAAATGAAAGAGCTACGAGTTAAACAGAAAGTAAAATGAATAACTTTCGTCGGATTGTTTTCGTTTTTAGTCAGTTTAGTTTTTCTTATATTGATCAGAGACAAAAAACCGCTAAGTCCCAATAAAATAATGGATTCGTAATATTTTTGGGACCCACATAATAATGAATTGTGTAAAATGACATTAGGCAAGTGAGCCACATGCACACAAATGCTATGCTATGCTATGCTATGCTATGCTACGCTATGCTAACTTCGCCAGATATTCCGGAAGTTCATAACGCTCACCAAACGCTCCCCCTTCACATTAAAAACACTTAAAAAACAAAAATTATTAATGATGAATTAATCCCACAACTGAAGCATCTTTGTTGGTTCGCATTAAAAGACTAAAAAGAATTCACCCAGTGGTCTTTTAATTTTCAGAATAACCTCAGTTTGATGTACTCAATGAAGCCCTTCGATTCAGATGAGTGTTGCTGTTTACAAACTCAGAAAACATTGCGAGACATTCCGAAATTGAAGACCACAGCGACTAAAATCAATTTCACAAATCGAGTATGCAATGGCAAAAAAAACAAAAAACAAAAAAAACAAACACATTTGTCACGCATAATGACGCACTTCTCTGAAAGTCTACTACGCGCTTGTGACAAACAAAACAGCGCCGATGAGGAGGCGTCTCCTCGTCTCGGATCAAAATGCACCGACGGCGCTCGTCGGGTTTGATGAAATTGAAGTGCCACTCTGATCCAGTCCGTCAACCGTATTTCTCTCAGAGAGTAACGTTACCCTAAACTGCCATGACGCTTCTGAGGGATGCATAAACCCCTGCATGACACGTCTGAGAGCGAGCCTTTGAAAAGTCCAAATCCCCATCTGATTCGGTTGCATCACTCTCAAGACGCTAGTTTGACTTCAATTCATCGGATAAAGCTGAGTTTCTAGCTCATTAAAGATGCTTTTCCACCAACATGCTACACAACTACTGATCCACTGGCTTTATATTTGGAATAGAAAACGGCTTCACCATCTGGGCAACAAGTCGGTGCAAGGTTATTTGTCTGAAAGCAGCGAAGAGTACTCTGCTGCCTGCCAACGAAAATGATGTTGAGACTGGATGGATAGTCAAAACAAAACTCGCATGGATTCTACATTGGATTCCAGTCTAGTTTTCATGGAGGGGCAGCAACACAATGTCCCGGATGACAACAGCTAATCCAAAACAACAACAACAACAACAACAACAACGACGACATTGTATCACGTGATCTTTCCGCAACAAAAATAGTCGCGCCAAGCTACACCATCCCAACAATCTTCTGCTGCGCTTATCCCTATACATAATCCTTATGCTTATATTTATATTGCGCACTAATGTCAACACACCAGAGCCCTGAACATTATTGGATTACATAGTTGTAACTGATGGATATTAATCTGCAATCAAATGAAGCATTACACGTCAGATTTTTTGAAGAAACAGACTTACTCAACCTAACTGTTCATTTTAATATTTTTTTTTAAAAAACAAAAAAACAAAAAAAAACAGAGACTTTTGATATTGAGGCGACATAATGCCGCATGGCTCCCACTGGAAAAATAAATGGTGGAATTATATAACACTTATCAGACAGCTGCATTGTCTTATAGTCAACTCATTTGCTCCCAAAAACGTATAAACACGTTATATTTTAAATGTTTTAAGTGTCCCAAAGACGTATTTATACGTTTTTGTTTTATTTTAATGCTTTTTTTTATACTAGAGCATACAGAAGGCTTTGATGCAGCCTCTCAACTGCAGAGTGCGGGCAAAAAAAAAAAATGGTATTCATGACAAACACGGCCAGCAGGTGGCAGCAGAGTATAAGAGATCAAATCAAGCTGATTTCCTCACAATTCTAAGCAGATTTGTGACTAATGATGACACTTAGCTATATTCTAATGATAATTGCTGCAAAACGGAAACAGATAGAAATATGTTTTCTTCCTGGTGAAAAGGGGGACTATAATAATCTTTCTTTTGGTAGGTTCCATATTTTCATAGCAATAGAACACAATATTCTGTGGGCAAATCCAGCAAAACAGCTGGGAGCGAAAGGGTGTGCTTCAGTAAAAATGGCTGGGAGTGAATGAGTTAATAGATTGTTCTCAAGCTTTTTTCAGCTATTTAATTTTTTAAATCTAGTGTAAAAATAACAGAAAAAAATGTGGAAAGACCTATAGTATTAATTTATGTAAGAATAAATTGTCCATATTTGGACTGATGGGATTTCCACCTTATGATACACATCTGCAGTCAATAACTGGGGCAAATCATTGTCATCAGCCTCTAAAATATCCACACGCGTTGCTTTCTTCTCACCCGTTTCCTCTTATTGTATTATTATAAAATAGCTATGGCGGCCAGGGAAATCCTATTTCTTCCTGGACAATCACGCCATGATGTTTGCGGTTCAACAAAAATGCCATGTGGTGCCTCAAAACATGCTTTCCCGAATATGCAGCAGGCCTAAGAAGTCAGAATATTTAGTGTAAAAAAAAAAAAAATCAAAACAACGTAACACCGAGGTCACGCTGACACATCGCTTGAGCTTGGGAGGTTTAAGTCAAACTACAAACCTTGTAAACAATTTTCAACAAACATGATTTATGAGCAATTTTTGGGCAAATGAGTTTTCTAAGCGGCTCTAATCTTTTATTTATGTAAACAGGGACAAGAGTGTGAGGGCCATATTTGGATAAATACGAACTGTTTACCGCTCCACATCTGAGCAAGAATATCAGAGACTAAAATACGAATCTGGCTGCACTGCGATGGGGTCTATGCACAAAGCGACAGTTAAGCGTCTCCTCAAAAAGAAAAATGCAATTACGGAGAAACCTCCGGAGTGAAAATTAATGTTTTCTGTCATGCTGGTTGACTTCCAAGTGGCTAATTTGTGAAAATGACTTTACCCCATAGAGAAATTTCTTCTGGGCTCGACATTGTCCATTTTTTGTTGTTGTTGATGGTATTGTAGCTCTGTTAAGACAAAATAGTGACACGAGTGAAGGGTTACACCTGTTTTACCAGACTTAAGTCCTGCTCAGGCTCGGGGTGAGAGGTCAAGGCCTGTGTTGACATATGACACTTGCCTCAAAAGGATTCTTTCACGGGCAGCTTGCACAAAAACACTCGGTCAACTGAGCAAATGCTGACCGTTTATGACACCAATTTTTTTGCTGGTGTCATTTTGTATGTTGAGCCTCTAAAAAGGATTCCACCTACAATTTTTTTTTTCCACTCATTTATAGCTTATTCAGTCCATACTGTAAGTGAGAATGAGTGTGCACAACTTATTAGACCAACCACAAACCCGACCCCGTGCAACTTATTAGAGCAACCACAAAATATTCATCATAAAGTCACACAGGGCACACGGTATCTTCACGTCTCTGGAATTTGAAAACCGCAGTTGCAGTGCAAAATTAATAATGTAGTAATTGTACTACAATAAATCCCTGTATGGGATAATGAGACCCTAGCAAAGAACGAACTTAATTGTTTGCGTCAACCATTCAGAGTATTATCTATTATTAAGTTAGGTTTACATTTCACAAGAATTGATTTTTCTTGTGCGCTTTGCTTTCATTTCATTGCTGATGGTTCTGATGATGCAGACCAATCTGAGTAGCACTCAGTACCTTATGAGAGAAAATTTATATTCACATTGTTACTGATTAAATCTGCATTTAAAGCATCTCCCACACTTATTTTATACTTATTGGTACAACCCGACGTCACACAGTGGTATTTTTGCTGTAGAGGAAGAAAATAAACGTGGAAAGTATGCTGCTGAAAAGTCAACTTACTGTAAGTGTGGCAACGCAAGATGGCCGCTGCCGGCTTCACTTTTCGCTACAGCATGAGCAGCCCAGTTTATTTATTACGTCCGTGCTGTATCAGCCTCCGCATCCACCTGAGAGTCTGACCCTGATATATATATATATATATATATATATATATATATATATATATATATATATATATATATATATATATATATATATATATATATATATATATATATATATATATATATATATATATATATGTGTGTGTGTGTGAGTTGGCTAGCATCAGGCTAGGTAGCATCACGCCGGAAGAGCTTTTGAGGATTAAAAAAAATAAAAAATCTTCTTTCCCTGTCGCCCTTTTTGCTCACGCTCATTACGGAGCCCCTCTGGTGTCAGGGTCTAAATTTATTTTTTTTTTTTGCTAATCTGTACCCACAGTTTAGCAATCTGTACCCACAGTTTAGCAATCTGTACCCACAGTTTACTAATCTGTACCCACAGTTTAGCAATCTGTACCCACAGTTTAGCAATCTGTACCCACAGTTTACTAATCTGTACTCACAGTTTACTAATCTGTACCCACGGTTTAGTAAACCGTACCCAGGGTTTAGCACTTCCGTGGCGTTATGTAATACGCATGCGCACGCAACGTTCGAGTGGTTGCCTGACAACAGTGTTAGTGGGTACAGATAAGTAAACTCTGGGTACAGATTAGTAAACTGTGGGTACAGATTGTTTTACTAAACTGTGGGTACAGTTTACTAAACTGTGGGTACAGATTAGTAAACTGTGGGTACAGATTAGTAAACTGTGGGTACAGATTGTTTTACTAAACTGTGGGTACAGTTTACTAAACTGTGGGTACAGATTAGTAAACTGTGGGTACAGATTGTTTTACTAAACTGTGGGTACAGATTAGTAAACTGTGGGTACAGATTAGTAAACTGTGGGTACAGATTAGTAAACTGTGGGTACAGATTAGTAAACTGTGGGTACAGATTTGTAAACTATAGGTACAGATTAGTAAACTGTGGGTACAGATTGTTTTACTAAACTGTGGGTACAGTTTACTAAACTGTGGGTACAGATTAGTAAACTGTGGGTACAGATTAGTAAACTGTGGGTACAGATTTGTAAACTATAGGTACAGATTAGTAAACTGTGGGTACAGATTGTTTTACTAAACTGTGGGTACAGTTTACTAAACTGTGGGTACAGATTAGTAAACTGTGGGTACAGATTAGTAAACTATGGGTACAGATTAGTAAACTATGGGTACAGATTAGTAAACTGTGGGTACAGTTGACTAAACTGTGGGTACAGATGAGCAAAAATAAATTAAAAAAAATTCAGACCCTGACACCAGAGGGCGTACGAGCGCCCCTAGCATCTGCCTAATCCACCTAATGGCAGGAGCGCCACTGATGGTAGGCAAACAAGAAGGTGTCGAGCAAACATGCGGCAAAGGCCGAGTGAGCCGCAGCGCATATCACGCCACGAAATGCTGCCTGAAACCGTTTCGACATAACAGCGCAGGCCGCAAATGCGTTGCTGTCACTCAGAGATGCCACAAAAATCAAATACAACTCAAAAAGATCACCGCAGAGCACAATCTGGCAAAGCGCTTGCCGCTCGGAATGTCGGGCATGTCCAGCAAAACAATCCAACAAGTGTTGACTTCACATAGCTTTGCGGGAGGGGGTTTCAAATGTCAACCTTGTCGTCCTTCCGTAGGTGAGGAGGACAACAATGACAGACGACCGTGTCTTAGTTGACACTGTCAGCTTGGAATTGGAATAAAAAAAATAAAAAAATAAAAAAACAGCAAGGACTGCAACCACATACGAATGCACAAACATGTCGTATATCATGAGGTCACTGTCTGTTTCCAATGAACAGCGCTTTAGAAATGTAATGCACCCGTCACGAGATGATGCAAAGCGTTTCACTTCCCCAAACACGTTGCGCACTGAGCTCACGTCTACACAAACTTCATACTTTAATACGCAAACCACGTTTCATCTGATCCAAACTTACTGGGGAAATTTCCAGTTTTATCCTGCCTGTTAAGTTGCTTATCATCAGTCCGATTTGATTGAAATGAAACTTGCCACGAGCGGCGTCAGAAGCTGTCAAAAGTCATGCAGGCTTTCATCTAGATCCAGTCCAGATTCAATTAAACATGAAAAAATCGAATTTCTTCAAAGACTCGTGTCTCTGTCACAAACTTGATGTAATCTTATGGATCGAAAACTGATATGTCAAACTAGGTTTATTTCAGATTTGCAGATTTGGACAAAAAATGTGCATGCCGGATGAGAATATTTCAAGTTGAACCACATTTTCATTCAATATTAATTTATTCTTGCTAAATCAGAAACAATAACGTCAAATCAAGTTTAACCTGGATTTGATCAATAAAGACTCGATTTTATATTATAGATGCTGATATTTGTCCAAATGTGTATAATCTCTGTGGATATCAAAAGTCTGCACACCCCTGTTGAAACCTGTTCACCAAAACAACACACCAACAATGAATGCAGCACGGTTGCATCATGTTTTGGGGCTTTTCGAGGCAATTGTGAAAAGTTCCAAATACCAGTCAATGTCAGCACCAGTCAAGCACAAAATCTTTTTGTCTTTTGCTAGAAAGCAAATACAAATTCCAGGAAAAATCCTAAGTGAACATCTGACATTTATTTAGAGTTCATCAGACGCACTTGAAATGGCGGCAGCAGTGCGCCAGCTCCCACGTGAGTTTGAATGCGAATGGTTACATCTGAACATAGCCACTTCCACAAGTAGAAGAGGGTGTGAACACTTGTGCAACCATTATCTCACTTGTTTAGTTTTACTTTCAGACTTAAGACGTTTTATTATCAATTGAGTTGTACAATTTATAGGATACGAGACGAAACAAGTTTAGAAATGATTCATCTTGAACCTGACATTTTAAACGAGGATATTTAGAATTCTTGTAGCCATTGTACACAGGTTGAGGACAGAAAGTAGTACTTTGTGGTCACAAAGTAGCATTATATCTGTATCATCTGACAATTAGCATAGATTTTAAACATAGAAGGGCCAAAACATCCCTAATGAAAATTAAATTGCACAAAAAAAAAACTAGCCACCAGAAGGACCTACAATTGCACAAATGGAAATCAACCTGACTTTTTTTTAACAGTTGTGTTGCATTTAAATATCGTGAACATGACGACGACGACGATATTGTGGCACTTTTAATATCACGATATTGTCCTTATCGTTACATCCCTACAATCCATACTCTCTCGTGTCATGTCGGCACAAACCTGTAACCACACACAAATCGGATATGTACAGTATCTGATTTTCGATTTTTTTGATGTGGTACGTGACAATGAAGTAAATGTTCATCCCGATTCTGCCAACATGCTCCGAGGGATGAAATTGTTAGAAACAATAATATGACAAATGTTATGTTGACAGCCGGAGGACCCCCTCGGTGTCCTCTCAAAGACCCCCCAAGTGGCCCCAGGACCTCTGCTTGGCTAACTTCGACATGTTCCAAGGCAAAACACTGAATTTGTGCTCACGTTTAAGCATTTTGTACAATTTTGGTCTACAAAAAAAAAAAAAAGCCCCAAAACGATTCAGCCCCTCGGGTGCTAAATATTGGCCCGATTGCGCGGCGTGACAGTGGAATGGAAACGTCACATATGCCTGCCTGCACTCTTCGTCCACAACAACCGCTTACAAACTTGTCCACGCCAGGAATGTGGACATTTAATCGCACTGCCCACCGCCCCTCCTGAAAAGTAGAAGTTAGAAGCCGGGGAAGAGGCGGGCGAGGCGACTTGTAAGCTTCTTTTTCTCTTCTTTTTTTTTTTAAGCTAACTTTTTTTCTTACCTCTCCTCCTCGACGTTCAGCTGTTCTCGTCACGCAAAAAATAAATACGCCGCGTGGGAAGAAGGCGTCTGCTGTCGCCGCAATCCCAAGTGCGAAGAGATCGACCGGTAAATGCGAGTGGGGCTTTTTCGTCCGCTTCTCTCGCTCGCTTGCTCTTCTGCGTGGCTCCTCCGACAACTGCCGCTGCATTTTTTTTCCCTCCCTCCTCTCCTCTCCTCTCCACCAGCTTGACGCGTGAGCGCGCGCGTGCTGGGATCCTGGGCAGGCCATCGAGAGCCGCGTGAACGCGCACTCACGAATCTGTATTTCAAGCTGTGGCGCGTGCACGGTGCATACCCGGGTTTCATTCCGCCCCCCCAGCACACCCCACCAAGTTAGGTATATTTTTTTACCACAAAATAAAATGTTATATATGAGCGTTTACAATCTAAATAATAAAAAGACAAGTTAAAATACATAACACATAAAATACTACAATTCCCAGAATGCAGTTCAGCCACAAACAAACTCAACATTGATTTCCAGTACCGCGTGTGCTTAACTTTTTAACAATATAAGGATGGAGTGAAACTATAACGTGAAGTTTTGGCCATTCACAATACATACTGGAGTTAAAAAATAGTAACAACCACACGAAGAAGTGTGTCTGCACTAAGGTAAGTAATAAATGATATGCTGTTGCTAACTCATGTTTAATCAAAATGCTAATACTGTACCGTGCTTGAGGCCTAGTTAGTAAATGGACTGAGTTTATGTAGCATTTTAAGGTGTACATTTACTGATTTATTAGTTGATTATTGGGCAGGTATTTTAAAGACAACTTCTGGCTAACTTTTTTTTTTTTAAATATTAAGACAATTGGGGTCAAGACTCGTTTTATTATTATTTTTAATATGAACTTAAAAACGTTTTTTTTTTTAAGTTATTCAAATACAATACAAAGTATGAATAAATATAGCACAGATAAAGAGGCATTTGTATTTCAAAAAATAGAAATTGAAACTAGTGTTGAAGTGGCAAAAAAAAAATTAAGCCATCATTGAGCTGGTCCATTGGACAAAACGACAACAAAAACATGTCGATGCACTTACCCTACACTTTTACTTGGTTGTTTAATTTCACAGTTTGTGGGTTGGCAGGGACCCCAGAGACCCAACTATTTGTTAAATCACTTTTCAATTATTTAAAATATGTTGTTGTCCAAAGCAAAAACAAACAAACAAAACAAAAAAACATCTGTTTCTCATCCATTGAAATGAATTCACATCTTACATCTTTCTAAAATTAGTGGATGGTGAACACTGGTTGGGGAATCCCCTTTCGTGCTGCCTTCAGGTGCTGTGGGAAATAACAGGAAAACTGTGGTAAATGTCCATTCCATTCATTTCCAGTCATTATACCATTGTTGTGTTTTTTGATTCAATAAATACCATTTATAAGAAAGATACTTCTTGGGTTGCTCCTGAAAAAAACATGGTGAACCTGAAGGCAGCATTGGAAGAAGGGGAAAAAATGGGCGGAGCTTATTGCCAGAGCGTGACATGTCGAAATGACTCGGGTTTTTTTTCTTTCCTTTTTTTTTTGTAAGTGAATTCCAATCATTGTTTCCTCCTCCTCCTCCTCTGCTCCTCTCAATCCACCAGCCGATGACTTTCCTTCCAAGGCCGCATTGATCATAAAATATACAATGACCCTGAATCACATTTTACACTTTTATTGAGCAAAATAAAAAGGTTATACAAATGTTCAAATAACAAAAGATTCTGCCAACTGCATGTTTAAATGATTACTAGTACTGCAAATAGTCTGATTTTGTTTTAACTTTACACTTGTTTTTCTTTGAGTCAACTTTATCAAATATTCTAAAAATCTAATCTATATATATATATATATATTTAAAAATAATTAATTAAATTTTATCGCAGTTAGTTTTATTTTATTATTTAAGATGGAGATTTTGAGAAAATAGCATAAACCTACAGTATATTTGCTAAACATTTGTAGGATTATTTCATTTTATTTGGTTATTTGCAATGCTTGCCTTATATATTTAAATTACACATTTTAATGCGTATTTATTTTGCTCTAAATTTGTAATAAAAAAATAAAAAAACTTTCGTTACTGTGGTGCCTTGAGATAGGAGTTTAATTTGTTCTGTAAGCACACTCGTAACTCAAAACGCAACACAAATCTTTGCCCATTGAAATCAATACAAATGTCATTATTCCATTCCACCCCCCCCAAAAAAAAACATGTTTTGCAATGTGTTTTTAATAAACAGAAATCATAATATTATACTTTCGAAAAAAAAAAAAAAAAAAAAAAAAGCTCTTTGCAGAGGATAAAGACTAAAGCGGTGTTTGTTAGCATTATGCTAAACAGACTTTAATCGTTTTTGCTTGCAAGTCAAAGCACACCCAAAAAAAAAAGACCTGTCAAATAACAGTTCCAATCTCAAAAACTCTTAAGTTGGGTTACTCATATCTCAAGGCACCACTCTATCTACAACTTGTCGTGTCTGTCGTTTACAGCACTTTAAAGACAAATTCCAACACGTAGCAAACATTTTTCAGCAAGCTGAAAACTCTTCTCGAGTCGCCTCAAAAAGAGACGCTTAACGGCAGCGAAGCCAAAAAAGACTGAAGACAAAAAAAAAAAAAAAAAAAAAAGCAGGGCATGCAACATGAAAAGGTCCTTCTAATCAGCAGAATGCGCCGGCGCGGCCAAATCCAAAATGCACAATGCAGGTGCGGGGCCGCTCCAAAAAAAGATGTGAGCGAGTCTGGCAGGCGGCGTGAGTCAGTGTTGGCAGGAAGTCAGCGGTGTAATGATAAACTTTCAAGTGACTCACTGCTATAAAAAAATAAAAAATAAAATTAAAAAAAATTAAAAAAAAAAAGACGGCGGGAACAAGCTCAAAGACTTGACGCGCGCAAATAGACATTTTTGTGCTATTGTGATTGGCTGTCAAGTCGGGTTATATAGCAACTGAGAATAGTAAAGAATTAGTATGTACAAAAAATAAAAAATAGAACGTCAGTGTTGCTTTGCTAATGGAATAAGCAAAAATTGTTCAGGGAGTTCATTTTAATTTAATGGAAAGATGTCATATTCAAGCATAAATCAACATTTTGCTTTATCATAAGCATAAATTTATGCCCCCCAAAAAAAAACAATTTTCAGCAATCAAAAGTTAATATTTTGTCCAGAATGAATTTGATTTGATAACTTCATTATTTTTCATGTACAATTAATACCATTTAATTTTTCTACTTGCTGTCGACAGATGATGACATCACCTGTGCTGAGGAAGTAGGTAAAGACCAATTATGGCTCGTTAAAGGGATACTTGACTCATTGAACAATTTTCAACAATCAAAAGTTAATATTTTGTCCAGGATGAATTTGCTAACTTCATTATTTTTCATGTACAATACCATTTCATTTTTCTTCTTGCTGTCGACTGATGATGACATCACATGTGCTGAGGAAGTAGGTATCGACCAATCCCAGAAAACAGGTGAGCCATGAAAAATAATGAAGTTAGCACATTAATTATCGACAAAATATTAACTTTTTACTGCTGAAAATGACTCAATGAGTCAAGTATTCCTTGAAATATCTTGGGTGAAAAACATTTGCAAATCATTGTATTCTGTTTTTATCCCACTTCAATAGAATGAGTTCCATATTAAGAGCCAACCTTCAATTTTATGAATTATAGTCTTGTTCCCTATTAACAGTAGACCCCCACTGTTTATGGTTGCCAATGACCGCCAACAGCGGAAATCCAAGAATAACTGATGCGCCCATAAAAGGTATTAAAATCGTTTAAAGTACCACAAATAAACATACTGTCAACTATGATCTATGAAGACTCGGGAAGAGGCTCATAGCACTTCGGATGCTAACAAATATTACGACATGCTTTGCTACGTAAATTAAAAATTGGACTAAGATGCACACAGGCAAATTTCTCCGCTAATAACGAGGGATTAGTTCCGAAAAGATAACCTGTTAATTTGTGAAATTTTGACTTCACTGTATTTCCATACATTTCGGTGAATTCCAGCCTATGTACACAAACTTTGCACATTTCCGGAATCATGCTAACTTGGATGCATGACAACAAATTTGCTTTGACTTCTTTTTCCGGATTCTTGGTCACCTCAGATGTTAACGGGGCCACTTCGTTCGAGTTCAATTATACCCACAAACCTAATAGATATTTTGTCATTTGGCAGTCACGCTCATTCGGGAGTTAACTTGGCAAATTGGGGCAGAGCGGGCCGCTGCCCCAAACTGCAGGGAGAGGCGGTGAGCAACTGGTCAGTCAGACCCAGACAAAAAAAAAATTGTAATGGATTAGGAGACATGTTTATCAATACACGTCAACTTTTGAACTCAAATCTTTGCTCTGTTTTAAACAGAGAATGTTTCTTGCAACCACAGCGCCACCTGTTGGCTATGATTTTTATTTATTTATTTTGAATTAGTTTGTTTTACTAAGTTCAAACACACCTAGTGTCATTTTTGCATTGAGGGCAAGTTGGGCAGTGCCCCATCATAGCCAACAGGGATACTTTTTTTAATTTTATTATTATTATTTTTTTTTTATTAAAGGGATACTTAACTTATTTAGCCCATTATAGTAATAAAAAGTGAATATTTTATCTACAATTAATTTGATACTTTCATTATTTTTCACGTATAATTAGTACCTTTAAAAACACATTTTGCAACCTGCTCTCGACTGAAAATGACATCACAAAGTGCTCAGGTAACCAATCACAGCTCATCTGTTTTCTAGGTTTGGTCATGTGACATTCACAAGCTGAGCTGTGATTGGTTGCCGGAGCCCTTGTGATGCCATTTTCAGTCGACAGCAAGTTGCGAAATGTGTTTTTTGAAGGTACTAATTGTACATGAAAAATAATGAAAATATCACGTTTATTATAGGCAAAATATTAAAAGGATACTTCACTTATTTAGCTCATTATAGCAAAATGTGTTTTTAAAGGTACTAATTGTACATGAAAAATAATGAAACTATCACATTTACTATAGCCAAAATATTCACGTTTGACTGCCAAAAATGGCTAAATAAGTGAATTGTGAATTGTTTCAATTGTTTGTAAGAGCTCAGCCGCAATGGGCTATTCCCTCCTCCCCTTCACTACTTTATTGATTAATTAAATAGGAAGGAGCACAAGTGTTGCAATTAGAAAAAAAAAAAAAAACATTTGTGAAAGTGAATGTTGAACTTGGATGGTTAAAAGGCACTTTCATAAATATTCAATGGCACCAGTCAGTGCTCAAATGGCCAACAAACGGCACCTCCCTGGTTTTGGCACCGGATAGCTTATCGCTTATCAATGAGGTAGGACATGACGGCCGGATTCATCTGCAACAATCTGAGTCACGGAGCAAGGAGGAAGGATGCCATTCATTTTGGGCGGACAGAAAAGAGCAACTCGAATGGGCGAGAGCGGTCATGAAGCCACTTGACCGATTGGACTCCACCAATCCTGCCAAAATAAGAGCGTTAGCATGGAAGTCAAAAGATCCTAAAGTTAACAGAAAAATGGGCTTGTGTTCCGGTTGCTCAGTACAATATGGCTCAAGTGGACAAAACAATGGCGATAAAATGATGGAATGGAATCCTGCGTTCGAGTTCAGGCAACGACATGAAAACAAAATCAGGCTGCAGCTAAGCTCATTAAACAAATGAGCTTATCTGCCAAGCTTACTGCACATGAGCGGCCATGTTGCTATCGGAAGCCAAGAAGCCAAACTGCAAATACTAAGTTGACGATGGATGAACAGGTGAACCCAAATTTGCGCCTTTCGAAAGATATTAATACGCAAAATATGCAGAACATACACCACATCATGTTACTTATGTTTACAATAAGTTAAAGTCACTTTTCATTCACGACAGCACTGGAGCAGAATTGTCATGTACAAGAGTTGCGACACGTGTGGCCTTTGCAGACGGGAAGTCTCAGCTGGTAATGTGGAGGTAGGAGAAAAAAAAATGGCAGCGTTAAATGAAAACAGGAAGCCACATAATGCCCAGTCAAAAAACAAATATAGTGATACACTAGCTGAAAGCCATTTGAACTTCCCTCTTTTTTCAAGTGGTTTTACTTCTTTTGTTGAGTCATGAATGAATTTAGTAAGGACCACGCAGCACTTACAAAAAAGTGAGTACTTTTTTTTTTTTTTTTTTACTGAAAACTCAACCACTTTTCGTACAAACATACACAAAAAAATAAATGGCACATTCGTCAACAGAGCCATACAAAATATGAACCACAAAGTTGTAATTGTATAAGAATGCAAACATTCGCCTCTGGCAACATATTTCTTGGAACGTTTGGGTTATTGTTTCACAACATTTGAGTGACAAAACTGTGGCTAGATCCATGAAAAGACAATGAAAAAAAGGAGAAATAATAAATATGAGGAGCTACATCATCTTCATCACTTTTGAAGAGTTAAATGTTCTTTTTTGGGGGGAGGGCGGGGGGCGTGGACACGAGGATCAATGTGTTTCTCTTCCACTTGGATGTGCAGCAATTATCTAATGAAACAAAAGTACATTCACATTTTTTGAATGCTCATATAATGCATGAAGCCCAGCGCCACACCAACAATGTTATGTACATAATATAAAAAGTCAACAGCGCAGTTCAAATGCCAGGCTTTTTGTAAAAAACATAACAAAACATTGTCTCCTAAAACTTGTGCAACCCAATTGACAAAAATGTACATTTGAGAGAGTAAGTAAAAACATGTTAACTCCTACCTGTCCAAACGGTTGACCAGATCCCTCACGGTGTTGATGAGGCTGTCGTGTTCCTGCGGGTTGCTCATGATGATGCTGTGCAATTTCTTCATGTACGAGTCGATGGAGTCGAGGGTGGGCATCTCCCCGCTGCCTGTTCAAGTGATGATGGGAATAATTTATGGCGCTGGAGACTTTTAAAGATGTTCATATTGAAAGTAGGCGAGCAAAGGAAAAAACAAAACAAAAATAACCAAAAACAAGCATGGAAACATCAAGGTCACCGGATGCCGAAGTTCTTGTTCTGAGCAACATCAAGCGCAGCCACAACTTGTTCCCTGACATCATTAGTGAATCAACTAAAAATAAATAAATACATAAAACAGCAAATGTGCAAGTAAACACTTGACGCTACTTTCAGTAGAACACCTTTTCATTCAGCGGAAAACTCAATCAATCTTTTTCGCCTCCACACCCATGGGAAACGGTGCCAACTGCTTTGGGAGCGGTTGCAGGAAATTGGTGGAGGACAAAGAGGGTTCGACCTTTATATAAAACTAGCGGATTTATAACTCTTCCCTGATGAACTCCGTGGCAAGTTTTGTTTGACTGATTGTTACATGGGATGGATGTAATTCGCTTTGCAAAATATTATATAAAACTCTAATAGGACTTTAATTAACTCATTTTCACTGAACCACTCGCTTTTTACTGGACTTTGGCAGATTTTGCAAGGCCCACAAAATGTGTCCTATTGCTATAAAAACATGGAACCTACCAAAAGGAAGATGAGACTAAGTATATTTGCACCTATTTCCATTTTGCAGCAATTCACATTTGAATACAGCTAAGTTTCATCATTATTCACGTTCCTGGTGAAAACACTAAAAAAAAGAGCTTGTTGCAACATGGCCCTGGCTGATTTTCTAATACTCTGCTGTCACCTGCTGGCCGTTTTTGTAACAACCACCATTTCTTTAAGTCACTGCTTCATTTCAGAAGCTGCATCAAAGCCTTTTGTAAAAAAAAAAAAAAAAAAAAAAAAAAAAAAAAAAAAAACTAAATAGGTTTTTGGGAGTGACGGACAAAGTATTTAAAAAACGTATTTACACGTTTTTTGGTTTGAATGAGTGAGAAAAAAAATCACTGTCACCGATCTTGATCAAAAAGTGGCTCACATAGTGGTTGATTAGAGGATTAAAAGCCGCCGAAAAAGGCGAAATGTCAGCTCGGTGGCTACCTGGCAGCGACACAGAGGAGAAGCTGGCGGTGAGCGCCTGTCGCAGGGTGTCCAGGTGCTGGTGGAGCAGGCCGTTGCGCCCCCTCTCCTGCATCACGTCGCCTTCCAGGCGCTCCACGGCGCCGCGCATGCTCTCCACGTGTTTTTGGAGCGCGGCGTTGCGCTCCTCGTACTCCATGTTGGTCTTGCGCAACTGCCGCATCTCGGCCTCGCGAGCTAAACAAGAAGCAAAGGACGATTGAATAATGGGGAGAAACGCTGCCTTCGATTTTTTTTGCTCAGAAATGTCTCCTTAGAAATCCTTTTACCTTTAGACAAGAAATAATCAGCAAAGAATCAACACCTCGTTTCTAGCATGTACACCATCATGAACCCATGTTACATAAACAACTCTATTCAGTTTTGTGTTAATTTCGCCAATGAAAACTAAACAAAAATATTTTGTCAACACTCATTTTTCACCGAACTAAAACTAGATGAAAACCACCATTAATAAACAATAACTGGGACTAAATCAGTTTGCATTTTTGTCGACTAATGAAGACGAGACAAAAATGTGCTTAATAAAAATTGGACTAAAATCTTTTGACATTTTAGTTCATGAAAATAAACAAGACAAAAATTATCTGATTTTGTAAAATCTTGTCTCTGGTAATCTGTCACATGACACTGTCATCAGTGTGATGTGACACACTGTGACAAACCCCCTTTCAAATCTGCATCTTGCAAGTACCACATGGAGAAAAAAGAAAAGAAAAAGGAAATTATAGTTATAACGTTAACATTAATCCAATGGTGATAACATTCAAACAACAATATAATGTTAATCCGGCCGCTAACTAATGCTGGCTAATTTACTAGCTAATAGCGTGGAGCCACAGTAGCCACTTGTTGACATACTGTAATTGTGTGTCAAGTTGTTTTTCCTCAAAAAGATGAGAAATTTTTATTCAACATTAAATTATTCAACATTGAAGCTCATCAATAGTGTTAGCTAGCATGCTAGCTCCTAAATAACACGCTTGACATGACAAATATGCGTACTAACATTTTACACTGTCACCTCATTTCACCTTTTGTACACAATAAAATAGAGGCACATTGTAACAGTAAACTAAATTGCGAAATAGCAGAGCACGAACACTGTACAGTATTCCCCACCTTTGCTGTGGTTGAGGAACTCCTCAGTGAAAATGGGGATGTCAAACACGGTTCGGTCCTTCCCTTCTGCATCCTTCTGGTGATCAACAAACACAGAATGTGAAAACGCTGACGGGATACAGTCAAAGCATTCTGGGAGAAAAAAAAAAAAAAAGTAGGCCACTGTAAAATTCTGCTTATTTGAAATAACTTGCAGAAGCTTTAACGACAATGTATCTGGCTGACATCCTCCAATTTATACTTTTAATACGGTATGACTCGTAGCCAGCCCATATCAACACATGTAATATTGACATGTTGACAGACAGGCCAGGAAAAAAAGCCACTGACCTCGTGCAGAGCCTCGTTGGCCGCCTGGTTCCCGACATCTGGTGAGGAAGGAAAAGAAGAAGAAGAAGAAAAAAAAAAAAGAGAGAAATGAAGAAAGAGGACAGCAGATGAGTCATATTTCCGTCACTGGGAGCCAGCTTTCGCTCTTGACCCAGCGAGCAAAAAGTCATCCAGAACGCTCCGCTCTGTCCACTGCTCAGCACAGGCACAACTGTTCATTCGACAGCCACAAATCGGGAGGCGGGTTGGAAGGACCAAATGTTCCTTTGTTTCTGAGCGGCCCACCAAAAATTCAAATGTATGCCAGAGCAACAGGTGGCGCTATGACGAATTAGTGTCAGGCCATTTTTGCCCATCAGAAGCCTAATGTAAGGTTTTTTTTTTGTTTTTTTTGTTTTTTTTTTAAAAAGAGGCTTGACTTGAATCTCCCACAGTATGTAAGGTTAGAAAACAAACTCGTGGAGAAAAAAATAATAATAATTTGAACTTTTACTTTTTCTTTGACTTTTATGTGTCTGTTTCCTCTCCAGTAAGTGTTTCAACAGGCATCTTTATAGAGAGAGTAATAGTTTATATTTTGCAGTCATCTTTATTTATATGGTGGTTTATGCCTCTTCACATTTAGCGATGTTATAATGCTACATTTTTATGATGGTGACAAAGTAATTCACTTTAATATTTTCCATATACAGTGGCACCTTGAGATACGAGCGACCAGACTTATGAGTTTTTAGAGATACAAGCCATTCGGTAAGCTTTTTGCTTTGAATTGAGAGCAAAAATTTGAGATAAGAAATCAACTCCGCAACAAGCAGCAGCTCGGCAAATTAGTGAACAATTGTTCAAGATGTTCTTTGCTACTCCAAGTTTAAGTTTGTCGAAAAACAGATTGAGAATTAATTGTGTTCCAATTTGAAGGTTACATTGCATCACTGTGAGTGAGACTGTGAGTTGCTAGATTATTGCTGAAAAAAACAGAAAATTAAATTTTTCTTCACACATTTTCTTTAAAAAAAAAAGAAAAAAAAAAAAAAGACTAACCTCTGAAAAATGGCAAGCTGTGAGAAAAACAAAACAAATTCTGTGGTTTCTTGTCTACATGCATGTGCTTAAAAAAGTGATGGGAAGTCTTCCCTCTGGGCAGAGCTTTTGAAGTTTTAAGTGCAGTTTGTGTGTGGAGGAAAAGTTCAAATAAATCTTCTATTTTCAAAGTATACTGGCGGACAAGCTCGTCACACGGCCATTTAAATCTGTTTTGTGATTTTAGTACCAGTATTTATTTAGTACTTGACTTGTGACTTTCCCACTGTCCATTTTGGCCTGAGAAGACTTTTTTTTTTTTTTTTGCCAAGTACCTTGGATTTTGAACGACACATCAAATTAGTCCAGCCCTCACCGCCTCTGTGTCGCTTGCCCTTCTGCTTCTCTTGGACCTTCCTGGTGAAATGCTTGTACGCCTCCGTCTTCTGGTATTTCTCCAGCTCCCGCATGTAGCGCTCCTTGTCGCGGTCCGCCTCGTCCAGGTATCGCTGTGTACACATACACGCACAAAGAGTGGCGTGAAATGTGGTGCAAGTATACTTCATTTTGCAATACTCCAAAAATCTGTCAGATTTCTAAGTCCGTATGAGCTAAATTTTCAGTTCAATATTTTGCCAACTTTTTTTAAGTTAAGTGCGGCAGGCTCGTCTTTGTGGAGGTGGCAGTGGGTGGGTTTCACATCCACCTATTTCTATTCAAATTTTTAAGAGCTGCAAAAATAAACGAATGGAAATGCTAGAAATTTGGAAAAAGGCACAAAAATCACAACGACGATTTTACACTTAGGAGGGTTGGATTATGGAAACCGGTTTATATGTAATCACAAAAAATGTCAGTGACAAATAGGGCTGCACAATATTGGAAAAAACATGCGAGATGCGATATAGTTGCTGAATATAGCGATAGCAATATTGTGATATTTAACATGTACCTAAAGAAATTTTATTTTTTATTATCTAATGAAAGAATTACATTTTTTTTCATGCGGTAAAATAATCAAACGCAATGTATTCTTAATTAATTGTAATCACCTCTCAATAATGTTCAACTACTGGATGGCAGTGCACATTTTCGTTAAGTGCACTGTTCCAACTATGTTTTGCATTATTAGGGTTGGAACACCTATGGAACTCGGGGCGTGGAAACCAAATAAAAAGAGAGGGCGAGGAGGGGATTTCTTTTTCAGATTGCAGTAGTGAATTGTATCAGTCAGTTCCTCTCCTCGAACTGAGTGTCTTCTCTCCTTTTTTTGTCATGTTTAATAAATGTCAAACTGGTAAACCTGTGAGTCTGACTAGTCAAATTCAGATAAAAGCATCAAATTCCATATCAAACTTACATTTTTTACTTACATTTTGCATAGGCCAATATCGCGATATCGATATTTTTTTTCGATATATTGTGCAGCCCTAGTGACAATGAAGTTAGTTATATTTGAGGGGGGATTGAAATATTTCTGTAATTGATAAAATAAGTCAGCTGAGTCTCTTGTCGCAGAGAGACAGTCTCATATGACGTCTCTTCATATCAACAAAAAAAAAAAAAAAAAAAAAAACAACAAATAGAGCTGCGTTGTATATTCGTTTTGCCCATTTTCATTAAATTTGCCAGCTGGAATAGTTATGGCGCCGCCTGCTGCTTCATCATGTACGCAACAGTCCATGAATGCATGCTTAGGTCCTGATCCTCTTCTCAGTGTTATCGTTTTTTTTCGCAGCTTTGATGTTGCTTCCCACCTGTTTCTCCTCAGGCGGCAACTTGCTCCACTCGTTGCCCAGCATCCTGGTGATCTCCGGGAAGGGCACGTCCGGACGCTCGGCCCTCAGCTGCTCGCGCCTGTCGTTCATGAAGCGAACGTAGCCCGTCAGCGGCGCTTTGGGGGCATTCCTGTCCTTCATGGGCTTCTTCCGCTTCCTGCCCTTGGTCCAGTTGGAACGTCGTGTCTTCGAAGATGATAACACCCCCAACCAGAAAAAACATCTCGGGTAAGGATTGCTACACACTAGATGTCTAATGAAAACATGCATGGTGGCCCCTCAAAGGTAGACCTGGAAAATTCTAATTTAAAAACATTTTTTTGACGTAAGAAATAACAAATTTTATTAATTTAGTTGATTCCTGAGGTACTACAGTAAACGAACTTCGGAGTAGAGATGCTGTCTATCACGCATCATTGCTACAGCTAAGAAAGAAAATTAAGCGTACAAAAGTTCAGTTAAAAACTAACTTGTAACATGACCGTCAAAGTTCAATCCGTACCTCATCTCCATTTCTCTGGCTGGTGTTCTCCGTGTTGGCTGCAGGAGACGACTGCTGCTCATCCATGACTTTGAATCCTGCAGACAAAAAAAGAATATAATTTGTACAACAGTGACCAGTTATGTTTTTGTTTTTTTCTTCCGACCCCCATCAAACAATAGGAGATGAGTGTACCATCTGGAAACATTTGTCACAGTAAAGCCCGCGCCATCTGGGGGAGCCAGATAAGCCAAACTTTGACATTTATTTTCCCATCCTGATAAAAGGATGATTGCAAGCAAACTCCTTCAAGCCAGCCACATTTTCCCTGTCTACAGAAATATTAATCAACTGCTGAATTAGAAAGTACAAATATTGAGTACTTGTGTGGGCAACAGACTAAACTCTGCAGACAGCAACAATGCAACATCCTTTTAAACTTTGAACCCCGTCCACGTCACTGCACGGGAAGTGAGTGTCAACATCCTGGACGGCATTTCTGCCCCCAGCCATTAAACACTGTGGGAAATAAAGTCAAGAATGAGATAATCCACTGCAAATATTCCTTTTGGGCGGGGAAAGTCCAGTGAGCTTTTGTCTCCCAACATTTTTTTTTTTTTTTGTGATGTCTGACCTCACTTTTCTCAGCGCTTTAATGAATGAGTCAGGGTTTCTTTATTTATATATTATTTATAGCTCAAAATATTCATCTTACTTTTACCAGAGAGATGCTCAAACTTTGACCGGGGGGCTATTTTTGCCCCCCCACTGTATGTTCTTTTAGTGGCCTAGACATATACTAAAATAAATATTTGACTTGGCTTGCGTTGTCATAAGAAATTTGTGCTCATCACTCATTTCCTCATTTTCCACCAATCACACCTGGCGTATAGTGACTGCTTGGTTGGCATTTGTGAGCTTCATTTTTGTCATTTCTGCCAATACAACATTATTTTATTCTTTAAAAGAATAATGTCGAAGTCGCTTCTTACATCCTTGGATTTTTCAGTAATCGGACCTTGCAAGAAAAATGTGGACACTCCTGTTTTACAGAAGTAAATTGTATCAACCAATCTGTGAAAAGTCCCAGGACTGCTGCCACAAGGCATATTTGAATCCAAGGAAGTTTCTCTTTAGAAGTCATCCCCCTGGAGTCTAATGAATTTTCCCAGTCTTCTCTGAAGAGTGCTTGCAGGATCATCTGCAATCCAGTCAGCTTGATCAATTGATATCATCCACATCTTCAAAACGGATGCCCTTGAGCCAAGTTGAGCGAGTCAGGAGGTTACTCCTGCACAGCAATGTTCTTCTCGGCCAGGAACTGTCAGATGCTCAGCTCGCTGTGCGCAGGCAAGTTGTCCTGCCACAACTCTCACCTCTTCTCACACACTAAACAAAATAAACACCAGATGATCTTATTTTAGAAGTGCGGGTTGATTGTGCAGCCCACTTTAAAGGGGAAAACTAGTTGCTTGGGTTTGTAATACATCTAAATTTGACTCAGTACTGGAACTTTCCTGACACACCTAACTCGTTTTCTGTATGCTGCACTGACCTCTTCTGGTGGGAAGCCCACAATGCACCACCCATAAAAGCGTTACACAGAGGGTCTCTCCCCCACCCTCATCCATTAAGCTTGACGTCACTATGTCAATAATATAACGGGTTTACAACAAACTATCAACCTTAAAAATGGTAAATTATGATTACTGTACTGTATATGATCGGTTTGGGTATTCACGTCAAATACCCTTTCGTGTAAAGGTTAATTTTAATTTAGCTTGGGGAAAAACACGACAAGAGCGGTCTATTTCGCAAATATAATTACTTTTAATGAGTTGGAATGAAAACAATGTTACTATGTATTTATTTTTACAGTCTGCAATGCTAGTAGTCCTTAACCAGTGACAAACGTCTACGTTTAGTTTGTTGCTGACGTCACAGCTGCTATTTATCTCGTACTTCACGAAAGATAAACACCAAATAGTGTCCCCTCGCAAATAACCCACATTTTGACCCACTTAAATGCAAAGCTAATTGTTCAATTCAAATGTCGAATACAGCAACGACGGTTCTGTTCGCACGGACCTGCTAGCCAAAAAGAAGCTAGCGGTGCTGTTAGCGTTGTTTTAGCCAGGAACCGACCGTGGAACATTCCGCTTTTTTTTGTCGTGCACACAACTCATGTCTCATGTAATACAACCTAACCATCCAAGAGGCAAAAATCACCAAACTAACCTTAGAAAATGTGGACGGTAGCCGAAAGTGAGCAGATGTTTTTTGTTTTCTGTTATTAATCAAAACAGTGCGGGAGCGACTGTCTCCATGAAAACTACAGCCGCGGTATTACTTTATATCTTGCCGTATTATTAATATGTCACTAATTAAAAATAAACTATATATTTGCTCCTATTATGATTGGGAATAACACTACAAATCCAAATAAAAAGATATTTACCACAGTAGAATATTTGCTCTAGACGGGACTTTGTAGACACGCTCTGCTGCCACTTCTTCGTCGACGTTTGAACCGACTCAGTAGGTGCACACGAAAATTGTTGCTACCATCTAACGGCCATTTTATGTATTACATCCATTCAATTCAGATAGATAGATAGATAGATAGATAGATAGATAGATAGATAGATAGATAGATAGATAGATAGATAGATAGATAGATAGATAGATAGATAGATAGATAGATTCTCCTTTTGGTTTCTACTTGCATTCGCTTAAGTGCTTGTGGTGTTTTATCTTATGGTGTGACATTGCATTTCAATGCTTACAAGGAAATCTCTCAAGAATCACACAAGGGCTGACCTCCGTCCTCCGCTTATTCCACCAGGCCATTAGCTGCTTGTGTGTTCTGAAGGTAATCGCGTTGAGTGGCGAGAAAGTGTTTTTCTTAGTAAGTAACACATCTTTGAATGTATTGTCTGGTACTTAGGTGGGGTACTGTCAATCGGTGTGTTGGGGGAGGTGTCGTTTATTTGTCTGCTGAGGGTGAGTGGAAATTATCTGCTATATGGATGGCTGAGAAGAACCCTGCATTGAAATGTGTTAGGGTAGATGGATGAATGTTAACTGCATAGATTAATAGATGGTTGAGTGATAGATACATTTTGCTCGGTGTACTGGTAGATGAATGGTTAGATGGGTAGATTGTGTAGGTGGATGCACGGTAGGTGATAGATCACGAGATTGGTGGAAGGTACATTGGTCAATGACGCTTGGACGAAACAAAAGAAAACGCCATGACAACGCTGATATACCCTGGCTTCGAACTCCTGGCGGTTGTAGAAACGTGGCTGGTTTGGTTTTGACCATCAATTCATTCATTCATTCATTCTTGTCGTTCAGCATCACTGCACATGAGTCGGATTCAGTTCAGTCGTCTCTGGGCTCAGACTGTCTTCACATCTAAGATGGCCTGAGGGGGGGAGCAACTGACTGTCCCTGTACTGGTAACCTCAAGCATGTCATGCCACCTCCAATCACATGCTATGTTGGTTCCAGACTTCTCCCGGGTCTTCAACTTCCCTCTGGGATCAATAAAGCAGGTGGCACACACATACAGACCATACCGTGAAAACTACTGTTTAGGTGCCAACATCAAGAATCTCATGGAATTTTTTTCCCCTTCTGGTTGTATCTGACAGGATTTATACTGCCATAGCATACAGAAGTCACACTCATTGTACCTTCACTTGAGGTTGAGGGTTTAGCTACCCACACAGCAGATAACGGAATCATAGAGATGGCACATGCGTATAAGAAAACAGACATAATAACCACAAAACTGCATAAATATAATTAATGTCCTAATTGGACCTCCTCTCTGTGTGGAATTTACAGTAGCCTATACTGTAATACCATTTTTTTGAAGTATTTTATTCTTGCATGTAGCACCATCTGCTGGATCTGGTGGGTCACTGCCAGAGATGGACTTGTGCCTGTCCAGTCCTTCACTGCCCACTCTCTCAAATAAAAACAAACAAACTAAACTGAATGTTACATTTTGAAAAAAGGAACGTTGTTCTATTAAAAAAAAAGGGAAAAAAAACAGACACGCACAAAAAACAAACAATTGAATATTTTTTTCAATACATAATATATATAATATACAGTAAAAACAGCAGCCAATAAAATAAAATGTAGACATTTAATATTATCTTTTACATCATACAGTATTCAATAGTTTTTCAACATCCCTTATTATTATTATTATTATCAGTCTAAAATGGCCCACGTATTGTGTCATATTTTAAAATATTTATATTATAAATGAATTAATTAATATATATAATATTTTGTTTTATGCAGCACATATAATTGTATTAGTACAGTTAAAAAGAACAACAATCAAAAGCCTTGAAATTACAAATAAGTAAATAAAATAATAAGTGTCTGAAAAACACCAACAGTAAATATGATCATTTAGGCTTAAGATTGTTTGCATCGCCATCGGTTTCACATGGAATCCCCTTGCAGCTCATCTGATCAATTATCACATTTTCCTGCCCGCGTTTGCGTACGGATGCTCATGGATAGGAATACCAATTGTGTGTTGTTAGGAAACGGCAGTGTCAACAATAATGCATTGAGTGGCTTTGCTAACGAGCTCCTGCCAATAGCTGCTCACATGGTTCAGTGTGATGCGGAGTTCAGTACTGCAAGGAGACCTCCAGAATGCACATGCATACAAAGCTTATCTTGCATAACGGTGCAGAAATCAGCATACTGTATCTATGGAGGGTTGCATCACCTTGTTGCCATGCAAACAAATAATGGAGTTAGTCGTTAGGTAGTGACAGCTTCGTGAATCATTGCGGCTTTATGTATGTAAATAAGAATGGGGCAAACAGTTGAATGTGGCACCCTAAGACTTGTGTATGAATAATTTTTATTCAAGGCCTTTAGGTTTCACATTGAAGTGTGATGATATGTTACTATCGAACCTGATGGGGTACTTACACTGACTGGCTACTCAGGACAATATGAGCAACACATTTAATTAAACATCAGACAGGGATTTAGTAACTCCAGCAATATATCTATACCTGCCACTAGATGACAGTGTCACTCTGTATCTTATGACCTATGGAGGCTTCATGCAATTTAGATGTCACAGAAGGCTCAACTGTATAATCCAGCCCTAAACTAGGCAATGTGCTTATCAAAGATATCTTTTGTTGTTGTTGTTGTTGTTGTTTTTGATTAAAATTCAATTACTAACTTCAATTGGAATATTTCCTACAGCTTAGTATTCATGAGGACGTTTTGCACAGTTTATCTTAGCATAGCATAACTGAGCATAACGCAAGCAGAACTTTGTCAAATCAGCTGATGGTTCCTTGCTTTAGCTCAACTCAACTCAACTTTATTTATAAAGCACTTTAAAACAAACATTTCTGTTTACAAAGTGCTGTAGGTACATGAAACATGGAACATCATGCAGTGGAAAGTAAGATGAGTAAACTAAGAGCAAAACAAAACATTGTAAGGAAGTATACAAGTGAATAAAATTTACATCAATAAATTAATAATAACTAAAAGTAGGTAAGTGAATAAATGAATAAATAAATATATAAAGAAACATCAAATTCATAACACAAAATACAGCAGACACTACTACAACGCACCAAAACAATGTTAAGTCTCATGGTTGAACTACGAATGTCTTTGTACTGTGCTATATTTATTACTTATGAGTAAGTGTATAGTTGCATACCATAAAATGTAGCATAGCATGGCTAAACAGTGTAGTGTAGTACAAACCATAGTGTTTGATCTGTCTTGTTTTTTTTTTTTTGTGCTCAAATAAACTAAACTAAACAATAAACAAACAACATAGAGTAGCTTAGCACAGCATAGCGTAATATAGCATGGCGTAGTCTAGCTTAGGTTAGCGTAGCTTAGCATAGCGCCACATAAAAAGTAAAAGTAAAGGTAGAGTAAGTAAGTAGATCATAGTATGACATAGAATCGTGTATAGCTAGGCATAGTGGAGTATATTATATCAAATCATTGTATAGAACTATGCTAATGTAAAGCGGTGTGGCGTAGTGTAGCACATCATCAGTAACCAAGCATAGCACAACATAGCATAGTGAAGAATAACATAAAGGGCATAACGTAGAGTAGTTTAAATAATAACAAATAACATAACATAGCAACAAAGCCTGATACCCTCAAAGCCACATTTAAAACTTCTTGTTCTTGTTCAAATATGCATGCTTTTATTTCCAAACAGTTTATTTGTTAGCATCTCAGTGTCTCTCCAAGGCATTATTATTTTTCAAAACAATCCTGTTTTTCATCAAGTCAGCACAATCCAATTAGTACTATTGAGTCCTTTTGGAGTCAGAATTCACGTAATATTCATATTCCTTCTTGATCATGATCGCATTTCTCATTAACAGAATCATGACGATGAGTCACGCTTGTGTTTTTTTTAGGGGGGTTGCCTCCACACAAAAGAAGCGCCTTGGAACGGTCCCGATAAGACCTTTAACAGGGGACAAGGCAGATTTGAAGGGACACCTTCGATTGCGCCTGCCCTTTGTGAGGGGATAAAGAGGTGAGGGGAGATGACAATGGATAATAACTTGATGTACGACTGCGCCGCGCCGAGCCTTAAACGTCTTATCTAAATTCATACGCCGCCGCGTGGCGTTTATCATTCCGCTCGCGCCGCCTGGCAGATAATGGACAAAGGGAAATCAATAAGTTAGAAAATCGCACCGAATCATGGGCCGGCGCTGATGAATTCTCCATATTCTCTCACGTGCGTACTAGATTGACTTTCGTGAGGGATGGCGTCCTCTTTTACTGGGTTTATATTGCGTTTGCTTAACATGGCATGACGGGAATACACGAGCAGGGTACAGAGGAATAACAATTCACGTGTGCACTGGTGCAAACGCATTGCAAAAATGATAATGAACGTTTCCTTTTGAGCATGCACTCAGCACTGTATAATTGAGTGAGTACACGGAGCTGTACTAAAATCGCAACGAATGTTAGCGATGACAGTGATTTATATCAATAACTGGATTCTACATTCTGTTTTCGCTAAAACAATATTGCACCCATTACCGTTTATATAATTCGTTTTCTTCAATGTTTGGCCCTAAAAACTAAAAATGATGCCATGTGCCATTCTAGCTGTTAATCCATATTGTTGCATACAACGTGAAAGTATAGCCCATTTGGTGATTTCACACAAAGGTAAACAAAAAAACAACAACAAAAAAAGCCAGTTTGACACACTTGATATTTTTACATCAGCTTTAGCGTAATTAATACAAGCACAATCTCACACAAACAGACAGCCGTGAAAAGAAAAACCTTTTTGGATTTACAAATGTGGAATGTACATAAATAGGGATGTAACGATATCCAAACGTCACAATACGATATTATCACGATATGAAGCTCACGATACGATAATTATCATGATATTGTGGGGAGGTTGGTCATATTTAAAAAATTGTAAAAAAAAAAAAAAAAAAAAAAAAAAAAAAAAAAAAAAAGAGCTCGTACTTAATAGCATACATAACAGCAATGTCATGTTATTATTATTATTATGTTATGTTGTTAATGAACGCACACATTGAGTTCCTCCACATATTGACTCGCTTCACAGGCATGTTACGTTCCCCTTCATCTGACAATTAGTGTAGATTTTCAACGTAGAAGGGCCAAAACATCCCGTATGAAAATTAAATTGCAATATAAAACTAGCCACCAGAGGGTGCTAGAACTGCACAAATGGAAATCAACCTGACTTTTTTTTTTTTTTTTTTTTTTTTACAGATGTGTTGCATTTAAATATCGTGAGCATGACGACGACGATATTGTGGCAGTTTTAATATCACGATATCGCGCTTATCGTTACATCCCTAGTACATAACAATCTGCTCAGTGTTTGCTGATCATTGGTAGTCATGATTGCCATATTGTATATTGAACATGACGTCACATTGAGAATGTGTTCGCATTCTACTACTGACATGACGACAAAACTTTTGAGTGCTGCTGCAAGTGATGTGGAAACTACTTCCGAATCAAAACGTATACTTTTCATTCATCCAAGGGTAGCCATGATTGGCAGACGGAACGATTCTGGCATGAAGAGGGGGGTCACAGGATTTGTCTTTACATCCTGTTATCACTTAAAGTCTTCAATTCAGATAACAAATACGTGATATTATATTGATAGATAAGCTTCCTTTTATTCCCAGATCGGAAGGCTTATCTCCTGTGTCGGTGTTCCTCCAAAATGTTGTAAATAAAGTTGTGAGTATCCGTCTCCGAAGGGCTGCTTATCCATTACCTCTTGTCTGACCAGCTCGACGTCGTTTTATCTCCTCGTACAGATTTGCCGTTTGGGCGAGGTCCAGAAAAGATCCGAAAGAACACAAAGTGGACTTCAATAGCCCTTAAACACACACACACACACACACACACACACACACACGCATGCAGGTCGTCCTGTTTGTTTGTGGATAAATACACAAACTGGGCACTGTTTCAAAAGCAGCCCAAGGGCAAAACTGGCTTGTCCTTGCTGTTTCTTTCGGTGGTGATCAGAGAAGACGGATCTGTTTGGTCTTCCATCACAAAGTATGTCTTAATACGAGAGAGGCGGAGTTTTAGTAGTTACGGGAGTGGGAAAGTTCAGGAAGTTTTGACATTTTCGAATGGAGTTCTTCAGACGCTGGTTATTCTCTTGTTAGAAGGTCTCGTTCCGAATAATGCACTCAATGTAGAGCTGTCAAAAATAATTGACAACTATTTTAATAACCGTTTGGAGCCATTTTTTTTTTTTTTAATTTAAAATTGTCCAAATCCTTTCAGCATATCAACAGTAATTGCTCACAGATGTTTGTAGTCCTTCATTAAAGAAGACGGTTTATCTTCTGTTTTTAATCAAAATAAGACATTTTCAAACAATTGTTTTTACTTTGGAAAACAATTACCGGATGGAGTACTAATAATAATAACTAGAGCTGCGTTTGGGTAATTGCATGTCGGGGTACCCCACCTTTTTAAAAAAAAAAATCACAATATGAAGTGTGAAATAAACCGTAATCAGTGGGGGTACTTTTTAAATACACTTGAATGCAAAATTAACATATCCGATTAATCGATTGAATAATCGATAGATTAATCGATTCTAAACATATTTGATAGTGACAGCCCTAGATCATTGCAGTGCAGATTTCACTGGTTCGAATTGTGCAATTTTGAAAGCCAGCCGCTGTAGAATGTACTTATTTGCTATTTTTTGTGCTAGTTCTACATCACTTGAAGGTACCACAAGATGGCGCCAAAGCCCTGGCTGGTGTGAAAGTAGTAATTGGTGTCAAAGTAGAAGAGATTTCAACATCTTCGTTGAAGGGGAGGAGCCAAATTTAGCCTGTAAGCGGACGTTAATTAAATTCTACTTTTTGTTTACTTACATTTTGGATAGATTTTTTAGGGACATAGTTTTGTGGTATGTTTGACGTTTTAACATCATTGGCCTTGCAATCAGTGAAACTAGCTTCATCTATAGACTACTTGGCTTTAACCATGACATCATAATTAATATCTCCAATGGTCTTGTCTGTGTTCAAGACCAAGAGCTAGGCTAATTTTAGACAGTGAGAAACAAGTGACACTAATCTTCATTCCGCTTTATTACGAAACACAATGATATAGTGAGCATCCAAAAGAATGAAAGCTTGCGTACGTCATCGAGTGCCCGATGATCATTTGTGTTGGATGAAGGCCTCCAAGCTTCGTCAACTTTCATCACAAAGTGCACTCATAAGTTCTTGGCTAGCCTCGAGGAAATCGTGTCAACGCTTGTAACAATTAATGACCCGCAGTCGCAGCGTCCTGACACAAGTAAATGTTGAGCAATGAAAGGGCTACAAAAAAAAAAAAAAGAGCCTTTGTTTTGCCGACATGGAGAAGTGAGCACAGCAGAGGGTGACTGGAAAATGAGACAGCCTTTTGCGAAAAATAAAGTGTGGTTAATCCATCAGACGCCAGGCCTCATTACGGCTGCGGGTGCCACATAAGAGAGAGGCCTTTATCTCGGCTTCCTGTTCTTATTAGTAGCACTCAAGCAAAGGATGGTTACTTCATCACAGAGAGGAACGTCATTCTCTGGCCTACTTTGTACCTATCTGCATCAGCCCCATTTCAAAACACTAATTTGGGCACAAGTATTCAAATAATTGATACAGCTACAAAGCACTGTTGGTTTTGGAAATGAGAGGCGACCACGGCGGTAGACATATTATTTAGAAAGATGAACAAGAGAGGACCAAGTAGTGAACCTTGGGGTGCACCGTGAAATACGACCAACAGATGGATGCTAAGATGCTAACCATGCGAAGAAGTTGAACAATAAGAGGATCAAGCGAGTAAGAAGTGGTTCTAATTCATCACCAAAGTTGTTTGATTGACTTCTTCTGCACACCTAAATTCATCCAAGACATTCTTTTATGCCTTTATAGCTGTGCACCGGGATAGTTCACACAAGGTTGGAAGTAGTGTTAATTTTGTGTGCCATTTTTAAATTTAGTCTTAATTTTAGTCCAGTTTCAATCACGCTTGTTAGTTTTTAACATACTCAGTCAATGTCATCCCGTTTTTATTTAGTCAATTTTTAGTCGACTATAACCGAGCATTTTAGTTTTGATTTTAGTCCATGAAAACGTAATTTTAATTCGTCTAGTTTTAGTCGACAAAAACTGTCAATGTTTTAGTCTTAACTATTTCACATCAAAATTTCTCATCTTTTTGATGAAAGACAACTTGACACACGGCAGTGGCTACTATGGCTCCATGCTATGAGCTAGTAAGTTAGCCAGCTAGCTGCTAGCAAGGTAGCTGTTAGCAAACTAGCTGTTTTTATAAACACATGCTAATGCATGTGTTTATGAGGTGGCTATACTGTGGCTCCATGCTATGAGCTAGTAAGTTAGCCAGCTAGCTGCTAGCAAGCTAGCTGTTAGCAAGCTAGGTGTTTTCATACATATAGTCGACAAAAACTGTCAACGTTTTAGTCTAACAATTCAACATCAAATTTTCTCAGCTTTTGATGAAAGACAACTTGACACACAACAGTGGCTACTATGGCTCCATGCTATGAGCTAGTAAGTTAGCCAGCATTATTTAGCAGTCGCATTAACATTATTGTTGGAACGTTATAGCTGTTGGATTTTTATGTTTTTATTTTTAACCTTTCACCATGAATCCACCTCCTGTCTGTCCCATGTGTTTTTGCTGTGTGTCACATGACGTGACAGATTAGCAGAGACAAGATTTGACAAAATCATATCATTTTGGTCTCATTTTTGTTCATGAACTAAAATGTCCATAGATTTTAGTCCAGTTTTTATGAAGTGAAGTACATTTTCATCTCGTCTTCATTAGTCGACGAAAATGCATACTGATTTAGTCCCAGTTATTGTTTAATAATTTTAGTTTTAGTCCTGTGAAAAATGTGCGTTGCCGAAATTATTTTTGTCTAGTTTTTGTTGACGTAATTAACACTAGTTGGGAGCATGTCATTATTCAAAATGTCTTGCTAAGAAGAAAAATGAAGCTTCACTGGCAAGTAATGGGTCGAGCCCAACCCACCATTGATAAATGAATTGATTATGTCTTGATGCTTTTGTTCACCCGGAGATGTCCAATCGTACCTGACAGAGGCCATTTTGCCAGCTGCAGCATCCTCCATTTCACTGACAGCCGCCAAATCCCAAAACGTTGCTGCGTCTATTTTCGGAAACCGGAGCAATTTCAGGGAGGTGGCGACACAAAACACGGGAGCATGAGGTGCGCCATCTGCACACTGTATTATTTATATTTCCTTATTAAAAGAAAACCTCACATTCTTCGGCGGGGCGGCGTTGAGGATGAGAAGATTTCCAGAGTGACGCACGAGCCAAATTGACCCGTCAAGAATTTCCACGTGATCGCATTATTGCAAGTTTGCAATGCGGCTTGTCCATCAGGACGTACACTCTTCAAGCTGAAGAGAGGTCGATGGGATGGCTCATAACCGTGCAAAAGACAAACTATTAGCTACAGCTCAACCGACCGTTACATTGAGTCCAGTGCAGAGCATCTGCAGGTACAGACTTGTAGTGCCTCACTGGGGCAGCAGAGGTCAGTAGCTGACAATGGAGGCTGTTTGAGTGTCTGGAGTCGACCAGTGCTGCCACTCAGAACATGTTGAGGTCTGACGACAAAATGATACAAAGATGGCAAATTAGCCCGTCTCCAAAGTAGGACAGGGGCCTTCAATTATCACCACGGGAGACGATGACAGTCGGCGGAGGGAGTCAGGTGACCTTTTCGACAATGCCATGGAGCAGGTGTCATTTAAAAAGAGTGGGTAATGCCACCACTTGACAGAATGAAAGGTATGAGATAGACCCCGACACTTGGATTAAGATGCTTCTATAAAGGCCACAGAGACAAACACAAAGGTACCCTTTGTGTGCATTAATTGAAATTCTCAAATCTTTCAGGATTTGTTGTTGAAATTTTACCAGAACATGGGAGAAGATATAGTAATGTCTTTACAATAGACCTGTTGAGGCAGTATGTAATTCATGATCACAATTTTTGAATGCCTTGTTCAAAGTAACAGTAATCAATTATGTGTTTGCGATCACGGAGCAGCTCCTGTTCAGGATTAGTGACCAGGTTTACGTCAGTCAAAGGCTCGGAGCGATCGATGCTGGTAAAATGAAAGCATACACCTCAGTCCATTCACTTTTCAGTGTCTACTTTTCTGACTTTTGATAACGCCATACTTTATCACGGTTGTCGTGAGAAGGCCTGTACCCTGAAAACAAACAAAAGTTTGTGAATTTACCGGACCCTGGCTCTGTCAAAGGACCGTATCAAGCATAGCTGCCCTCGGGCGCGCCTATTCAAAAATCGTCTATGGATAAAATTCAATATATTTCTCTCCAGTACATATTCTTGGAGGTCCGGATGAAAGGGTCTTCGGGTCTCGGGGTCCGGACAGCTGTCCGCCATTTGGTGACCCCTCGTTTAGAGCATCCACAGAACACAAACCAACCTTCCATTCAAAGGAGGTAACCCGATAGGTTTTGGACAATGTTCTTGTCAAGTAGGGTAAGAATGAATTCATATTACCTCATAGTTTCAATGTTTTGTTGGCACTGTTAGTAAATAGTAAGTCAACAAACGCGTGGACGGTTAGCTACCCGGAGCTAACGTTAGTCTTTGGCTAAAAACAACAATGGAGAACATTACCTTAGTGCAAACGGCATTTTGGAGTGATTCATCTGGTTGTGTGGTTTTCCACAAAGTTTGATCCAGCGCAGACATTTTTCATAGTTGTTTGAGGGTTTAGAGACTAAACCGGACAGTACCTCTCTTGCGTTTCTTACACAAGTCGTGATTCTAGCAGGATGCCGGTTAGCTGATCAGGATAACGGCTATCACTCTTACCCAAGCTGGGACTACAGCGTTTAACCATTTTTATTGATTTTTTTTCTTAGCTTTGGATAACCACGCAATGCACCACCGGGAGTTGGATTGCTTTGTTTGTCCGCAGCAAAACGCACATCCCGACGCAGATACGATGTCTTGAATCTTGATTGGTTTACTAGGTGTGGTGTGGCCCAACTAGTCCAGGGTGCACCCCCTTCTCTCACTCAAATTTAATCTGGAATAGACCCACTAATGAAGACAAATACGATTGACAGAAGCATGTCCAAGCTATGATGCTAATGACTGTGCCCCAGTGCTGCTTCAGACTCTCATCGTGTTTGTGTTTGCGCTCTAATAAGGCTTGCCGAAACGGCACATTTGAAACGAAGACGCCAAGTGCTGCTCTTGGGGGTAAAAATAAGAATGTGAGCACTGCAGGTCATCCAATTAGACAGCCAGGCGGTCGTTTCTTATTGCCCGCCTGTGAGTGGGTTATATTTACATTCCATAGACGGTAAACAGTCGCCAGAGGAGGTGCTGTCATGCGAGGGGGGTGGTGGTCCCATCATCGCTATGTCGAAGGTTGCTAAACAAGCTAGGCGCCTCCGAGAGCGCTCAAATCAAACTGGTTGACTTTTCACACACGCGCGCACGCTGCCATGCAGTCCTTCACCCACAGACAACTCTATTTCTATCAAATCTAACTATCCGGTCCTTCAGCAGACTTGCAGCTAATTGGGGCCTCATGACGAAGTGCTCTCCATCCACCGACACAATAAGCCATGCGTCAGCCCACACAAATGGATTCCCAGAACGCTCCGACAAGATAACATCTCCGCCAGCGCCTTCCCAAACCCCCGCAAGGAGATTTTTCTTCCCCGCCTTTTCTTCAGGCACTGGCATAGACCAATGCGAAGGGGGGGGGGCACCTAATTAAGGGCCATTCCTCCAGGGGGAGTCTCAGAGAGCAGCTGTATTATTTGCATAACCTGATATGCGGCCAGGTTGCTCTTTTTCCCCATTTCCGTCCGTCCTGTTCTGTTCTCAGCCCCGAGGACGTGTGGACTGGGAAGGCTACCCAACATGCCGCTTCTTGTGCTCGACACAAATTCGGAACACAAACGGATGAAGCCAAAAGCAAGTTTGCACATGTGACATTCTGGCCACAAACTTTCACCAAACTTCATGTACACCTTCACAATCCAATAAAGTCCAACAAATATGAACTTCATTGTTTATTGGCCTGGGCGGCACGGTGGATGAGTGGTGAGCATGTCCGACTCCCAGTAATGAGGACACAAGATCGAGTACAGGCTTCGGCCTTCCTGGGTGGAGTTTGCATGTTCTCCCCGTGCCCGCATGGGTCTTCTTCAGATACTCCGGTCTCCTCCCACATTCCAAAGACATGCATGGCAGGTTAAGTGGGCGCTCCGAATTGTCCCTAGGTGTGCTCGTGAGTGCGAGTGGTTGTTCGTCTCTGTGTGCCCTGCGATTGGCTAGCAAACAAGCAACCCTGGCAACCCTGCCTACTGCCCGAAAACCAGCTGGGATAGGATCCAGCACCACCGCGACCCCTGTGCAGAATAAACGGTCAGGAAAATGGATGGATGGGTGTCTGGGAACGATTGAATCACGGTTCACCTGTTTTCTGGGTTTGGTGTTGTGACGTTGGCTACTGAGCCCTTAGGCACTGTGATGCCATTTTCAAGTCGACAGCTAGTGGCAAAATGGCCGCCCCCTGAGATGCATAAAAACGGCTAGATTTTTCTGCTTTATTCATATTCCACAAACACAATGGGGGGTATATAATAAGAACATAGTTTGTTAATTTAAATATATTTTCCGTCATGTTTGTGTCCTTTGTGCTGCGACTGCCTGATGTAATCAGCAGTCTATGAGAGTCATCCACAGCCTATAAAGGGAACAACGGAAGACACATTGTCGGACGATTCATCTGCTTGCCTCCACAGCCCAATGAATGATAATTAGCTACGTAGCGCCACGTATTTTTTGATCCACGATTCCTTCTCGCCGTTTCTGGTCTAGTTTCTGCTGCCTCGTCTAGTCGTGAGTCCGTTTCGAGCAAACCACTTAGTTAATGACTGACCGGGCATCCCATGTTTAGCGTTTGGCCCTGGCTGATGCAAGAGCCTTTGTTCTGTTTGTCATGTGACTGTTAGCTTTGATGTTTGCATCACCTTGAGTTGAAACGTGATGTCAAGACTATTACAGTCAAAACCTCGGTTTTCGAACATAATACGTTCCAGAAGGCTGTTCTAAAAGCGATTTGTTCGAAATCCGAAACAATTTTTCCCATTATAAATAATGTAAAGAATTTTAATCCGATCCAAGTCCAAAAAAAAATGTTTCCAAGTTTTTATTATTATTATTTTTTTTTTTTTACAGCATAAACTGCACTGTATACTGTTTCCCATAAATAGAAAAGGGTAGAAATATATATTTATTTATTTAGATACCCTATCTAATATGATGGGAAAAAAAATGCAAACATTTCTTTTTTAAATTCAATAGTTCTGCGCACTACTTTCCTCTTTTCTTCACCAGCTTTACCACTTGCTTTCTTTGGACCCATGGTTAGGGGCTAAAACACGATGCAAAACTTTAAAAAAAAAAAAAAAGATTTGCGTAACAATAACAATGAACAGGTCTGCTCCAAACGAACTTTGAACACAAATGTGCTACGGAAGAAGCATCCTGGGCGTTCGAGTTAGCTCGGCTTTCGAGTGAGTCGCGTTCAGGTACGCTCGGCTTTTTTCAATTTAGTTGAGAGCCGAATTTTTGGACGAGTTCTGAGACATAAAATTCTCCAATTTTCTGGTTGAAAACCGATTTGGTTGAGAACAGAAGCGTTCGAAAACCGAGGTTTGACTGTTTTTGTGTCTGCGTTTTTTGGGATCCAACTCCTGAACGTAACATTTTCTCTATAGATACCAACAATTATCTGGTCCAGTATGCAGAACCTCATTTCATTCAATGTGCTGTAGTTCTAAGCAGTCATGTAGCATCAATTCAACTGTTATTATGTTCAAAATGACCCAAACTCACACATTTCTTTTTCCGCTGCAGCCCCTTTAGGCACATCATTACCTAATTGCATCCTTGGTGGTGAAATCCATTGTGCACTGTCGCTGAATTCAAGATGACGCAACGTCATCTTACCGCCACAATGATAAACAGATTATTAATTGAATGGCACTGTGAATTAAGAAAATGAGCATTATTATCTTTGTAAAGCATTATATTACGCAAGTGTACCAAATGACTTTTGAGCCTGAATAGATGAATGAAATCCTACTTTCCAGGGCTCTGTTGTCCTTGTGAGGGGAAGGGGAGTGGGGGGTGGTCTTCCTCGGCTCGAGCGGAGATAAGCAAGCGGACCCCATTCTCCTCTGGTTGCCATTCTTCACAAACACAAAGCTAACATGCGGCCGCCCCTGACCGGCATTTACATAAGCTCCCATACACGACCGTTGTGACGATAATAGGCGTGTGATCTCCAATGTCAGCAAATGGAAAAAATAAACGTCCCCTCGTCCCTACAAATAGATATGTCAGCCGCAGCGTTAGCCCGCGCTATAATTGACCGCAGAGGTCAGCCCGACAAAAAAGGACGCGGGCGACGTTTAATGTGGCGCAAGAATTTGTTAGATCGCTCAACACACCCGAAAAAAAAAAAAAAAAAGATCCCGGCTGAGAAGTGACACTTAAATCTGCCCAAACATGCTCATGTTTCCATGTAAAACATCTTTAATGTTCCCATTAATACTCGGCGCGTCTCGTTGTCGCTATGTATCATCTCCGCACGCTCGGGAGGAAGACGACGAGCGGCGGCTAACGCCGGAATATGACCTTGCACCAATGACGCGGCGATAAATATAATGCATGAGATGCACAAAAATGTTTTTTTCAGTGGTGAGTGCAAATTAAGGGGTGGAAATCACGGATAATATAATACGATAATCAATTTATGGACAAAAAAATACGCGTGATACGTCTACTGTATGTAGAACTGAATTAATTTTAATTTTAATTATTAGTTTTTTTTATTATTTAGCACATTTCATACACAAGGCAACTCATTGTGCGCCACAGAACAGCCAAAGCCATTCAAAAGCAAAAACAAAGAGAACAAAAGTAGCTTATTAAAAGGATACTTCACTTATTTAGCCCATTATAGTAATAAAAAGTTAATATTTTGTCTATAATTATTTGATATTATTTTTCACATATAATTAGTACCTTTAAAAACACATTTTGCAACTTGCTGTCGACTGAAAATGACATCACAAGGGCTCGGGTAACCAATCACAGCTCAGCCTGTTTTCTACGTTTGGTCATGTGACATTCACAAGCTGAGCTGTGATTGGTTACCTGAGCCCTTGTGATGTCATTTTCAGTCGACAGCGAGTTGCAAAATGTGCTGTTAAAGGTACAAATTGTACATGAAAACTAATGAAAATATCACATTTATTATTGGCAAAATATTAATGTTTGACTGCCAAAAATGGCTAAATAAGTAAAGTATCCCTTTAAAATTATGGTACTCGTGGAACGTACATTGACATCTGAAATGAGTGAAATTTGTTTTAAAAATGCTGAAAAGACCTTAATCAAAGGAGCAGCTCTAGCATAAAAAAATAAGAATAAAAAAAAATATATATATACAAAATGTATAAATACATTTTTGGGACCATGGTAATATTTAAAATAGAACATATTTATACGTTTTTTTTGGTAGCAAATAGGTTAATGGCTGTATGTTTGAAATAAATTTCAACTTCAAAGAAAGAAAGAAAGAAATAGTGCTTCTATTTGCGTCCAGTCTGCTGCAGGTGTCCATAACAGCACTTAAAGGCACCTCTGGGCCTCAGTGTCGAGCTCACCGCTCACTATTTTGCAACCGAGTGTGCGGTGCCGAAATCGGCCCCTCCGGTGTGGTAACGTTACACCTCATCTAGCCGCTGGCAAAAGCATGTTTTGCACCCAACGCTCGGGTCCTTATGCAGATGAGACCGAGAGCCACGCTGCATCCAGGGAACCTCGCCAAGCCGTCCTCCGACATCGCGATCATATCGGCCCCAAGACAGCACTTATTTATGTTTGATAGACTATTGCGTCAAGTTTTCGCTCACCTTGCAGCCATTTTATATGAAACATGACGAGGAGATTTATAAATACTTGATGTAGGCCTTGTTTTTTCTTCATATATACACATCTCAAAGTCACGACAACAAAAGACTATATAGACGGCAACCGAAACATTTTGCCTCAAATGTTGCACAAAAAGATCTTCTGAGACTTTTATTAATTCATTTCAATTGCATTATTATTCAACCTTGACGCAAATGGCACCAGTGTAAATATTTCACAAAGTATGATACATAAAACAGTTTCATATCGTTTCTGTTTCATCAGTGCCTGCATGCATCTACATTAGGGATGTAACGATCTCCAAACATCACAAAACGATATTATCACGACATGAAGGTCACGATACGATAATTATCACAATACTGTGGGGAGGTTGGCGATACAGAAAAGGTAACAATATTGTAAAAAAAAAAAAAAAAGGAAAAAAAAAAGAGCTCATGCTAAAAAAAAACAAAAAAAAAACGTGATTTTGTGATAACAGAAATGAAAAATATTATACAAATGTAAATATATATATATATATATATATAAAAACAATATAAGATATATAAAAATATTGAGGAACTTACTTGTTAATTGCGACGATAATCTGACCATTAGCATAGACTTTAAACATAGAAGGGCCAAAACATCCCTAATGAAAATTAAATTGCACTAAAAAAGTAGCCACCAGAGGGTGCTACAACTGCACAAACGGAAATCAATCTGACTTTTTGAACAGATGTGTTGCTTTTAAATATCGTGAACATGACGACGACGATATTGTGGCAGTGTTAATATCACGATACTGCCCTTATCGTTACAACCCTAATGTACGATGAAGGCTCTCCACAACAACACAGGCTAAATTTAGCTCCGCCCCCAAATTCAAAGCTTGGCCAACTTGACTATTTCTACCTAATGGCACAGGGCTTTAGCGCCATCTTGCGGCTATCTGGGTTCCAAAAAGACCGCAAAAATTTGAATAGGTGAATTTTTTAGTTTGCTAACAACTGGGTGTACGACTGACAACTAAAGAAGCAAACCGTAAACGGGAGGAATTGGACAGATTCAATTAATTTGTATTTTAATTAAAAAATTTAGAATTTAAAAAACTTCATCCTCTCTTAGTGAATTGTAATTGTTTGTACATTAAAAAAAAAAAAATCAAATTGATAATATCTGGGGCTCTTTCTTCATGACTTCATGGTGAGTGGCAGTGAAAAGGAACATACATGTGAATGCCACACCTGATATTATCTGAAGGTTACGGGAACACTTGGCGAAATTTGCAGCGCTCGGAACGGCTTAGTCATGATGGCGCAATTAAACATTCTTTACCTCGGGAGACCATCGCCAGCGGTTGCCGGGGAAACCAGCCGGCCTCCCCGTGTGCCTGGCATTCACTTGCCGCTCCTATCTGAATGTTTGGATGGGATTATATTTTTTTTCTGGGTTACCCTTGGACCTGACATTCAAGTTTGACAGGAGCGTTATAAGCACGAAAACAGCAGATCGCATCTCAATACAAAATGCGGTGTTCTTCAAACTTATATTTAAGGCTGAGTCTTGACATCACAATATCTTTATTTGAATTCAACTACGACCTTGGACAAATGATTAGGTATTCCCAGGATTCTCGTCTCCCGCTGCACTTAGCGGCGGCCATCTTGGCCAATTGATTAGGTACGCCAGGGACAGGAACAGGAAGTGACCTAGAAGTTTCTTAAAATCAACAGGAAGTGACCCGATTTCAACAGGAAGTGACCCAGAACTGACCTAAAATCAACAGGAAGTGACCTGATTGCAACAGGAAGTGACTTGATTTCAACACAAAGTGACCCAATTTCGACAGGAAGTGACCTAGAAGTGACTTAAAGTCAACAGGAAGTGACCTGATTTAAAACAGGAAGTGACCCAGAACTGACCTAAAATCGACAGGAAGTGACCTGATTTCAACAGGAAGTGACCCAGAAGTGACCTGATTTCAACAGGAAGTGACTCAGAACTGACCTAAAATACTACTAATACTGTGTGGCCAGTTGATGTTTGATTTGACTTGCAAGAAAAAATGAAGTGAACTCAAGTCACAACAAGCAGCAGTTTGGAATTAACAACAACAACAAAAAGCCCGAACGGACGTGACAGCCCTGCTATCATGTCAAAGTCAAAAGGTAAGCAGAGCTGCATTGAGGTTTGCTGTTTTGAGTGTTGGTCAAGGCAGAACGGGCCATCGAGCTCCTATGCTGAATCTTTCAGGTGTACCTAATGAAGTGTCCCAATGCGTGTGTATTTTGTCCATTTAAACGGCATCATTAAACCGACGTTAATCTTCTCTTTGATGAAAATATTTTTTTCTCCGGCACAAAAGTACGCATGCAAGTGAGCAGCGCAAACGCACAAATGCAATCTGATCATCTCATTAGAAATTCCCTCAGTTGAGTCGCTCCATAAGACGAGTGCGCGAGGGGACGCGATGATATATGGAGCTTCAAAAAGGAGGCTAATGACTGGAGTCGAGTTAATTAATCTCGCTAAAGACGCAGCACGCGCGCACACAAACGCGCAATGTTGGTGTTTATTAGTTATCGTCAGTGTATGACATCGTTTATAAGTCCTCTGGAGCGGCATTTGATTCCCGTGTCCCAAAATAAAAGCCTCACGGAATAAGCAAAGAAAATACACTTTGGATGTCACCAGATATCAGTTTCAGTATGCTAGGTAATCGAGTAACACGTTGCTACAGTTACTCTTTTACAGTCATTTAAGTAACTGGGATAAATTGTGTACAAATGTCAGAGTAGTTTTACTTTTACTTGAGTGTTTTTGTAAATAGGAAATGATACTTTTACTTACCGGTAGCACAATATTCCGATTCCTACTTTTAATTTGATCTACTATCGCTTGCGTGAGCTCTTTGTTTTGGTTTGTCACGTGACTCTTGTTAACCATTAGCAACATTTGACTGCATTTCACTAACAAGTTGAGTCAAGCAGGTGCGTTACGGCACAGAAAAGTTTTAAAAGCGACCAATTTACATGAAATGTGTCAAAAATACAAAAGTACAGCCTCCATGGATTTCAGAAAAACGGTTTTTGAGAGCCATTTTGTGGCGGAATTTTCCATTATATTTACTATTGTTTTATTGAAATTGTTTTAGATGCTTGACTATTTGATTTAATGTGCTGATTTAAAAAAAAAAAAAATCGGGCAAACATTTTCATTTACATTTTATTTTGTTTACTGTTAGCGGGGCTAGCGACCAGGCACACATAATGAAAATCCACAAACAATTGACAACTGTGTCCAAAAACTACAAATAAATGGGGGGATGGGATCAGGTTAAAAAATGAATAAATAAATAAATCTAATCAAATTAACGGCGGGTTTTGCGTTAAAGGGGGAATAGGTTAAAAGATTGCCATATGCGCCAACAGAGTTATTCGGGGATCAATCGCTAATGCTAAATGCTATCTGTGTTGATAGCGCTAAACAAACCAATGCACTCACCCTTAACCTACCTTTTCTTTTTGGCTCAAGGTTCAAAAACTGGACTGTCTCGGTCAAACGGGAAGTCTGGTCACCCTAGTGTAGCCTGTTTAGGCAGAATGGGGCTAAATGCTAATCGTAGCAGTGAATTTGGGTTGGCAGATTAGCTTAAATTTTTGCTCCGTGGTGGACATTCAGTACACTTTTGGAGCGGGGATTGAAGGGCATTTCCTGGGTATTCCTCATGGTTTTCAATCAAAATCTATACATTAATTTGTGTGTTGTAGTCCAACACACAGCAGTCAAACAAAAAAAAAAGGCCAAATGTTTTTCTGTTGTCAATGTGGCCACATGATGTTTTTCCATCAGCAATGCATTTTTGTTGCCGTCGGCGCGAAACCCCCCGCAGCCGAGGTCAAAGGGTTGCTTACCTCCGTAATAGCCCGCAATTTTTTTTATTTTTTTGTTTTCCATAAACGCCATTTCATCCGGAAATCCATTTGTGCCGGCGCACCTGCTGCGGGTGCAGTGAGAGAAAACGTCACGCTTGCTCATCTTTCACCTCCCAGTCAAAATTGCCGACGGGTTGACTGCTTCCTTGACACAAAGTGCCTTTTAGGAAGACGTTTTGCTTTTCAACGTGACATCTTCCAAAACAAATATGTCACTTCACAGTCACCACTCTGCACAGTTTGTAAAGGAAACTAATCAGTAGGTGTGTTTTGTTTTAATATGTTTATGCATGTTTGGAGTGATAGGAATGTTTACATGCGGAGCTAGTGGGCCAGTGCCCCATCTTGTGAATGGTTGGTTGTCACCATTTTTCCTAATAATTAGGGCCCGACCAATTACTCAGCTGCCAATTATAATCGGCCGATTATTGCCCTTCAAACATCTGCCAAACTGCCCAAATGGCCAATTGTTTTCCCCTAAAACGTTATAATTGAAGAAATACTAAGTTTCCGATGCTGTGAAAGTACCCTGAATGCACCATTTTGCATGCGTATCGTTAGCAACACGCAATAGTGTAGCATGTTATTCTGTCGTCCCTAAGTGTCGTTTAAACTGTTTAGTGACACCCCGCAGTTGGAGTTAACTGTAAAACTAAACACATGACAATAAGAATTACATCCATTGTATATTTAAGTACACAACGTGCTTTGTTTTTAAAATATCGTTAGCCTAGCGCTAATGCTAAAAGCAAAGGGAGGATCCTATTCAAATGCTAACGGGAAGTTAGGATCGACTTCGGGAGTTTTTTTTTTTTCCCTTCAAATGATGAATATTCACTCACAAAATGCTGTGGGAACACATACTCACAGGTAAGATAACACGACGCAAAGGCACAAAGTGAAAAACGAGTTATTTTAATAGAATTCAATCGTAACTTTCTTCTGTACTCAGTTTTTAAAAATTTAAATGTAAAACAATCACAACTTTACTTACTTACTTACTTACTTACTTTCTGACTTACTTTAAATGTGTACACCATGGATATACGGCGCCACAGTGCCCCCAGCAGGCCAAAACGTACAGGAACAGTCAGTATTTTTTTCAGTTTCTGTTATTTTAGTATATTCTATTCTTATTTTGCTTGTTTTCATTTGTTATTTTCATTTCAAGTTATGTTTAAAATTGATATTTGAAGGATTCAAGAATTTCTTTTCTCATAATTCAAGGATGGAAACATGCAAAGATTTGATGACATGGCCCAGTAACTCCCAATTTTAAGCATTATATATATTTTTTTAAATAATCGTCAGATTAATCAGTAATCGGTATTTTTTTTCTGCCAAAAACTTGTTCTGGCATGAGCCTCAAAAAATGCATATCAATCGGGCCCTAATAATAATGTCACAGCTGCTTAGTGATACATCACGATCTTCATCATCACCCCATTCTTTGTCTTCATCCCAGGAAGACGGATGTTTGCTTGCATCATATTCAACGTATGAGCACCTCGTGTGTGCGTGCGTGCGCGCGCGAGTGGGTGTGTGCATTATTTATCACGTGCGGCATGTTGAGGTTATTGCGGCTTTCCGCTAGAAAGATTCCAAATGAAATCTGCATCACAAATGTGCATGACTCACTCCTGTGTTTACCCTTGTGAAAAAAAAGGGGGGAAAAAAGAAAAAACAAACCAAACGTACCCTGCTTTGAGAGTCCATTTTCAAATCCCATTAACCTGTGTCAGCGTCCGAGCTCGCGCCAATGTTTTGGATGCATTTCAGGTCGCGACCCGACATGTCATGTCATGTCTCCCGGGGATCTTTGCGCAGGTTAACGTCATTCAAATGTTGTCAACGGGAGCAGCTGTCACCTCAAGGTTGACAAAATACAACAAATGGAAGACGACATTATGGCTTTGTTCGAATTTTTGGGGTCAAAGTCGAAAAACTCAATTTCAAACGAAAGCCAGATATCGAACTTCTTGTCTGTGTTAATTAGCGTATTTGTCTTTGGGTCACACCAAATTGGACTAGTGCTGTCACTAGTGAATATTTTTAGATTTGATTAATCTATCGATTAATAATCAGATTTGTTTTAATTTTGCCTTAAAGTGTTTTACAAAAGCATTTTCCCCCATTACTGTTTATTAATAAAGTTTATTTCATACTTCGTAGTCGTATCGTGATTTAAAAAAAAGAAAAGAAAAGAAGGGGGATTGATGTTCCAGAGTAAAAACAGATCTTTGCAAATGTCTTATTTGACTTGATTAAAGCAACACTAAGGAACTTTCAGTTTACGTTGATTATGGCGACGCCACGTGGACAAAAGCAGTAAATGTTATTCCTAAGAACACATGAAAGTATAGTTTGAATTATTTTAACTGTATTTGAGCCTATCAATTAAGTTTTAAAAAATTGTCCTCTGTAGTGGACACATGATAGCTGAAAAATAAAAACGTGTTTTTTTTTTTTCAAAAAAATTCTTTTGCAGTATTCCAGTTACTTCACAAAGATTGGGGAATATCAAAATAAACATGATTGGACAATATTTTTTTTCTTGGTAGTCAGGAGGATATCACGATATCGCGTGTATCGTTCCATTCCGACCAGCATCGATTTGAACGTTAGGCAGATGTGAACTCAACAATGTAAATCTCATGTTGAATCAACTCTAGATGACCTTGAGCAAAATATGGCATATTTTTCTATTTTTTTTTTTAATAAAATCTCCACAAGGCTGAGTAGAAAATATGGAAGGGGATAATTTTTAGCCCCCCAGCAAAGCCGTTTGTTTACTTTGGCACACCTGGCAGCCGCTCATTGTTGACTCTGCGGAGGCCAGTTGGTATTGGAAGGGCTCCACGCGGGTACATATCGACCGGGCCGAAAAGTGGACTGCTCGCTCGCTCGCTCGCGTCGCCTCAGCTGCATGTCACGGCGAGTCAATTAAAAAGTCGACCGGAAGGCCCGTCCGACGAGACCAGCCGGCAGAAGTGACAGCTGGAGGAGGGACGGGAAAGGGGAGTCGAGTGGGATGGAGAGGTGGGAAAGATGCTCGTGTCATTTAGTAGAGCGCTCCCAGAGCGCAGACCTCTGCCAAGGCCGTCATATAAAAACCCTTTTTTCCGGTAAAGCTGTACAGCTCGACTCGGTTCGCGATCATACGCACTTGTTTGGAATACAACTAGATAATAATAATAATAATAATAAGGGTGTCAAAATTAGTGTGTTAATCTTGAGTTAATTTAAAGTTCCTTTAATGCCACTAATTTTTTAAATGCGTGATTAACTCATTCACTCCAAAAAACGTATTTATACGTTTTTTAACGTCTTTTTGTCTCTTTTTTTTTTTTTTTTTTTTTAATGCAAGAGCATACAGAAGGACAATGATAAAATCAGTATAAAAACCTTAAAAAAGACCAAAAAAACTAAAAATAAATAAATAAATAACTAACTAAATAAATAAATAAATAAACATCCAAATTGTCTTAATTAGCTCTTTTTTTTTTTTTTTAGTTTCAAGTTAAGGTATTCCAGCATGAAAACTTTTTACACAGCTGTAATTCAGCAGTAGTTAAACCCAAGTAAACAAAATATTTCATTCTTGACTTTAGAAATTTTGAAAATTAAAAAATCCGATCTTTTTCAGCCAATCCTGATCAACTAAAAGTCACGCGATCTGCCTCGATTTTCAATCACATAATCGAGACAGCTACATTTTGGCAGTAATCTGCCAAACAAATAATTCAGTCTCACCAGGATCAAACAAAAAAAAGGAGGCTGATGACCGTGGTTTGATGATGATGCTGTCGCCATGGTAACCTTGCATCAGCCCAGCATTCGTAGACACTGTTTGTCATTCACTCGCATGCACGCACACACAAAACGGGAGTTGGGATGAGAGGATGGCGAATGTCAAAGGACCCTCAGTCCCATCAGAAAAGATCTTCTTGTTCCGGACGAAAGGCCGCTCAGCTGCCGGGCCGGAAAAGGAAAGGGGAGAGCGTGTCTTGATCTTGGCATTCATCGTCTCGAGACTCGAATCTTTCTTTTGGTAGGGTCCATGTTTTTATATCAATAGGACAAAATATTCTATTGGCCTTGCAAAATCAGTCCAAATCCAGTAAAACAGCGAAAATGTCCTGGGAGTTCAACAATGTAGGATTGTAGTGAAGTGAATCGAATTGGGAAAAAAATCGAATCAAACTGGATTCCTGTGAATGGAAATCGAATCGATTCTGAAAATTAGAATCGTTAACCAGCTCTAATATTTACACTGTGAAACTCGAACCTGGGAGTTTTTTTTTTAGGAATTCAATGTGACGATGTCTTTTTTTTTTTTTTTTTGGTCGTGAAGAGGTGACTCGAGACAGCAGCCAGACACCGATCGCCATCACTACAGACGAACACTCTGGGGATTGAAACGTCTCACAGGTAGCGTCTACCAGCAGCAACCTCTCCTTCACAAGTCTCCTGGACCGACGCACACACGCACACACACACACACACAAACCTGTCTGGCATCCGTCTATATCGTCTTGTGCGCAAGGCACTCACTCATTTCCAATTACCGGGCAGGCAGCCGCGGTTCCGAGACAATAGCTCACCAAACTTGATTAGCCGTTCCCATGGCGTCGGCGGGGCAGCAGATGAAGTCGGCGGTATTGAACGAGCGGCCTCGCTCGAGTTATTTTGCAAGCGTATCTCGTGGTGCGTTTGGTGACGGAGGACAGAAAACTTTATCGATCGACTAATCGATGACCACGGTTTTATATTTGAGCGGAATAACGCCGCCCGGAGGAGTTGTAACGACCCCGTCATGTGGGGCCGGGCCTAACGTGCATGTTTATGGATTATCGGAGGAATGCAGAGAAAATGCACGGCCAAATCAGACCATCGTAACTACGGGTCAACTATGGTTATTTTAGTTAAATAAAACTAGCAAAAAAAACAAAACAACTAAAACTAAAATTCAAAAAACAATTTAGTTTACAAAATGAAATAAAATGGAAATGCTTTTTAAAAAAAATAAAAACTAACTGAAACTACATTTTCTGTTTACAAAATTAACTTAAGACTAACTATAATTATAGTGAAAATGTCCTTCGTTTTCGTCTCGGTAATTAAATTTATGTTCCTAAATCCTAAATGGCTATATTAGATATTTTGAATTACAAGACACTGCGATGCCGATCGAAGATATCCTATTGGCCCTTGACTGCTCTGAACCAATGGCAGGACAGCTTTTTCATGTTGAGGAAAAAAAAATAAAAGTATCGGTATGGTACGGTATCGGCCGATACTGCAAAGCTGGGTATTGGTATCGGGGGCCATTAAAACGGTATCGGAACAACACTAGTCGTTACCGACTTCATCTGCACAGGTGATGTCATCATCAGTCGACAGCAAGTAGAAAAATTACTTTTTAAAGATACTAATCGTACAAGAAAAATAATTAAGTTACCACCTTCCTTATAGACGAAATATTAACTTTTTACTGCTGAAAATGGCTCAGTGGGTCAAGTATCCCTTTAACTAATAACATTGTAAGGTAAAAAAATAAAAATAAAAAAAAATGCATAAAAACAATGAAAAGTCATGAAAAGTCATAGTTTAAAAATTTAAAAAATACATAAACCTTAGTTATATATATATATATATATATATATATTAGTGCTGTCAAAGTTAACGCGTTAAATTTGGCGATTAATATAAAAAAAATAACGCTTTAAAAAATTTTAACGCCGTTAAAGGTTTTTTTTTTTTTTTTTTTTTTTTTTTTTTTTTTTTTTTTTTTTTGTAAACGTTCCTTTGCTGCCTTGAACCGACGCAAACCGCCACTTAAATTCACAAGAAGAAGAAGAAGAAGACGACGATGACAAAGAAGAAGAAGAAGAAGAAGAAGAAAAACAAAAAGAAGACGACAACGACGACGAAGAAGACTTCTGGTCACGTGACTTATGTAGCGTCCCTGGCGCGAAGATGGACCGCGACGGACTTTTGGGCGGAAAGTCTCACTTCAAAAAGTTACCCGACGGCTCGTTGGAGAAATCTACTGGTTTGCTCACTTTGTAAAGCTGAATTCAAATATCACCGAAGTTGTACATCGGAATGGAATTGGAGTATTGCCCCCTACAATGGTGGTCAGAGAGAGAAGGAGCACACAGCAGGCTGGCATCCATTGCACGCAAGTACCTGTCAACTCATGCAACCACAGTACCCTGTGAGAGGTTGTTCTCGCTCTCAGGCCACATCATTCAAAAGAAGCGAGCTTCTTTGTCCCCTGATAATGTGAACAAACTGGTTTTCCTCAGTAATTGGCTAAGTATAAAGAAGGATGAAGCCAAATTTCTTTCCATGGAGAAAAAAAATATTCAATCGAACTTTCAGCAATATATATATATATTTTTTTACATTGACTCAGGCACTTTTTTTATTTTTATTTTGAGTGATAAAAAGAACACATTTGTTGTTATTCAGAATTTTATTACACTTATATTACCAGTGGAACATGCAAGACATCACCCTCTGCACTTTTAAATAGGTATGGGTTGTTTTTAGAGTAAAGAGTATAAAAAAAAAAAAAAAAAAAAAAAAAAAAAGGTGCCCGCAATATTGAGTCAAATTTGATGTTTTTGTTTAAAGTTTATATTTTACAGGAGAATAATCGTTTTCAAAAATTAAGGAAGGCGCTTAAAAAATAACTATTAAAAGTTTTTGACTCGAAATATTCTTTGTATCTGATGATTCTACATTAATTTAAACACTGTGCTTGGGTAAATATTTGTTCCAACATTTATATAAAAAAATGTATCAGTAAAAGTAAAAAAACAAAACAAAAAAACCCCAAAAACAAATTAATCGCGATTAACTATAACAAATTGTGCGATTAATTAGTTAATTTTTTTTAATCGTTTGACAGCCCTAATATATATATATATATATGTATATATATATATATATATATATATATATATATATATATATATATATATATATATATATATATATATATATATATCCTGCCACGGTTCTATCTTGCCGTATATTGCGCACAACATAGATTAAATGTAAGATGCTGTCAGCAGCCAGAGCGGCTGAGGGAATGTGTTTCTATAGCAACCATCAGCCTATGATATATTTGCAGCACCACTTTTGTGGCCAACACGCACAAGACGCGCTCCTATTTATTTTTTTTTATTTTTATTTTTTTACGCGCACTCATGTTTACGTTGCACTGCGAGGTCATCGCGGTGACCTGATGGTTCGCACGTCCGCCCTTGCGATTTTCTGCCGTCTCATCCCGAATCGGTTTCAGCTCAGCGTAGGAAACGGATGGCGAGGGGGGGGGGGGGGGGGGGGGGTGCTCGCCGGCCACGTGAGGTTCTCCTGCGCTCCACGTGGAGAAGAAGCAAAACACGTCCGAAGGAGGCGAGAGTGAGAGACAGAAGGTGCGTTTCATTTTTGCTCCTCCTCCTCTGACAAGTGCGGAATACGTGAGGCAACAGCTGAGACTTTTTTTCGACTGAAGCACAAAACACGCCATCTGCCGCCGCCGCCAAAACACCCGCCATCTTGTTCCTTGATATTAATACGCGCGCGCTCACGCCGGCGCGGAAACAATCCTGGCCGCCAGCACGGATTACAAATACGTCTTTTAGAATGTGCCCCCCCCCCCAAGGTAGACCTCCGCCAAGGCTGAAGAATCCTAATTTGGGTGTTGTGTTCACTAAATGTATTTTATACGAATTGTATTTTAAGCTAGCTTTATTTATATAGCACATTTTCATATACAAGGCAATTTCATGTGCTTCACACAAGCAAACGCTGCAAATTTATCAACACCATATGGTACACAATGCGCTTTACAGAGACACCTACAATCAATCAATCAAAAAGTAGTGCCGTCATTGTCGAATATTTTTATACATTTATATTTACAATTAATGTTGACAGCTCCACTCGCAAGCACAGCAGCTAACGACATTCAGAAGCAAAGCCGATAAAATAAGTAAGTAAGCTCACCAAAATACCAAAAATTCACATTTTGACATTTAAACACGTTAACAGAAGAACGTTTAAAAGTAAAGCAGGAAAATAAAAGCTGCTTTTTCATATTACTAAAAAAACGTACTGTGAATTGAGAAAAAAATTGAAAAAATTAATCTGGATTTAGAAGCGTTTAAACCCGGGCCTGATTCGACTTCTGTTGACAGTTTATACTCCATTTTTGTGCAGCATAACACCTAAATGCTGCTTCACCATGTTTGCATAATCTCCAACAAAAAGACAGAGTAAGTATTATATATTTAGATTAAAATAAACACGCTTAAGGTAGCTGCAGTACTTCCAATTGCACAACTTTGGACTGGTGGGTCCAGACAGTCTGATGCCGTATTAGAAGCCAAAGAATAAAAACGGGTTTTAGGATTAATTTCAAAACGTTAACTGTGAGGGCATGTAACCCATTAGAGCTTCTAATTAGGAGCATCAGCATTTTTGAGACTGAAGAGAACTGGCTGACTCCAAAATGAAGATGACAGAAATCCATCCGAGTTGTGATAAAGAAATAGATTGCTGTTTCTTTGTTAGCATGTTCAAATGTTTAAAAGTGAATAATGTGGCCTTCTTCGATTTTTTTTTCTTTTCTTTATGCGACCCTTAGAAGAACAAGTTTCGACACCCCTACTTGACACAATCACGGGACTTCATAAATCCTTCATAAATATTTAAAGGACGAAAGGAGATCATTGTAACCCGAACCTCAATTTGAAGGCCAATTGACCCAGAAAGAAGTTTGCACTTGTGCTGGTACTTCATCCTTCTCCACCCACTTGTGGCGCCGGCTGAGAGGGGTGGAACCTGCGACGAGGATGTGAATCGAGTCAACGAGAGCAATCAACGCTGGCTCGAGGGAAATGGAAGAGGAGTTTTAATGCGTTTCTTGCCAAAGATGTGAAGCAGCTTGGCACACGTGTTATTAGTTAGCGTGAACGTCAACATTTTCAGCAAATAAATGAATGTAGGTACAAAAGAAAATATATATCTTTGCAAATGCCAAGCCGCAAATAAGCACGTCTTCGCTGCCATTGTTTCAATTCGATTGGGTAATAATTGAAATTCTAGATGATTAGGTCCAAAAACTGGGGCTGTGTTTGGGAGAAATATGATGTCTGGTCACCCTAGATATAACGTCTTTCAACTTTATAGTACATCGGGGTCAAACTCAAAGCTCTGCAGTTCTCGGTGTCACGGAGGAAAACAACTTTTCTCTCCAACCTGAATAAATTCTTCCT